>NW_011494666.1:1686396-1754099 GCF_000754665.1 Bison bison bison
CTGTCCATGGGGATTCTCCAGGCAGGAATACTGGAGAGGATTGCCATGCCCTCCTCCAGGGGATCTTCCCAACCCAGGGCTGAACTCAGGTCTCCCGCATTGTAGGCGGATTCTTTACCCTCTGAGCCACCAGGGAAGCCCAGAGTTAGGAATTAGTGGGAATTAAATCACTGGTAAACCCTTAGGCAGAATTCTGACCAACAGTTCTTTAGGATTCTGTTCCTCCTCCCCCATGCCTGACACTGGGCTTTGTGTGAAGAAATTTACAAAAGGAAATTGATTTAAGATACCCCAGCTGTCACTGTCCATCGTTGACTCTGTATCATCTCTGGTCCCCAGGGCTTGTGATCCACGCTGTGCTGTGCCAAGAGGAAATGGGGTTGGTTAGTTATTTCTGATGCTCGGTTGACTCACCCTGCCAAGGAGGGAAGCTCTGAGGTGGGTCAGCTGTGGTCACTGCAGCAAGGGCTTGTTGACCACAGGGAGCATTCCACGCTGCTGATGTAATTGAAGGTGTTGGGGGCCAGCCCTCTCTCGGCTTCAAAGGGACCAATCAGAAGCCTTGGCACTCTGTTTATCAGCTGTTTAAATCAGTTCTGTGAAGGCAGGATTAAGGCCCTGTTTGGGTTTGTATATGAGAACTCTGTTCTCAGAAATTGCTATCTTTTTGTAAATTGCAATATTATAGAAAGGTTTTGTGGCAGCCTGGATGGGAGAGTTTAGAGGAGAATGGATACATGTATATGTATGACTGAGTCCCTTTGCTGTCCACTTGAAACTATCACAACACTCTTAATCGGCTGTATTCCAACATAAAGTAAAAAATTTAAAAAATACGTAATGACCAAAATGGGGATGGCATTTACCCATTCCTTGGTACCTGTTTAATTTGTTAGTCTGTGAAATGCAGTTCTCTAACCAAGGTGATAATTCTCTTTGTAAAACACCCTTGCTCTGCCTGAAAATTCTGGTTAATAAAATGCTTCTCATAAATTATATACTGAGTTTTTAAGAAATTGCAGCTGCTTGTAAAGTCTGATAATTTGCAGGAAATGTTCATGGAATATCCCATAGGTCTCAAAGTATAGTCTGGGGGTGAGCACAGCCATCTATCTAACAATCCCTCTAGTTCAGGAGTCCCCAGCCTCTGGGATCCAATGCCTGATGATCTGAGATGGAGCTGATGTAATAATAATAGAAATAAAGCACATTGAATGTAGTGTGCTTGAATCATCCCAAAACTACCCCCGCGTCTGGTCCAAGGAAAAACTGTCTTCCATGAAACCCGTCCCTGGTGACAAAAAGGCTAGGGACCACTGCAGTTGATTTGGACCCAAGCTAAAGTTTGAGAACCAACAACAGTGTAGTTTTACATGTAGAGCTCCCGTCTGTTGACGATTGAGCTTCTAGATAGAAGAAACAATACTTTGTATCCTTGGCAAGGTAAAGGATGATTTTTTTACATAATCATTTGATAATGAGATACTTTTGAAATTAAAGTATATCCTCATGATAAAACACATTCTTTTCAAGTTGAGTTCGGGCATGCATCTTTGGCTCTTCCGTCCTTTTATTTCCAATTATTTGGTTTTGGGCATTGACACACCTTTTCTTCCTTCTCATCTCTTACTTATATCATGGTGTTTCTTTTAGCCCTTCTAATTCAAGATACTGATCAGCCTTTTCTACGATATAAAAATATACAGACTGCATCTGAAATCATGATTCAGAGTAATCCAGTATTTCCCACTGTTAAGGAATCCGCCTGCTAGTGCAGGAGACACAAGAGATGCAGGTTCAGTCCCTGGGTCTGGAAGATCCCCTGGAGTAAGAAATGGCAACCCACTCCAGTATTCTTGCCTGGAAAATCCCATGGACAGAGGAGCCTGGCGGGCTGCAGTCTATGGGGTCACAAGGAGTCAGACACAACTGAGCGACTGTGTGTGTACATAACGACGTCACAGTCTTTTCCTCCAGTCTACATAAAATTGTAAAGACCTTAGTGCTTGCCAAGAAAGTCAGCACTAATGCGAAAGAAAGCCTGCCTTTTCCTTCTCATGAACCAAGTAAGCAAAGCAAACAAACCTGAGTTTGCTTTTTGACTCACTGAATTCAGTTTTGTGTTTGTCATTGATAACTATTGAGTAACTAATACTATATAGCTCTATCCACTGGAAACTTTCTGCTGACAGATTATTTGTGAAATTGAGAAGATAGTTTATAAATTCTTTTAATCCTTTGGTTTAATGCTATGTTTTGATCTTAGCATATGTATAATATTTATGTGTACTTTATATATAATTTATTGTTTTCCAAAAGTATTTAAAAATTTTCCTGTGGAAAATTTCAAACTTAAATTTCACCTGGCTTCAACAATTGGCTATATTTCAGTGATCTGCTCACCACACTCCCCAACACACACACATTTTTTGTTTTGTGTGGTATTTTAAAGCAAGTCCCAAGCATCGTGGTCTTCTCTGGTGGCACAGTGGTAAAGAATTCCCCTGCCAAGGCAGGAGACGTGGGTTGATCCCCTGCAAGGGGATGTTGGGAAGATCCCCTGCAAGGAAATGGCAACTCACTCCAGTCCATGGGGTCGCAAAGAGTTGGAAACAGCTGAGCTACTAAGTGACAACAACATCGTATCATTTTATTTGTAAATACTTCTGCCCATAGGCTCCTAAAAGTATTTGATATAATTCAAACAGTATAGACAAGGTAAAAGCCACCAGATAATACTGCATGTTTTAATATTAATTTATACCATCATTGTAAAATACATTAAAGTCCATGTAAGTTCAGACCTCTCTCACTTCAGGAGAAGATGAGTTCCCTAGGGAAGCCCTTTGTTTATAGAACAAATAGGTACTTTTGTCTCATCAGTAAAGTCCTAGAGACAGCCATGACTCATATCCACTAAACAAACAGAAATAGCATCCCTCTTCTGTGTTCTTAACATCCCCGGGATGGGTGACTAGAATATTTTTATGTTATTGCTAGGTATTTTTTTTTTAATTTTGACATATTATTTGAATTTTAGAAATATATACTCTTTTCTTTTTTATTCTATCTAGAGTTTTCAAATAAGCGATTGTAACTGCTCTAATTTGTCTGGTTTTGATGTCTTGATTTCTGCTCTCAGCCTCTGCAGGGTTCTCTGATTCCCCACAGGGAGGGGGTCCTGCTGGGAGAGTTTTCTTGATTTTTCTTGATTTCTTTTCTTGATTTTCTTGATCAGAGTTCCTGATGAGGAACCTCTCTCACCCCAACCCATCCCCTTAATTTGTCCTGTGACAGTGAGAATTATTGGAGTATGATTTTTCTATTTAAAAAAAGCATATAAGTGACTTATACTAATTTCAGGTGAACAACATAATGATTAAATATATGTGTAAACTGGGAAGTGATCATCCCAATACATTTAGTTAACATGTATCATCATACATAGTTACAGAATCCTACTTCTAATTGTAATATTTTTAGTTCATGTGGGCTTCCCTGGTGGCTAAAGGTGGTAAAGAATCCACCAGCAATGCAGAAGACTTGGGTTCAATCCCTGGGTTGGGAAGAGCCCTTGGAGTAGGGAATGACTACCTACTCCAGTATTCTTGCCTGGAGAATCCCAGTGGACAGAGGAGCCTGGTGGGATACAGGAGTCACAGAGTTGGATGCAACTGAGCGACTGACACAACACACTTAGTCCATGTACAGGGCATGGGTTTTCACTTGGACTTTAAAGAAAAGGCAACGTCCAATTCTTTCAAACAAAAATATAGATTGGGTAGGACCTCAATTTATAAAATAGGTTTAAAATTTTTTTGCTTTCATTGAAAACTTTTTTAAATTTGGCCTCCTTTCAAATACTGAAAAACCTTTAAGGAGCTCTAGGGTTCCTGAGAGCACAGTTTGAAAAGCAGTTGTCTAAGGGGGCCAGTGTGTGGCTTCTCTGTGGAAGGGGCTTGCTAATCTTTTACAGATCTAGAAGCAGAAGACAGGTTTGGCTTGGAGTCAGGGCCAAGACATGATCCGAGCTTAGAAACCAGCTTTGTTTTTTGGGAAAACAACCAGCCTGTGTTCTGGTTACAGTGTCTGCTTTGTAAGTTACCTAAAGCTTAGACACAGGAAAGTGATCAGCACAAATTTCTACAATAATGTTCCAGAAAATCATTTATGAATCGAATTGCTGTAGATGCCAAAGATGAAACGAAGGTCTAGTTCTGTCTTAAATTCAAATTTTAATTTTTCTAAGGGAATAAAACAGTGCAGTAACTAAGAGCCTAAATAAGCTTGTACCCATTTAAAAAATAACATCATCAAGTTATTTATTTTTTTGAAGATTTATCATGACTGTCTGGTGATTACACATGTGTGTAGTAGGATGTGTGTGTGTGTGTTTTGTGTGGTAGGGAGGGATTGTGCAAAGTGAGAGGGTGTGGAATGTGGTATATATGTAGGTGTGGTATGTCGGAGGGTTCTGTGGGGTGTGTGTGTGTGGAGGTGTGTGTAGGGGTAGGGAGGTTGTGTGCAAGGTGTGGGTGTGGTATGTGGAGGGTGTGAGGAGGGTATATATATATCTGTGTAAACACGTTTGTGTGTATATGTGTGTAGTGTTATTAAGAGGCAATGGGGTGCGGTATGAGAGGATGACAAAGGTATATGTTACAAAACTATTTCTAACAGACAGTTCCATGTATGCAAAACACCCCCAGTTTGGTGAAGATGGGGAGATGGAGGTCTGAGATAAGGAAGTGAAAGAAAGTGAAAGTGAAGTCGCTCAGTGTGTCCGACTCTTTGCGACCCTGTGGACTGTAGCCTACCAGGCTCCTCCATCCATGGGATTTTCCAGGCAAGAATAGTGGAGTGGGTTGCCATTTCCTTTTCCAGGGGATCTTCCCAACCCAGGGATTGAACCCTGGTCTCCTGCATTGCAGGCAGACACTTTAACCTAGAGGGAAAGGCAAATACAGCTCTTAGACTTCCAGTATCTTCCATGTGAGGCTTTCATTTACCTTCTCTTTAAGGATTCCCCATGCGGCAAATGAAAATATTTACTTAAGAATGAGTTTGAGATAATGGCCCAAGTGTGTTCACTTCTCTAACTAGTTTGCATTTTTCCTGATATAGGAATGTGTGTACTGTGCTCAGTTGTGTCCGACTCTTTTCGACCCCATGGACTGTAGCCCCCCAGACTCATCTGTCCATGGGGATTCTCCAGGCAGGAATACTGGAGTGGGTTGCCATGCCCTCCTCCAGGGGATCTTTCCAACCCACCCATCAAAACTGCGTCTCTTGCTTCTCCTGCATTGCAGGCAGATTCTTTACTGATGAGCCACCGGGGAAGCCCTGATACATGAATAGGGAAATTTAAAAAATGAGAATTTATGATAGTTAAAATGAAGTAGGTCTATGTGAAATAATTGGATTGAATTTGCATTAAATTAACCAAAGAGCGCTTCTGAATTTTGCTTATTTTTTCATGGTTCTATGATTACTGGTTAGGAAGGTGTATACAGCTAAATGATTTATATTGATACATACTTGAATGTCCTAAGTTGTGAAAATTATGTATGTAGCATGCTGTTTTCCGTCTATGTAAGCTCTCTGATAGATGGGGAGGGTGTTGAATTCCTGGGTGAGAAACTCTGAGGCTACTCTAGAGGTAATCATCCATATTTGCCAGCTTTACCTTCTTGATAAGTTAAGAATTTAGGAAGGCATTCTAATCCTGGCTTTATCTTCATCTTACTATCTGATTATGCACAGAGCATAATTATAATAAGGGATAATATCACTTGCTATTCACTTGCTATTCCTCTTCACTAGCAATAGTGTGAGTGCAAAACTCTAAAAATACTAGGAGTTGGGCACTCCTATATACAGAGAGGTGATGAAAGGTTAAATTGGTGGACCATTTTGAAGGAGAATCTCAGTTGTGTCTGACTCTTTGCAACCCTATGGACTATAGATCCCCAGGCTCCTCTGTCCATGGGGTTTCCCAGGCAAGAATACTGGAGTGGGTTGCCATTTCCTCCTCCAGGGGATCTTCCTGACCCAAGGATTGAAACAGCATCTCCTGCTTTGGCAGGCAGATTCTTTACCACTGAGCCATCTGGGAGGCCCCTATTGAATATGGAATGGTAAAAATTTTATTTTTAATCTTCCTGACCCCTTAGATATTTGGAGACATTTAAGTTATAAGAAATAGCAAATATTTTTACTCCAGGAAAATGGTCAGCAGTGTTTTGGGGGGAGAAATATTTGTATATCTTGTGTTAAAAACACAATAGTCTCATTCTGAATTTTTATTTATTCACAATAGAGTTTTACAAAGAAATCATGGATAATTATTATCAGTGTTCTTGGGTCAGGGGACAGGAACTGAAGGGAAGAAATGAGGGACTCTGTATTTTCCCTTAGAATCACACTTAGAAAATTGCTATGAAAAGCTTTTATATTTCCTGTTAACTGCTAAGGGTTGAAAACTTCCATAGGAAGAATTTCAAGAATGGGTGAATATTTTTTTAAATTCTGCTTTTAGAAAATGACCTTCTTGTCCATTTAAAATGTGTTGCTTACCTGTTAATTAAATTAATTATGTGCTCTTTTAATTGATTTGCAGCTATCTTTTCACAGATATTACTAATAGTGATGGTTTCATATTTGTTATTCTCAGTAATTATCTTTAAGAGTATATGTTAGAATGATGCTTTTAAGAATACATAAAAGATGCACTGGATACTGAAGCAAATATATAAATAATTGTAGACAGGCTAACATTGCTTTTCCTCTAAATGCTGTGCTGCCTTAGCACCTTTGGAAAATTCTGGCAAAGGGATGCCAGCATCACAGAGGTCAGTGTAAAATATTGAATGTTATTTTATTAGATGTCTGAAATCGAAGTGGTTAATCAAGTTAAAGTTCTAGATCAGGACCAGGAAGAGAGATTTATTATCTAGTCATCCAAAACAGATCCCTATTTCGATGGAGGAAAGCTTTCTTACTCTGGTTCTGATTGGTTTGATGTTGAAAGGGGAGGGTTTTCCTTTATTTTAATTGTTTACTTTTTAAGTAATTAATTCTTTATTAACAGCTATGCTGGGTCTTCACTGTTATGCGGGCTTTATCTGGAGCTGTGGTGAGCAGAGACTATGCTCTAGCTGGCAGTGGTTTCTCTTGTTGGCCTCTGAGGTGCACGGGATTCAGTAGTTGCGACTTCTGGGCTCTGGAGCATAGGCTCCATTATCAGGCTTAGTTGCTCTGTGGCATGTGGAATCTTCCTGGACGAGGGATCAAACCTGTGTCTCGTGCATTAGCAGGCGAATTCTTCACCACTGAGCCACCAGAGAAGCCTTATTCTAATTGTTAATTAGTTAACAGCCAAAAAGATGTAGGAACAAGATTGTGCACCTAATCCATAGTCTAGTGATTTCATCTCCTTACTCATTGTAATGAACAGTTAAGACATTCAAACATAGTCTGGATCTGCTGCTGCTGCTGCTAAGTCGCTTCAGTTGTGTCCGACTCTGTGCAACCCCATAGACGGCAGCCCACCAGGCTCCTCCGTCCATGGGATTTTCCAGGCAAGAGTACTGGAGTGGGGTGCCATTGCCTTCTCCGCTGGATCTAGCATCACACAAATATAGGGTAGTCCTAAAATCGAGGTGTTGACCACCGTTTATTAATAAAAATTGCATATATGATGTTAATAGTTTCCTTCTGATTACTCAGGAATTATCAGATTTTTAGTGTTTGACATTGTTTCAGCAGCAATGTATAGGATATATGAGCTAGAAGACTACTTACCATTCAGTGAAAGTGAAAGTGAAGTTGCTTAGTCATGTCCGACTCTTTGCGACCCTATGGACTGTAGACACCAGGCTCCTCTGTCCATGGGATTTTCTAGCAAGAATACTGGAGTGGGTTGCCATTTCCTTCTCCAGGAGATCTTCCCAACCCAGGGATTGAACCTGAGTCTCCCGCATTGTAGGCAGACACTTCACCGTCAGAGCCACCAGGGAAGTATTTTTTTAGCTTTCTCATATCAGATCAAGTCAGTTCTTTATTCATTTTGACCTTTGGGATTTTTGCGCTTAGAATTTAACACAGGCATCAAGGAGAATTCTGTTGTGAGTCAGCACAGAGTATTTTCTTTAGATATGGCTTTAAAACTAAATACTATGTAACTAACTTAAAAAAAAAAAAAAAAAAACTAAGTTGAAGTAACCAAATATGTGTATGGTCTTTGAGCAAGGTGTCACTATGTCAGCAGATTCAGGACTTAGAGATAAAATGTACACTGTGGATGCTAAACAGATAGCCAGGTACTAAGGCAGATAATCATGTACTACATAGTGGAAATGTGAAGTCCTCGGGTAATTCAGGAGTAGGAGAGGTTTTTTGCTACTATATGGGAGAACTAAAATTAATTTCTTAAATAAGAGTGACTTTTACATCTTGGACTGTAAAAGTCTTAATTCATTCCACATGGGTCCCTGTTCCCTTTGTAGATTTTGGTTTGAAAGAGCTTTAGTTTGCCGAATGAGCTAATCAGTACAAGGTACAGATTTAATTATAAGGCTGAGTTCAAATCAGAATTCAGGCACATGACTTACCTATTATCAGTTTAACTTTCCCCTTAAAGTGAATTATGACTGAAAGTAAAAGTTACTCATTCAGTTGTGTCCGACTTTTTGTGACCCCATGGACTGTAGCCCACCAAGGCTTCTCTGTCCATGGAATTCTCCAGGCAAGAATACTGGAGTGGGTTGCCATTTCCTCCTCCAGGGAGTCTTCCCAACCCAGGGATCGAATGCAGGTCTCTCACATTGCAGGCAGACTCTTTGCTGACTGAGCCACCAGGGAAGCCACACGTTAGGGCTGGTGAACGTTAAATGCCATTTAAGAGTATGTATACCTTCTTACCACAGTAGGGCTGTTTTTTAGGTTGGTTTGTTTTTAATTGTCCCTATTTGCAAGATTAATCCTTTATTTAGGGGCAGAGCTAGATCTATTAGTTGTCATCTAAAGATCAGATTGGCAGCTTGGATTTTTTTTTTTTTGTAGCTGTTTAATCTGATAAGGAGTCTGTTGTAGTATTCCATGTTTTGGAAAATAAGATCTGAGTAGGAAAATAAGCTATGACCATCTCTTGTGAAGTAGATACCCATCTGTATAAATTTAGAAATGATAAACTTCATGGTTTATCATTCTGAAGGTTTGAGATTCCAGACTTTCAACCATATTGTGTTATATATAACATTTATATTATACAGTTATTACTTATGAGAACAATTAGTTGAATTTCTGAGGTGAATTAGGTATTATTTCAAGTCAGTTGTCAATAAACTAAGATCTATAATCAGAGGAGTTTGTTATGACTGGGTGTTTTACTGAGTAGCTCATTTTGGCTCTCAAATGTCCATCAATGCTGAAATTTTACGTTATACATTAGACATTTTCTTACTATTTAGACATGTCTCCATTACAGTTGATGCTTCTGCAAGAGTTTAATAATCTTTGTTTTGACTTAGGGAAAGGAGCCAACAAATATTTTGATTAACTGGCTAAATATGTTGTTCTAGACTCAGTTGTTTTTAAAGAAAAAAAAAGTTCATGGAACCACTGTAAACTGTAGAATTTAGGTTACATTTTGCTAGACAGCCATGAGCATTTTATTTTATGGGCCTTTTCACTACTTTATTGATAACATAAATTTATATTGCTGAAGAATGGGTACACTCAAAGGAAAATAACAAAATTTATTCTTAGTAGTGAACTTCCGTCAAAAGTTAGTGTTGACTGTTAAGGTGAAAAAAAAAAAAAAATTCCTGCTTTGTTCTTTTCTGTAGTGGTGAGGGAGGTAGGAAGGAGACTTACTGATAAAAATACAATTGCTAAATAGAAGTAAAGTCTTTGTTGGGGTGTTAGATTCTTTACCATTTCAGCCACCAGGGAAGTCCCATAAACTCATATATTTGTGCTGTCCAGAGCTGACACATTTAGAAATAGAAATTTGCCTTTGTCCATCATTATAATCAGGGCTTCCTTGTTGGCTCATTGGGTAAAGAATTCACCTGCCAATTTAGAAAAAATAGAACATGCAGGTTTGATCCCTGGATCAGGAAGAGCCCCTGGAGAAAGAAATGGCAGGCCACTCCAGTATTCTTGCCTGGAAAATCCCATAAACAGAGGAGCCTGGTGGGCTACAGTCCATAGGGTCACAGAGTGTCAGACATGACTGAGCAACTATGCACATAATCAAACAGTTGAATCATTTCTAAGTATTTTTAATGTTGCAGAATGTCTTATAGAAATTCTCAATACCCAAAACAACTTTTCTGGAGGCTTTTATGAGTTTTATATTTATTTTATAAGTATGAGGTACTTGCTGCTCGGAGCCTGTGCCTAAAATTCAAAGACAATTGTTAGTTGGTGTGCTTTTCAGCTAGAAGCTGCTATTAGTAGGGACCGCGTATTTCCTTATGAAGATTGTCCTTGTTCTTTTTACAGAGAATTGCTTGTCCCTTGAAAAGTTATGCATTGCTATCCAGAGAAACACTGAGAAACTCGGCAATCTTCAAACAGAAATTTAAGACAAGAAAAATTTGTAGGTGGTATAAAACTTTTGACTAAATGTAATCTGTGACAACCTATAAGGGGCCTAATTGTAGTATTTATATTTAAAAAATGACAATACAAATTCTGGTGTCTTAAACATTAATTACATAATGCTCTTTGTCTAGTTTTGTGAATATAGCCTTCATATGAATTATATTCTGTGCGTTTTTGTTTGGAAACATAAGTAGTTTGGCTTTTGTGTGATGTTGAAGGCTTTTAGCTTCTTTATACTGAAACTGGAGTAGGTTGCTGTGCCCTTCTCCAGGGGATCTTCCCAACCCAGGAATCAAACCCAGGTCTCCCACATTGCAGGTGGATTCTTTACCAGCTGAGCCACCAGGGAAGCCCATGAATACTGGAGTGGGTAGCCTATCCCTTCTCCAGGGGATCTCCCCTACCCAGGAATTGAACAGGGGTCTCCTGCATTGTAGGCAGATTCTTTACCAGATGAACTACCAAGGAAGCCCATAGTGAAAATTAGCACAACTTTTTCATGTCATAATTACAGAAAACATTTAGGAAATAGTGAGGTTCTGGGTATTATCTTAATTACCCTTTACTTATCTAGTGCTTTTTACTCATCACCGTTAATGAGCTCCCCAGTATCAGAAAACACATGTTTAAACATCTGTAAAAAAAATAAGATCTTCCTTATTTAGGAGCTGGGCTGACCTCTCTCTCACTTGTATAAAAATGGGAAAGTCAGAAAGAATCTGCATTCTCCATTGTGACATCACTAGTAATTCTCATGCAGTGTATTGTGGAAACAAAAGCAGTAATTCTTTCTCCTCTGGGTTTATGCTTCAGTTCAGAGTTATGATATCCGTGTCTTCTGCCTTTTCTTTTTTAGTCCTTATTCACCCATTGTTTTTACTTAGCATCACTTTAATGCATTTTAGAAATTCGATTTTGGAATCCCAGGATGTGATTTAAGTACATGCACCTATCATCAACCCTCTCACATTTATTTCTCTAAATGAAAATCTAACAAAAATTTTATTGGAATATAGTTGCTTTATAGTGTTATGTTAGCTTCTACTGCAGAGCAAAGTGAATCAGCCGTATGTGTACATATATCCCCTCTTTTTTGTATTTCCTTCCCATGTAGCTGCCACAATACATTGAGTTTCCTATGCTATACAGTAGGTTCTCATTAGTTTTTTGTTTTATATATAGTATCAGTAGTGTATGTACATAAATCCCAATCTTCCAACTCATCCCACCTTTGTCTCTATTTCTGTTTGGCAAGTAGATTCATCTGTTCCATTTTTCTAGATTCCCCATATATGCATTAATATATGGTATTTGTGATATAAGTCAAAATCTGACTTAACAAACCTTAATGCAGTTTAACTGTATAGTTTATGGGACTTTATATAGTTCTCGATTCTCATTTTCTTGCATGTTTTGAATGCTTATGATTGGCTTTTAGAGTATTTGGGGCATGTGTGCACACATCTTTCCTATCATCCCTTTTCTTGCTTTGCATTCTATATGCCATATCATTATGTTGCTTAGAGCCAAATAGGATGCTTTATAATGAGTTCTGTGGGCACCTGGTAACACTCACTGCTCTCATTCCCTCCAAGACTTCTTTCCGGTTTTATTTATCAATATTTTGTCTTACTTAAAATGACTTGCTTAAATTTTGCTTGATCATCCATTGCAAATCTCTTTCAGTGTTTTTCAAGCTCTTCCAAATATGTTAAATGTGCCACAGTGGAAGGTTTCATGGCCAAATATGTTTGCAAAACCTTGGTGTAGAAAAAGTTGAACTAGCTTCATTATTACAGGATTTTCTCAAAGTCTCCAATATCCATCTTGAAGGTTCCACTTCTCATATGTGTTTAACAATGAAATTCCCCCTCCAGTAGGAAATAACTAAATATCTTCTGGAAACTTTCTGAGAACACTGAGAAATTAATTGAGGCGTATATAAATACTTTGAAAAATGTGTCTTGAACTCTACCGGGCCATTTTGAGTATACACTATTAGTGAGATATGTGTATATATTAATATATACACGTGCATACTTGCATGCTCAGTCGTGTCTGACTCTTTGCAGCCCTCTGGACTGTAGACCGCCAGGCTCTTCTGTCCATGGAATTTTCGAGGCAGGAGTACTGGAGTGGGTTGCCGTTTCCTACTTCAGGGGATCTTCATAACCCAGGGACCAAACCCCTATCTCTTGTGTGTCCTGCAATGGCAGGCAAATTCTTTACCACTGAGCCACCTGGGAAGTCCTCTCTCTCTCTCTCTATATATATATATATTTAATAATTTATTGGTATGAACTTGCAACAAAAAATGTCTTAATGCAAAATAAACTTCCTAGTAAAATGAATTTAATACTGCGGCTAAATAAACAGACTGAAAAATTCTTAACATCTTGAAATTTGCCACAGCTCTTTCACCCTGATAAGAATTGTTGTGATAGTACGCTGAGTAGACTTCATGAAACGTATATTAGACATTTTGAAAAGAGCTAAAATAGCCATTAACCTGCCTGAATGAAATATCTTAGATGGTTTGAAAACACTGTTGAGACCTGGTGAGTCAGACCTGCCACACTGAGCTTGTAGGTCATAGCTGTGAATGAGGACACACGGGTGTTGTCATTACTGGTTTGTCTCATAGAAACAGCTTGGCAGGCAGACATCTTGCAGATAAATGAGGGAAGATTGTCTGTTTCAAGTGGCATAAGACATTCTTTTCCAGTGTGTCATATCTGGTTATACAGTCAGCATTTTCTTGAGAGCAGAAAATCCCCTCTCAGAATTCTTGAATAAACAGCAGACATCTTTGTGGAGATAACTCTCAGGAGATTTTAAGGACTAGAAGTGCATTCATTCAGTCTCTTCAGATGTGTCCAGAAGCTTCTCATACTGGAATTCCTTCCTTTTTTTCTTCTTGCTAGAAACAAGCTGAGTCATTGTGGTTCACTCTTAAAACAAATTGCTTACCATCCACTTTATGTATATTATTGAATTTAATCCTCATAATAACCTGTGAGGTCAGGTGTTAACATATCCACTTTAGAGATAAAGGAAATCAAGTGTTAACAAGTGCCCCCCAAACAGAAGTTACATGCTAGACACAGCATGTTTTCCTTTTGATTCCGAGGTTTATAATGGTAACTTCAGGGGTGGGTTCCCTCAGCCCGTCCCTCCTACAGGCACCCTGAACCTGTAAGTCCCCTGAGGTCTCTAAGAGCTCTTTTAGAAAGTGATGGATTAAACCAGGTTCATAGTTGAGAGTACAGGACATAAAGAAGTTTCTGGAAACAGGCAATTTTTACTCATGACTTGTCATACAGTTATTGATGTATGTAGCTTATTAGTGTATGCTTGTTATTCCAGTAGAGTTAATGGCTTATTTAAAGGAATGCCAGTGGTTTAGCCCTCTCTCTCTTTGCCCAGCTCGTTCATTATGAAGCTATTGGATAGTATTAGAAAGTCTATTCACAGAGAGATGATCTGGCTGGATTCCTTAGTCTTGAAACCCTAGTTATAAGTGTGTGGTCCTACTTCCACATGAATTTTGCTCAGATGTAGTTACCACCCGTGTGTGTGTGTGTGTGTGTGTGTGTGTGTGTGTGTGTGTAGGTTGAATAATTAACCCTCACAACTTCTTGAGAGATAATTGTAATAGACTGACAAATAGGCAGTTAATAAAGTTAATTTTTTAGTATTTGTACAAAATAATTATGGCTTATTCTTGAGTAGAGTGGTTATTCTG
This sequence comes from Bison bison bison, assembly GCF_000754665.1. NCBI lineage: Eukaryota > Metazoa > Chordata > Mammalia > Artiodactyla > Bovidae > Bison > Bison bison. Next base: position 1,700,753 of record NW_011494666.1, read on the forward strand.
CTTAATGTGAATTACTTTTGATCTCTCAGGTACCTTCAAAAATGTATATGTGTATGTATAGGGCTTCTCTAGTGGCTCAGTTGGTAAAGAATCTGCCTGCAAAGCAGGAGACCCAGGTTTGATCCCTGGGTTGGGACAATCCCCTGGGATCTTAGAGAAGGAATTGGCAACCCACTCCAGTACTCTTACCTGGAGAATTCCATGGACAGAGGAGCTGGGCAGGCTACAGGCTATGGGATTGCAAAGGGTCGGATACGGCTGTGCGACTTTCACTTTCCCTTTCATGTGTGTGTATATGGGGCACTGTCCTGTGCCTCGTGGGACCTTTAGAAACATCCCTCCCCTCCACCTACCAACAGTACCACCTGAGTTGTAACAACCAGCTTTCCCAAGATCCTTGAGCATCCTCCACTGGAATCAGTTCATGGGGCTCAAAAGGCAAGATGGCTTATGATCCGTGTAGGGAACAAGCTTTCTATGATGGAGAACAGCTGAATAACATGGGCAAGGCTGGTGCCAGGGTAAAGTACTGCTTTACTGAAGATTGGCCATGCTTTATGAAAGAAAGCAGATGCTTGTGGATATTTGAGAGTTCACCCTCATTAGGCCAGAAGAGTTTAGTGTTATGTGCACACAAGTATAATTCCCTCTTTAGAAAAATGCCTGTAAAACATTTGAACAAATCTGAAAAGGTACTTCCATTCCAGTTACTAAGATTCTTATTTCTTAGAATTATATACCGTGTGTGTCTGTGAGAGAGAGAGAAAGAATGAGAGAGATCACAGCTGTGTGCCTCTCGGTTTGTTTGAACAAATATGTTTAAAAAGTCTTGCCCATGTAAGCAGTCCATACTTAGTTTTCTTGGTGGAACTTAAATCTTGCCAGCGCAACACAATGCCTTTCTCCCTTAACAGCAGGATACAGATTATATTGAAAACTCTTTCTCTGTCTTAGGGCTTATTTTTCTGTAAACATGTCAGAAAGACATCTCTGTGGTTCGAGAGAATGGGTTAGCAATGCAAAATTTTGGATCCTCCTGTCCCCTGGTTACATAGCCACAGTGTTCCATGACGGAACAGCAACTCTACACAGCTCCATTAAACATCTATAGTTTTGAAAATTAAAATTTCCTATCACTCAAGGCAAGGAAATGTAGATGGGTGGAGGGACCAGATTGAGTATACGACCTCCTGGTGTGGTCTGGGGCGCACAGCCGTATGGCAGAATAGGTTGTTTTGTTAATAAATCAGGAAAGCCATGACCAGTGTGAGTGTTGCTTTACTTCTTCCACCCCCTGGGGACGAACTCGCATCCTCTAGCCTGAGGCCCGTTGTTGTTAGCTGGGAAGGCACTGCAGACTCATACCCTGCCACCACCCCCTGTGCTTGCTCCTGAAATTGACCAGTCTTCCCAGCTTCCCGGCCTCCACTGCCATGTTCTGCCCTCACTGCTCATGCCTTACTTCTGTGGTCTTGCCTGTGCCCATCTCCTTTGTCCCTACATCCCAGGGCCCACTCTCCATTGTGCATAGTAAGCACAGTGAAAGCTTTGGGTGAAAAGGTTTCAGTGTTCATTTCTTTTCAAATCAGAAGGAAAAAAATGGCTATAATAATGAATATATGCTCATGACTCAGCTTGAATAACCCTCATCTTTATACCAACACAGTCCCCAAATGAAACTTTTTTTTTGTAAAGAATTTTTTTAAGTCTTTATTGAATTTGCTCTTCTGTTTCATGCTTTGTTTTTTATCCTTGAGACCTGTGGGATCTTAGCTTCCTGGCCAGGGATCTAACCTATATCCTCTGCATCGGAAGATGAAGTCTTAACCAGTGGACTGCCAGGGAACTCCTCCCACATGTAACTTTTCTAAAAAAAAAAATTATTTTTAATTGATGATGATTGACTTACAATGTTGGAGAAGGCAGTGGCACCCCACTCCAGTACTCATGCCTGGAAAATCCCATGGATGGAGGAGCCTGGTAGGCTGCAGTCCATGGGGTCGCTAGGAGTCGGACACGACTGAGCGACTTCACTTTCACTTTTCACTTTCATGCATTGGAGAAGGAAATGGCAACCCACTCCAGTGTTCTTGCCTGGAGAATCCCAGGAACGGGGGAGCCTGGTGGGTTGCCGTCTCTGGGGTCGCACAGAGTCGGACACGACTGAAGCGACTTAGCAGTAGCAGCAGCAGACTTACAATGTTGTGTTGATTTCTGCCGTAAAGAGCGTGAATTAGCCTTAAGCATATCTATATCCCCTCCGTCTTGAACCTCCCTCCTCCCACCGAATGTAGCTTTTTTAATAAACTTTTTAGAGAGGAAGGGGCTCAGGGAAGATGTCACAAGCCCACTCATCCCCTTCATACAAGGATAGGATCCTGTTCTTGCTCTCTTTGAAGTGTGGCGGTTGCTGCTCCCTGTGGCTTTGGAGATTGCTTACAAATTCAAGGTCGTTCAGGCCCAACACTGTCCTCCCTTTTACGCCTCCTCTGCCCAGCTCATCCTATGTAGATTTTCTGCACCAGTTTCTGGTTCTGCATACTTCTATGCAAACTCCATTCTCCTCTCTATGCAAATCTAACCTTAGTCAATGCTTAATCACACCAGCATCTTGTATCAGCAAGTGGATCCTCCTCATTTTCATCCCCACCATTGCATGCTCATTGAAGTCAGCGGTGTTCAGCTCACCCCTTCATCCCCAACCTTGAATGAATTTGGTTCCAGGGAAATGTTTATCTTAATATATGGCCTCAAGCCAGCACGTTCCTGAAACTTAACCTAGGAGTCCAACAACTCTGAAAGCTTGTGTGTTTGTAGTGGGAAGGGCAGCTGTGTGATAATCAAAAGCATATGCTATTTGGCCCGACTGTTCAACAAATAGTTTCTCTCTCTTCCCTGTTGTATTTTCAGGTGTATTTTTTTTTTTTACATGAGCCTTCACTTGAGGTGTTACATTACACTGAAATCTCTGAGGATCAGTTCTGTGCCACTGAGGGCTTTTAGCTGCAGAATTTTTTTGTTTTTAATAGTTGATTGGATGCTATCTCGAAGGAGTCTGGCTGTCCACACTGTTCATGCAATTCTTGGAGTCTAGTGAGATAATCTGATTTTTAAAATGCTGCCTGAATTGCAAAATCATGCTCTTTTCAGGAATGTGTTCTCAAAGAGTTAGAAAATTAACACTGAACCTTGTGGAACCACCTCGCTTTGTGTGCCCTGTTTTTTTTCCCCCTAAGAGGAGTCTGAGGATCCTGAACAAGCTGAGTTGTCGCTGGCACGTGGGAGTTGGTAAAGGCAGGAGTGTGGGTTCTGCAGTTTCATTTCTCCACCTGAGGAATTCACTCTCCTGGTGCCACAAGAAAAAAACAAAATCTCACAAGCATCTAAGTGGAATTACTGTTCCACGCCCTCATTGATGATTACACTTTCTACATTTGAGTTTCTTATTGTTGTTGTGTTTCATGTCGGACACTCCTTAATGTTTTCCATAAATATTTATTGAATGCCTTTATATGAGGGGGAGAGAGAGAGAGAGGTGAATAGTTAAAGATCAAGGCGGATGTCCAGTAGACAGTGAAGTTCCTCATCTGTTTGTATTTACGTTGAAAAAAAAAAGGAATGCTTATCCCGCACACTTGAATCATTTAGACATTATCTTTATCCCAACAGATAGTATTTATTATCTTTATTCCAATAGATGGTATTATGGCATCCCATAATACTGTCATTGTTGCTTTCAGATTGTTTCCATGTAGGTCATATCTGGACCCCTGAACAGCCCTCTGGGTTCTGTCTTCACTTAGAGGTAAAGGAACTAAGGCTAAGTGACTGTGTTCACTGAAACTAACATTAAAAGTAAGTGGAAAAGTAAGACACCAATGTGTGTGTGTGTTTTTTTTCTTTTGACTCCTGGTTTTCTGTTGTTTCTGCAAAGATTTTGTTTTGTAGCTGAGAAAAGAGAAATCCACTGCTCCCTTTGTTCTGAATATTTTCTCTTCCCGTTAAAGTGCCTTGGCGCCTTCTTTAAGAAGGATAACCTACCCATGCTTATCAAGCAAATAGGCTGAAACTTGAGCCTTGAGTATTTTTCAGTTATAACCCTGGAGGAAGAGAAATAATCTTAGTTAACACTAAAAATGATAAGTTAACAGAAAACACTTGGAACAATGAGCAAGAATACTGTTTGAAAGTTATCTTAGGTTTTTTACATCAACTTAACATTCTCTCTGATTTCTGTTATGTTTGCAAAGCAGTTTTCTTCTATGCCAGAAAGTCCCAGGAATGAAAGCACAGTGCTATGAAAGTGATAAGCAGACAGAAAAGGTAGATAGGTAAATATTATGCAACTTTGGTGAAAGGACAGAAACCAACGGATAGAATGTAAATATCCATTGTGTTTCTCCAAAATATTTCATGATTTTTGTTTCCTGAAATCATTCTATCAGTATTCTGAAAAGAGGGAGATGAAATTCTAAGACCATGAATTCTTTAATGTACCTCATAGATATTTGAACTCTTATCCCATATAATGTATTTATTTACATTCTGTCTTACTCCAACAGGGTGGCTTCTTATTCTCTGAACATGAATATGAAAGTATGTGCATATGTGTGTGTGTATGAAGAGAAGAGACCAGAAGTAAATAATAAATATCTGAAATCCTCTGTCTCAATTCGCTTTCACAGAGTAAATTCTTTTATTTCCTCTTCATCCTCTTCCTATTTACCTCATCACCTGTAATGTGACTTGTGTTAAAGATTTTTCAGAAACTTTTTCATGAAAGGTGTTAATTATCCACTTCCACTTCGGATCTTCCTCACACTCTTAATTGAAGGTCACATACTAATGGCAAGGACTGGTTGGTATCATCTTATAAAACACAAGCCCCTGTTTTTGTCGGGCCCATGCTGAAATATACAAGTATCTTAAATTTTGCGAGTATAACAGCATGCCAGCTGTCTCAACCGCTCCACCCCAGGCTAGTAGGAAATCTGATGGAAATGACTTCCTGGAGGGTTTAGTGGGGCTCTGAGGTTCACATGAGTGCCCTTCATCCCTCTGTGAGCTGCTCTGAGATTTCTTTTTTGAAATGTGTTCAAAACTTTATTTTTTTTAATTTATTTTTAACTGCAGGATAATTGCTTTACAATATTATGTTGGTTTCTGCCATACATCAGTAGAAATCAGCCATAGGTATACACATGTACCCTCCCTTTTGAACCTCCTTCTCACCTTCCCTGGGCTTTCCTGATGGCACAGAGGGTAAAGAGTCTGCCTGCAATGTGGGAGACCTGGGTTCGATCCTTGGGTTGGGAAGATCCCCTGGAGAAGGAAATGGCAACCCACTCCCGTATTCTCCCCATGGACAGAGGAGCCTGGTGGGCTATAGTCCATAGGGTCGCAAAGAGTTGAACATGACTGAGCGACTTCACTTTCTTTCCCACCTCCCACCCCATCCTGCCCGTCTCAGTTATCACAGAGCCCCGGGTTTGTGTGCCCTGCATCATACAGAAAATTCCCACTGATTATCTGTTTCACATATGGCAGTGTATATGTTTTAGTGGTACTCTCAACAATTTGTCCCATTCTCTCCTTACACCACTGCTCTGAGATTTTATTATCCTTATCATTGAAGGACAGCATTATATCTTAATGGAAAATGAGCATCTTTGTAAGGATCTTCAACCTTAGGAGTATTTTCATGCTATTTTAGTATTAGAAACTTTAAAGATACTAAGGGATATGGATAGTCTGAAATGTACTGGGTCCAGATATGGATACTGGCTCCCTCACTGCAGCCGAAGACTTGTTCAGTTGCTCAGTCGTGTCCAACTCTTTGCAGCCCTGTGGACTACAGCATGCCAGGCTTCCCTGTCCTTCACCCTCTCCAGGAGTTTGCTCAAACTCATGTCCATCAAGTCAGTGATGCCATCCAACCATCTCGTCCATTGTCATCCCTTCTTCTCCTGCCTTCTATCTTTCCCAGCATCAGGGTCTTTTCCAGTGAGTTGTCTCTTTGCATCAGGTGGCCAAAGGATTGGAGCTTCAGCTTTAGCATCAGTCCTTCCAATGAATATTCAGAGTTGATCTCCTTTAGAATGGACTGGTTCGATCTCCTTGCAGTCCAAGGGACTCTGAAGAGTCTTCTCCAACACCACAGTACAAAAGCATCAGTTCTTCGGCACTCAGCCTTCTTTATGGACCAGGTCTTACATCCATACATGACTACTGGAAAAACCATAGCTCTGACTAGAAGGAACTTTGTCAGCAAAGTAATGTCTCTGCTTTTTAATATGCTGTCTAGCTTTCTCATAGCTTTTCTTCCAGGGAGCAAGCATCTTTTAATTTCATGGCTGCAGTCACCATCTGCAGTGATTTTGGAGCCCAAGAAAATGAAGTCTTTCATGGTTTCCCCATCTGTTTGCCATGAAGTGATGGGACCGGATGCCATGATCTTAGTTTTTTGAATGTTGAGTTTTAAGCCAACTTTTTCACTCTCCTCTTTCACTTTCATCAAGAGGCTGTTTAGTTCCTCTTCACTGTCTGCCATAAGTGTGGTGTCATCTGCATATATGAGGTTATTGATATTTCTCCCCACAATCTTGATTCCAGTTTGAGCTTTATGCATCCTGACATTTCTCATGATGTACTTACTCTGCATATAAGTTTAATAAACAGGGTGACAACATATATATCTGAGATTATTGATATTTCTCCCCACAATCTTGATTCTAGTTTGAGCTTTATCCATTCTGGCATTTCACATGATGTATTTACTCTGCATATAATTTTAATAAATAGGGTGACAACATACAGCCAAAGACTAGGAATCTCATTAACTACCTCTCCCTGTTTTTGCCCTCGTTGTCTCTCCACCTACATTGGTTTCACAGTGACTTGAAACCTGGAACCTAGTAGAGGCTATGAAGAATAATAGAGATGAATTTCTGGGCTGGCAAAGAGCAGAGAAGTATGTTCTTTTCCCCCTTGTCCAAGTAGTATGGGTAACTCTTATGAATATATCTACTTCTCTACTATCCATGTCTATGTACGGTACATGACCTTACTGTGCATGTTCTCATTAAATGATCTGGCTCCGTTTATAAATCGAGTTCTTCTGGAAGCTTGTTTTCCACTTAGTTCCCTCCTGCTACTTGTTCAAACACTGTTGTCTTTCCCTCTCCACCTAGTAATCCCTGGGGCCTCTGTTTCTTCTATGCTTTACATCATTGCAGTAAGTGAAAGAAATAAAGAGGAAAAAAAGAACTAACAAACTTTAAAAATTTGTAGTGCTCACTTCAGCAACACATATATTAAAACTTGTACCTTAAGCCTAAGTTTTGTACCTTAAGCCTAAGTTTTATGCTCTTGAAAATTCATTGTAGTGCTATAGATAAGGTGCTGTTGACAAAAGTCCAGTTTAGAGCTGTGTTAGATCGTGAGGCATATGATATTGAGTAAAAGATAAAGGCTCTGTGAATCTGCCAGGTTAATGAGTGAGGTACCACAAATTTGTCAACATCCAGGGTCTCATATTAGGAGGACTCACCTTAGGAATAGTCCTAACAATTTAGCTTGAAAATGATGTAGGGATAGTGTCAGATCAGATCAGATCAGTCGCTCAGTCGTGTCCGACTCTTTGCGACCCCATGAATCGCAGCACGCCAGGCCTCCCTGTCCATCACCAACTTCCGGAGTTCACTGAGACTCACGTCCATCGAGTCAGTGATGCCATCCAGCCATCTCATCAGCCCAAGGCAATAAAATCAATTATATCTAGAGTTCATAGCTGTTCCACTTCTTGGCTATGTCTGTACACTAAACTCTGTGACACTGAGACTTTAACTTTGAGACTTGTTTGGTGCCAAGTGGTATGATCCCTTTGTGAGGTATCAAAGTGCTTACCACAGCATTCCAGAACTCCCTGTGTCCCCATTTCTCACCCTGCCCTTTTCTCTGCACACACACCTGCCTCCTACAGCTGGGCCTGGGCTATGTGTGGCAAGAACTCTCCCTGCTTGTGTTCCACGGCTTTCAGCAATCACAAAGTGGTTGGTGGACTGTGTTCTTAGTGGCATGAGTAATTGGTGATGAAATCTGCATGCCCTTTCCTGGAAGAAGTGTAATTAGAATGTTGTCTTGTTCAGTTGCTCAGTCGCGTCCAACTCTTTGTGACCCCATGGACTGCAGCACGCCAGGCTTCCCTGTCCTTCACCATCTCCTAGAGCTTGGTCAAACTCCTGTCCATCAAGTCAGTGATGCCATCCACCCGTCTCATCCTCTGTCGTCCCCTTCTCTTTCTGCCTTCAATCTTTCTCCCCAGCATCAGGGTCTTATCTAGTAAGTTGGTTCTTTGCATCAGGTGGCTAAAGTATTGGAGCTGACGTTGTATTCACACAGCCACATACAAAATGTGAGCAGAAGCATCGTCTATTTAATAGCACTACACCATATTTATTAAAGTATTTCCTTTCAAAAACATTGAGTGACACAGACATATAGAACAAACGAGTAGTTCCCAATGGGGAGAGGAAAAGGGGGAGAGCAACATAGGGGATGAGCACAAACTATTATGTATAAAATAAGCTATAGGGATATGCAGTACAACATGGGCAATATAGTCAGTATTTTACAATTACTATAAATGGAGTACAACCTTTAAAAATTGTGACTCACTATGTTGTACACCTATAACATATAATATTGTATAGCAACTGTTTTTCAATTGAAAAAAGCCAATTGAGTTAAAACAAAATGCATTTATTTTCTTTTTAAGGCCAGTGCATTTAAGCAAATTGTTTATCAGCTACAGACATATAAAGAAAAAGAAAAATCCTATCATCAAAATCTCAATTGGAACACTAAATTTTGGCTGGGAAAATTTCATAAAGTATATAAAATTTACAATCACAGGGTAGATTTGCTTATCCAAGTTTTTCTAAATATGCTTTAAAATTTTTCAATAGTAGGATTGAGTAATCAGTTTTTCAATTTAAATTTATGTTAATTACAGTGAACTCAAATGAACAGTTCAGTTCCTCTGTTGAACCAGCTGGTGCTCCCAGTATAGTTAGCCCTGGGTACTGGGGGCTCAATATCCGAGGAATGCTGACGGTACCATGTCCTTTGATATAAGGGACTTGAACATCCGGGTTTGATACAGAGGGTAGGGCAGGGGGGAGGACCTGGAACAAATCCTCTGTGGGTACTGAGGAACCTTATAACCATTTTGAGAATTCACTAAGACCCATCGGGTAACAATAGAGCAAATAGAAAAGCAGAGTTTCTAGGGGACCAGTGCCTCAGCAGTCTGGTAGGGCTGACATCCGGGTTCCAAGCGGGGAACTTAGCTGTGAGGCTGTCACACAAAATTTTACTTCAGTATAAGGTCCTAGTGCTTAAAAACTTGCGGAAACAACCTCATCGGTGAAGAATCCTCCTGCAATGCAGGAGATGCGGGTCCGATCTCTGGGTTGGGAAGATCCCCTGTAGGAGGAAATGGCAACCTACTCCAGTATTCTTGCCTGGAGAATCCCATGGACAGAGGAGCCTGGTGAGCTACAGTCCATGGGGTCTAAAAGAGTTGGACACGACTGAGCGGCTAACACACATATACTTTAAAAATTCAGTTTGATTGTGTTCCTTCTGAAATAACGTTGGGCCCTGGTTCTGTCAGTACTTTATTTATTGGTGTATATAATACTTGTCTGTATTAATTTCTCTTGCTACAACAATGCTGCTAAGCCACAACCCAACCCAAAGTTCAGTGGCTTAAAGTAATAACAGTTTTTATAGCTCACACGCCTATGAGTCACCTGATCTTGGCTGAAAAATGAAAGTGACTCAGTTATGTCTGACTCTTTGCAACCCCATGGACTATACTATACAGTCCATGGAATTCTCCAGGCCAGAATACTGGTGTGGGTAGCCTTTCCCTTCTCCAGGGGATCTTCCCAACCCAGGGATTAAGCCCAGGTCTTCCGCATTGCAGGCAGATTCTTTACCAGCTGAGCCACCAGGGAAGCCCAAGAATACTGGAATGGGTAGCCTATCCCTTCTCCAGGGGATCTTCCCAACGCAGGAGTCAAACTGGGGTCTCCTGCATTGTAGGCAGATTCTTCATCAACTGAGCTATCAGGGAAGCCCTTGATTAAGAAGATCTTGGCTGAGCTTGGCCAAATTTGATATAAAATAGTAATACTTACAAAATTGAAATTGAATGAATTATCTCTTGTATCTAAAGTGTGAGAAGTAATAAAGTTTCAATTTTCTCTGTAGCATTATGGGCTGAATGCTTATCTACTCTAGCTGTCAGAACTAATGGAAATCATACTGGAAAATAGTTCATTTGGTACCATAAGATTCCTTTATAGTGAATGCCATTCAAACCAGCATCCCCATGGAGCTCAGTTTCCACGTCCTTCAGCTTTTTAGCAATGTAGCTTAAATGCAGTAACTCTAGAGTGTGCCTTTAGCAAAACGCTGTCTTTTGAGATTTGCTCTAGTTGCTCTCTACCTGTAAACTCTGTTTATTACTGCTATTAACACCACATTACTACATATTTTAAGGTGGCTTTATAGTAGATATAATACAGGAATATGGGGCTTCCCTAGCTCAGATGGTAAAGAATCTGCCTGATGCAGGAGACCCGGGTTCAATCTCTGGGTCCGGAAGATCCCCTGGAGTAGGAAATGGCAACCGACTCTAGTATTCTCGTCTGGAGAATCCCATGAACAGAGGAGCCTGGTGGGATACAGACCATGGGGTCACAAGAGTCAGACATGACTGAGTGACTAACACACATACACAATATAGGGATATGCATATATAGATACGCTCATTGCCTGTGAATGTGCTCATTGTTGAGAAATTAGCAAACAGAGATAAAATAACATAAGCCTTGAAGGGACATGCATTCACAATTTGGACTGTTGGGAATTCTGGGCCCCTACTTTGGTGATTCGATTAGCTGTTTCTGATTTAAGGTAAGAACTAATTTAGAAGAAAGTTTTCCCTTTTCATTTCTGGGGCAGCTTCTTAAAGAGGAGAACCTCCCTGATGGCTCAGACTGTAAACCATCTGCCTACAACGAGGGAGACCCAGGTTTAGTCCCTGGGTCGGGAAGATCCCCTGGAGAAGGACATGGCAACCCACTCCAGTATTCTTGCCTGGAAAATCCCATGGACAGAGGAGCCTGGTGGGCTACAGTCTGTGGGGTTGCAAAGAGTCAGACACGACTGAGCGACTTCACTTCTTAAAGAGGAAGCTACCAAAGGTTACTAAGTGTTAACGTCTAGGAGTTTAATTTAGAAAATGCAGATTAAACATTTGAATCTTTTTTAAAACTGAATTTGTTGCCCTTTTACTTGGTCTAAAAATATTTTTAAGAGGCAGTAGCAAAGAACTGCAAGATACTACTATCACCAGGGAGAAACTTATTTGAAAATAATATTCAAGAACCGAAAATAAAAATGCTTGAGAACTAGTAGCAGGAATGCCAGCTGGTTAACTATGAAAAAGAGTAAGCGTGGACTTTGGAGTAAACAACAGTAATTAGACTCTTAGGGAGGTTTTGAGCATTTCTGATTATCTAAGTAGATGTGGAAGTGAATTATCTTGGTTCTTTTGAGAGTCAAATGAGAAAGGCCTAAGCAGCTGCTTCCATTTTTGCCCTTAACTGTTTCTATCTTCATGTGCATATGATCAAGGCTAATGAGATATAACAATATTGACAGTCAAAATAATAGAAAAATCATGATACAGTATGTTTTTGTATGTGAAACATGGCAGGAAAACTACAAGATAGAATTAAAGAGATAAACATCAAAGTGACCGACATTGAAAAGAATTTTGATTGTTACATCAGAGCACAATAAACACAATTATACGTGGTATAGTATGTATATGATGTGTATGTATATATGCATTCAGTTAAAAGATCGGACATTTACTCTTTAGGACTAAATGGGCATTAATTGGATAGAAAACTATGGCCTAAGAGTTTGGTTGGTTGACCTACATGAGGCTTTGTTTTTTTTAATTCCAGTTTTATATCTATTCCAGGCAGTGGGCATCACTCTTCTTGGGCCTGCCTAAAATTTGTGCTGTAAACATGGGTAATTAATTCCATGAGTGTTGAATAGCAAACTTTTCTGTTAAGAGAACTCTTGATTTTCTGCTGGGCACCAGCAGCAAGAATTTATTTACAGGCCTTTGTTGTAAGGAATCTGGGATCAATTTTAGAATACCTATCCTTTAAGCAGAAAAAAAAAGTTTGATACTATCAAATAACAAAACTAAAACAATTTAGTAGTAAGTTTGATGTCCTTCATTCAGAGAAAGACAGTCCGTGGATTGGGGGAGTACAGTGTCTTATAAGCACTGTTGTAAAGACATTTGGTGCAAGAGTGAATTTATAGAGCTTTAGTGTTTTAAATTAAATTTTATTGGAGCATAGTTGTTTTATGGGCTTCCCAGGTAGCGCTACTGGTAAAGAACCTGCTTACCAGTGCAGGAGTCATAAGAGACATGAGTTCAATCCCTGGGTCGAGAAGATCCCCTGGAGGAGGGCATGGCAGTCCACTCCAGTATTCTTGCCTGGAGAATCCCATGGACAGAAAGCCTGGAGGGCCACAGTCCATAGCGTCGCAAAGAGCGACCACCACTGAAGTGACTCAGCACTCATGCCCACATAGTTGTTTTGTGATTTTGTGTTAGTTTCTACAGTACAGCAAAGTGAATTGGCTATCTGTATATATATTCCCCCTCTTTTTGGATTTCCTTCCCATTTAAGTTACCACAGAGCACTGAGTAGAGTTCTCTGTGCTACACAGTGTTGTTCAAGCACTAAGTCATGTCCAACTCTTTGCACCCCATGGACTGCAGCACGCCAGGCTTCCTTGTCCTTCACTATGTCCTGAGTTTGCTCAAACTCATGTCCACTGAGTCAGTGATGCCATCCAACTATCTAATCCTCCACCTCCCCCTTCTTCTCCTGAGTTCAACCTTTCCCAGCATCAGAGGTTTTTTCCCAATGAGTCGGCTCTTCACATCAGGTGGTCAGAGTATTGGAGCTTCGGCTTCAGCATCAGACCTTCCAATGAATATTCAGGGTTCATTTCCAATGGGTTTAATGGGTTTGATCTCCTTGCTGTCCAAGGGGTTCTCCAAAGAGTCTTTTCCAGCATCACAATTCGAAAGCTTCAATTCTTCAGCACTCAGCGTTCTTTATGATTCAACTCTCACATTTGTACATGACTACCGGAAAAACCATAGCTTTGACTAAATGGATGGACCTTTGTTAGCAAAATACAACCCAGTAGGTTCTCATTAGTTATCTATTTTATACATATTATCAATAGAACTTTAAAAGAGGCAATATGGAAATGGATTATCTAGAGAGGTCGGGAAGGGAATTTCCTTACAAGGCTGCTGCTGCTGCTGCTAAGTCGCTTCAGTCGTGTCCAACTCTGGGCGACCCCATGGACTGCAGCCTACCAGGCTCCTCCGTCCATGGGATTTTCCAGGCAAGAGTACTGGAGTGGGTCGCCATTGCCTTCTCTGCCTTATGTGGCTAGCAGGTCCTATTTTCAGGGTAAATCAAACTCATGCTCAGCTGGAAGACTGTGATTGTGTGTTAGGATTCCTTGACAGGTGTTTCCCTCACGTGCAGGCTGAAGTAGGTGTAGACTTGTGATGTGGGCTGCACCCCTGGGATGGCCTCCATGCTATGTGTCTCAGTTTAAGAATTAGTTTTATCAGTATCAGCAGAGGCCATGGATCCATCTAGGAGCTAGAACTGTCATTTGAAGCCAGTTCACTGGTGTCCCCAAAAGAATACAGATTTCAAGGAGTGAAATATGTGGATTAGATCTCTGAAAGGGATGCCTTCTTTCTTCACTCACTTGTGACAAGTCATTTTTAAGCCTGAAACTCGAGCTCTGATCTTCCTAGGTAGCACAGTGGTAAAGAATCCACCTGCCTATGCTGGAGACTCGGGTTTGATCCCTGGGTCAGGAAGATCCCCTGGAGGAGGGCATGACAACCCACTCCTGTATTCTTGCCTGGAGAATCCCCACGGACAGAGGAGCCTGGCGGGCTACAGTCCCATGGGGTCACGAAAGAGTTGGACATCACTGATTATGCACGTCATGTTGTCGAGCTCTGAAATAATTGTACAGCAGCTAATGAGTGTAAGGCGTGTAGCCCCTCTCCACGCAGGTAAATTGAAGCTGTGCGTGCAGTTTCGGTAATCACATTTCAGTTTCCTGTATGCTTTGATTAGCTCCTCTGTTCTTTCTCACTACAAATACACACACCCACACACCGGGGCCAAACCTTGGAAAATTACAATTTTCCATTTTAATTTGAGAGTCACCCTGGTCACATCAACAAAACCCTTGATGGCATAGGTCCAGCTCCCAGCTCTGTCTGTTCATACTTCTGTGACCTTAAACAAATTCCTTCAGAGCCTTTTCCTTCTGCTTAGAGTCGAGACAGATGATTTTACAGATTGTTTCAGTTCTGTGGTCCTGATTTTAATTTCATTTCTCCTCTGTTGGAGACAAAATGGGCAATTGTAGATGGTCTGCTTCTGCTTAAGTTACTGTTGTTGTTGGGTTTTGTTTGTTTGTTTTTTTTTTTTTTGCATTTAAAGGAAAGCCTTGCTGCTGCTAAGTCACTTCAGTCGTGTCCGATTCTGTGCGACCCCCATAGACATCAGCCCACCAGGCTCCCCCATCCCTGGGATTCTCCAGGCAAGAACACTGGAGTGGGTTGCCATTTCCTTCTCCAATGCATGAAAGTGAAAAGTGAAAGGGAAGTCACTCAGTCGTGTCCGACTCCTAGTGACCCCATGGACTGGAGCCCACCAGGCTTCTCCATCCATGGCATTTGCCAGGCAAGAGTACTGGAGTGGGTTGCCATTGCCTTCTCTGAAGGAAAGCCTTACAGATCTTCTTTTCCTTTGGAGACTGAAAATTTGTTTGTTAAGGATTAAATGAGGCACTTTATTTGGCCTTGAAAGGAGTTCATGCTCAAATCTTCTTGATTGTGATGCTGCCGAATAATTACACTGAAAATGGAAAATTTGAATGTTTTAAAATATTTTTGTGCGTGTGCAAGGGGTATAATTGTATTATGCCCAGGCTAATGGAAAATTGTTTATATGAGGAAACCATGGCTGTGATAGAAGTAGCATCATGTTGTACTTTTTAAAAGATACTCACTATATAAAATCTAATCACTCCAAGGAAATTGTGTACTGATTAAATAGTAGTCAGTACTCAGCTATAGGAGGCCAGCTATTCAGACCAGTGAGAAGTTCGTTTAAATGCAGAAACCAGATGGTTTTCGTTAGCCACAAACCCTAAAATTACATAAATCCACGGATGCACTAAGCTATGGATCTGTGCCTTCTCCTTGCCAAGTTAGACTTCTCGGCCAGTGAAACAGAGAGTTCCTTGTTCCCTTTCTCTTTTAGTTGGGACTGTGTGGGGAGGAATGCTGCCAAGCCAGCTCTATAAGGAATTTTGATCTCCTTGATGATAATAAAGAGAAACTTTTTGGAGAAAGGGAACACCCAGTTTGAAAGACAGTGAGAGAACTTGTTTGAGAAGTTGGTTTTGTGCTTGTAAATTGCACCGATTCTGGCTAGGTGTAGGTTTCCAGGGTCACTTCAGCAGAGTGGCCCAGATTAGGTATATATATTTTATTTGTTTGTTTTAATTCTCCTTCAGCTTTTTAAAAGCTATTCTCTAGCTAACTTTCTTTTGGAAAGTCCATTTTCACTTGGGTAGCTTATCTGTATATGATGACCCTAAAATACGGAGCTGGCAGCAGATGGTTGTTTTTAAAAGATTGACAGCATTTTTTAGGTGTAGCTTTGGGTCTCTGTAGTTCAGAGCATTCTGTAAATAGCCTGTTGCTTCTGAGGCAATGTGCATGCGCCATTGTTTCGGCCGGTTATTCTGTTCCTTGTCATTGAGCACTGTTTTCCCATGGGAAAGCATCTTTGGTCTTATGATGTCAGTGGAAAGTCATTCAAGTTATACGAATTATCTTCAGTCTCTCTGAAATGCAGAGACTATGAATGGCCGCTTATAGCAGGGTGCCAATCTTTTATGTGTTGTCTTAGACTTCTGCCAAGTAACATTAAGTTGTTACTTTAGATGGTGTTAAGATGAAAGCAAAATTAAAGTAATAGTTATTTAAGTGGGTATATTTCCCATCCACTCAAGAGTTTATCGTTTCTATTAAAAAGAGAAATGTTTTGTAAAAGTTAGGAATAATTACCTTTAGGATGACTTGGTCACTAGCTGCAAATAATTTACTCTAGGATGGAAAGATTTCAGTTTTAAGAGTGTTCATTTTAACAAGCCCTGAAAAGGACATTGTGTATGATGTATTAAGCCATTTTTTGAGGCTTCATTCAGGGAAAGGGATTTGGGTGAACCTGTTGGGCCCTTGGAAGGCTAGGTATTATCTTCTGTGTGACCCCCTTGGCGTGGTCATGGTCTCCTTCTGTTTGACTGCCAGCGAGTGAGTGGGCTGCTCTCAGAAACCAGGCTTTGTTTCTTAGATGGGTTATTTGACACCAGTAAGGATCCTGGGTTGTTTGTCTTAATTAACTGAACCAGGGATATGTTACTTAAAACCTGAAATTCTTTGCAAGCAGACTTCATTAAGAATAGAAAAGTGTCAGGTTCGGTTTGTTCTCTACTATTCCCTTACTCTGATCTTGCGCATGGCTGGTGTTGGCTTGGAAAAGAATTTTTGCCTGAGAAATACGTTTTTGTGATTGAAGTATTTATTTATAAAGGGCTTCTTGTAATGTCAGATGTCACAGATATGCACATACAGCCAATTTTATAATTTCCAGCATAATAAGTTGTCCTAAGTATTCAGGAATCAAGGTTTGAACTATTAAACAGCTCCATTCTAAGAAAGTGGGCATGTTAATGATCATGACTCTCCATACTTTTTTTTTTTTTTTTTAAGTTAATACTAAATCTCATCTGGTAGAAATCTGAAAGGAATTGAAGCATATGTCTTCTTAACTCCCATTGTCAAAAGGAGAAAACCATAGGCAATTAAAGATGTATTCCAGTAAGATGATAGGGCCATAATCAGTTCATTTGAGGGGAATGAGAGAGTGATTACCACCACTTGGTAGTGGGAATATAGAAACATACAAACAGATGGCAATTAAAATAACTGTAAAGTCAAAAAGACAGAAGAATAATGAAGAATGGAAAAAATAGAAAGACGGTAAAAAGTCAAGGTAGGAAAAGTGGAGAAACATTTGATGTGTTTGTCTGATAGAGTGGCCAGTTGTCTCAACTTACCGGTGCCTCTGACAGTTTTAGCGCTAAAAGTCTCATATCCTGGAAACCCCTTAGTCCCAAGCAGACTGGTTGGTCATGTTATTATCAGGATAAGCACTTGCCTGACTTACTGCTTTGTCCCTAAAGACATAGTGCCTAGCATGTATTGTATACTCACATTTACTGAATGAAGAAATGTTAGTTGCTTTATTTATGTATTATTGCCATTGTTATATTTTAGTTGCCACTCAGCAGCAAGGAGGTGAAAGACTTCTTCAAGTAGGTAAAAGAGAAGCAATGGCCTAATCTTTAGGAATGTCCTATTTGTGGCATTGAAGGATTTTGAGTTAGTAAGAGGATAATCAGAAAAATAGAGAGCCAGGCTAGTTCATTGCAACAGAAGCCAAGGGGAAAGACTTGCAAGGAAGAATTCAGGTATGGCAAAGAAACGGAAAAGTAACAGGTATTGGAGAAAAATACTTCCCTTTCTCGGGAAGTTATATGTAACCTTTGAGAAAATTGTTCCAAGGGTGGGAATGTAAACCACACTATAAGAGTCTTAAGAAGCAGGTAAGAAGGTGGTATCATTGAGTATTTAAATCACCATCTGATAGGATTTGTTGGAAAAAATGAAAAACTAATAGTTCTTCTGGAGCAAAGATAGGTAAACTGGGGGCCACTGGCCAGATCTGGTCTATTACCTGTTTTATGAAGAAAATGTTCCTATGAAGCACCACACCCATGTTGTCTGCGGCTGCTTTTGCACCGCAGCAAGGGACTTAAGGGCTTCCCAGTTGGCGCTAGTGGTTAAGAACCTGCCTGCTAATGCAGGAGACATAAGAGACACAAGTTCGATCCCTGCGTCAGGAAGATCCCCTGGAGGAGGGCACGGCAACCCACTCCAGTATTCTTGCCTGGAGAATCCCATGGACAGAGGAGCCTGGCGGGCTGACATCCGTAGTGTGGCAGAGAGTCCAACATGACTGAAGCGACTCAGCACACACACAACAGAGTTGAGCAGGTACAAGAGACTGTACGGTTCACAAAACCTGAAATATTTACTATCTGGCCTTTGACATAGAAAATATGTTGACCCTCCCTGCTCTAGAATATAACAGAATGGAAGGAAATATGTTTTGTCTATTTGCTTTTTTTTTTTTTCAGTAGAGGAGATCCGAGCATGTTTGTGGATGTATTGTGAAGCTGGAGAAAAGGAAGAACTTATTGGGTATCTTATTGTTGTGTAATAGGTTACCTCAAACCTAATGGTTTAGAATAACAAAGACTTATTATCTCACTTTCTGTAGATTGAGAATTTGGGAGTGTCTTCTGGGTGGTTCTGGCTCGAGTTCTTTCTTGAGGTTTCAGTCATGTCAGCAGATGAAGGCTTGATGAGGCTGTAGGGTGTTTCCAGGCTCATTAATGTTGCTGTTAACAGGAGACCTCGATTCCACATTACATGGGCCTCTCCAAAGGGCTGCTTGAGTGTCCTTTCAAAGTGGCAGCTGGACACCCGCTCCTTCCCAATACCAAGTGATCCCAGAGAGCAGCGAAGCAACCCTAATGCCCTTTACAGCCTTGCCTTGGAAAACATATATCATTTTTGCCCTATTTTATTTGCTGCAGCAGAAAAACCCTGAATATTTTATGGATGACAGTGATGAGAGCATTAATCTAGGAAGTAGGGACTAGTGGGACTCTTGGAAACTGGCTGCCATGGGGGAGAGAAATTGATACCTCATGTTCCTTGAGGGGAGGATTTGGAATGAAGGGCTTTCGTGTTGACAAGGAGATAGAAACTGTGGTGAACTCACTGTGGAGAATCTGAGGTACAGAGAAATGCTGAAATAGAGAGGGGGGGAGTTTATTCAACAAAATTATTGCCAACCATGGTAAAAGATCATTAGTCTCCCTGTTCAGTTAGGGGTAAGTTCTCGAGATTCTTAGACTGGAAGTCTTTGGGACAAGAATGAGTTTGAGCAGAATAAAGTACCATGGCGAATACAATGGTGATTTCATTGTTAGATTTTCAATTCCTTGACAGTGGAATTTAAAAATAAATGTATTAATACATAAATTTTATGTATTTATATTATAAATATATTTTATGTCCTTCATTGCATCTAATATGGGGGGCCTTGTCTATAGGTATCTGACTACTTGACTTTCTTGCAATGTTATTATCTTACTACTTAATTCGGTAAAATGGACAAAATTTATATGCTGTTTTTTGAGGATCAAGGCATTGAATTTACTCTTATTCCCTCAGGAAAACTGTGAAAGTTAACGTTTGTGGAGCATTCTGCTCAGACGGTTTCTTTGCATCTGTTGGAGCATGGGCCTCTCGGTTTCCGACCTGGAAATTACAGAGGAATTCCCTGGTGGCTCAGATGGTAAAGCATCTGCCTACAATACGGGAGACCCGGCTTCAATCCCTGGGTCGGGAAGATCCTCTGGAGAAGGAAATGACAACCCACTCCAGTACTCTTGCCTGGAAAATCGCATGGACGGATGCTGGGTAAAGCCCCAAACTGGGGAGCTGAGGGATCCCAGCTACTCTGCTGATGATCCAGTACTATGGTTTGCATTGCTGTTTGTTATCTCGGGCATCAGAGAAACAGAATCTTACTAAATACATTTTACAAAGCAGAACTAGAAATGTTGAAAATGTTACCTGAAACATGGTTTTAGAGATTGTGCCCAGGAGCTTTTGCTCAGGTCTGAGAGGTCTCAGTTGGGTTTACTGCAAGATTTTTTTTTTTTTTTAAAGGATAAAAATCCTCTTAGGGATTTATGGACAAAATATATATGATGATGACTAGAATGGACAGATGTTTGATCTATTTTTACATTTCTGTGGGAAGAAGTGTCAGGAAGCTCTTTCTTTAACCGAAATCTCTTGATGTAATTTTAGTGTTGTTGTTTTTTTCCCTCCTGTGAGCAATTTTTAGACATGATACAAGTTATTCTAGAATCGCCCGGTTCCCAGCTACATGAATGGCTTCTGTTGGGAGTTAACTCTTCTTGGCATGGACCTCACACATTTCCTCTGCAGCTGGATTTAACCAGGAAGGAATTACTTGGCCACCATGTCTTGTCTTTTGCTACTTTGGTTTTGAATAAGACTTTCACTCTTGCCAATTTATTTTTCATCTCTTGCTGATTTTTTTTCCTTTTTGAGCTATCAGAACCTCGTAAGTGGGGTAGTGTGGATATTTCAGAACTTCCATTTTCCCCTTTTAAAAATATTTATATGGGAAATTCCCTGGTGGTCCAGTGGTTAGGACTCAGTGCTTCACTGCTGTGACCCAGGATCAATCCCTGCTCGGAGAACTTGGCGTGGCCAATATGTGTGTATATATATGCTGTGCTGTGCTTAGTCGCTCAGTCCTGTCCTACTCTTTGCAACCCCATGGACTATAGCCCACCAGGCTGCTCTGTCCATGGAATTCTCCAGGCAGGAATACTGGAGTAGGTAGCCATTCCCTTCTCTAGGGCATCTTCCCGACCCAGGGATCAAGCCCAGGTCTCCTACATTGCAGGCAGATTCTTTACCATCTGAGCCACCGGGGAAGCCCAGCACACATAAAGCTTTACCCATAGAGATTGATAATTGAGAGTTCCCAAGAATAGAGCTGTTTTTTGCATATGTCCATGCCATGTTTCTTCATAGCCCTTCCTCCAGCCTCCACCCCAGAGCTATGGATTTCTGTAACTAACCGAAAGCTCCTTTTGCAGGTGCCCACTGACGGCAATGCCGGGCTGCTTGCGGAACCCCAGGTGGCCATGTTCTGCGGCAAGCTGAACATGCACATGAACGTGCAGAACGGGAAGTGGGAGTCGGACCCGTCGGGGACCAAAACCTGCATCGGCACCAAGGAGGGCATCCTGCAGTACTGCCAGGAAGTGAGTCTCCGTGCTGGCCGGTGGTTCATGCTGGGCCACATGCGTGCTTCTTGTTCATTTAACTTCTTTCACGTTTGTATTTTATCATTTGCAGTGAACATCTTGGTTCCTAATGATTCCCCATACCATATTTATTGGCTTTATCCTACAGTATGCATGAATATTTTTGAAATTATTTACTAAATTTCCTAAACTATTAGTAAAACCAACTTAAGTATAATCTTGTATGTAAAATATACTTCCATTTTTTTAAAAAAGAGGAAACACTCAACTGAGCAAACTTGAAGGTATCTTGGCACTTCTGTTTATCTTTAGAGTGTATCCCACTATGGCTGTGTAGTCAAGGTATTGTGTTTAAAAGTAACTAGAAATTGGGAGATTGGGATTGACACATACACACTACTATATATAACCAATAAGAACCTACTGTACGGCACAGGGAACTCCACTCAACACTAATGGTCCATGGGAAAATAATCTAAAAAGGAACATAGATAACCAACTGATCTTG
Organism: Bison bison bison; assembly: GCF_000754665.1. Lineage (NCBI taxonomy): Eukaryota > Metazoa > Chordata > Mammalia > Artiodactyla > Bovidae > Bison > Bison bison. The sequence goes on from NW_011494666.1 coordinate 1,722,495, forward strand.
CAGTACAGCAGAAACTAACATAAATGAACTATACTCCAATAAAAACTCTCTAGAAATAAATAAAAGTGACTAGAATTAACTTTATGTTATCAATTTGATATATTTTAGCTCGTTTATCTGTTTAGATTTAATTTTAGTTTTTTACTCCTTCTTGTTACTATTTGAAAACGTAAAACACTTAGATTATTGAAACACTAAAGTAAGAAGTTGCCCTCTGAAATCTCACTTGCCACCCATCCTCTATTAATAAATATTTTCTTCATTCTTGATTTACCCTTCTTGCAAAAGAAAGAATGGATACTTTTCCTTTTTTTCTTATAAAAAATGTAGCTTACAGTAAGTACTGTTCTGTGCTTTGCTTTTTTACCATAACTTTTAGATCCTGGAAATCACTCCCTTGCCATTTGTAGAGATCTTCAGCCTTCATGTAATTTTTCCGAGTTTTCTTGCCATTATTGTATAGGGTATTTTTTAAAATTAATTCAGTTTAAAATAACTGGAGTTGGGAAAGCTTGGAAAATCTGGGGCTGCACAGAGTCAGACACGACTGAAGCGACTTAGCAGCAGCAGCAAGGCATGTTATCCCACATTTCTAGATAGTTATATATTCCTACAATATGTGACTCTCTGTGTTTTAAGAAATTTTCAAGGAATTAGTCTTATGCCTCTTGACAAAGCAAAATTTCTTATCTTCCATAAACAAGAGATAACCTACCAACGTTTTCTTTATTATAATCTTTTATGTACAAGAAGATTTTCTTTGACCTTTTTGGATTCAAAATGTGTGTTAATGAAATATATATATATACCCACATGTATATTTTCATTGATAGCACTATAAGAAAAGACCATCTCTAAATTCTCCTGTGTTTTGAAAAGCAAAATGACATGGTGTTATCACAGTCTATTGCATATCAAGTTATTTCTGTCTTGAAGGAGTATGAACCATGATGTGAAAAGATACTTCTTTGTACTTAAGTAGAAATCACTAATATTTGCATTCTTTATATTTTTCTAAAAAAATTTATTATATAAGCGCTGATAACAAATTTACTTTGCCTAGCTATGACATTTCTAAAATACACATTTTTGGAAATAATATTCACATTCAATTGAAGAGTTCCTATAGTACAGTTTTGTGGGTAAGTTACGAGTTTGGTAAATTGGGACTCTGCATGCATGCTTATAGGTTTTAGATACTATTTTACTTTTCTGGATACACCTGCAGATTAATGAATATTAAATTCATTTTTCTGAAGGCTGCAACTCATTTATTTAATGACATTGATTGTATCATTTTCTGTTGAATGACCCTTTTGATGTACATATCATAGTTAGCATCTAAGGTTTTCTTCAGTGTCAGTTATAAATAGTCAGATGTTTTTACTTGCATGATGACTCTATAAAAATCACTCTTCATAACCCTGAGAACAACCCTTATTCCCACTCCACTTAGAGATCCCACTAATGCCTGGGTAGCTTCGCTTCCTGTTTTAGTCTGCTGCTTGTCCCAGAGCTAAGCCACAGAATTGTTCTTTCCAGTCCCAGACTTTGCCAGATTGTTGGTGGTCATAGCGTGGTGGGAGTGGGTGGGGAGAGGGAGAGTGAGCCCTTGGGTGTTTCTCCTTCGTCTTGAAATTCTGGTCTTACCTGCTTGTCTCAGCTCACCACCCACAGAGATCATGTACAAGGATGCATACAGGCCAGAGTCTTAAGATGGATTAGACAAAAGTTAGGCTAGAGAAGTAAGAAAGGGTCCAAACATCAGGCCTTGTGAGCCCTTTTAATGAATTTAGTCTCTTCTGTTAACAACAGGCTTCCCTTGTGGCTCAGCTGGTAAAGAATCTGCCTGCAATGCAGGAGACCTGGGTTCAATCGCTGGGTTGGGAAGATCCCCTGGAGAAGGAAAAGGCTACTGCCCTCTCCAGTATTCTGGCCTGGAGAATTCCATGGATTATATAGTCCTTGGGGTCACAAAGAGTCAGACACAACTGAGCAACTTTTACTTTTAGAGAAGGAAATGGCAACCCACTCCAATATTCTTGCCTGGAGAATTCCATGGACAGAGGAGCCTGCTGGGCTATAGTCCATGGGGTCACAAAGAGTCGGACACAACTGAGTGACTTAATACTTCTTCTTTCACTTTCACGTCTGTGACAACAAAAGTGTCCCTGAAGGTGTTTTTTTTTTTTTTTTTTTTTTTTTAAGAAGAATAACTACATTAGCATTTCCAGAAGTCACCCTCTTGCTTGGTTACTCTGACTGCATATCCAATTTCTCAGTTTCCTGGGGACCAACTGGAGCTTATTCTTCCCCCTCACCCTATTCCACCAGTGACTGTAGGCTGTCAAGGTTTTAGACCCCATGACCTAGCAGGTAGGAGAAGGGAGCAGAAGTGAGGAGTCATCCCAGACTTTCCCGAGGAATTTTACTGGTGCTTAGATGTTAGGAGGGAGAAGGCAATGGCAACCCACTCCAGTCCTCTTGCCTGGAAAATCCCAAGGGCGGAGGAGCCTGGTAGGCTGCAGTCCATGGGGTCGGGAAGAGTCGAACACGACTGAGTGACTTCCCTTTCCCTTTTCACTTTCAGCATTGGAGAAGGCCATGGCAACCCACTCCAGTGTTCTTGCCTGGAGAATCCCAGGGACGGGGGAGCCTGGTGGGCTGCTGTCTATGGGGTCACACAGAGTCGGACACGACTAAAGCGACTTAGCAGCAGTTGCAGCAGCAGATGTTAGGAGACAAATGCTTGTTTGTGGCTTTTTAAATATATCTTTCATTAAAAATATTTCAGTGCAAGATGATTATATAAATACTTTTCTAGAGCCCAATGGTTCTCTCTTCCTTCTTCGAACATATATCTCTGGGTGCCAAGGATACAATAACAAGTAGAACACAGGACCTGTTCTTAAAGGGGGATCTCAGGGGCAAGAAAGGCTTACAAAAAATTGAATGGTGATGATGTTGGTATATGGTGATAATGTTGATGATGCTAGTGCCATCTAACTTTTATTGAGCATTAACAAGGTATTAAGCTATCTTGCCAAGTGTTTGCCCTCATTTTACCCTCATGATGCCTCTGGGGAAGAATCCTAAGAAAGAACCCTGGTGAGTTGCAACCTTAAGAGAATTAAAGTAAATCAATGGAAGATAAGCAGTAGCTAGAAACTGAGGCTCAGAACCAGGAGGTATTGTGTGCTGGAAGTCAAGCTAGGTTAGTATCTAAACGAGAGAAATGATGGGGGTGCAAATGGGATTAAGACCACAAGTTCAGTTCAGGTCAGTTGCTCAGTCGTGTCCTACTCTTTGCAACCCCATGAACTGCAGCACGCCAGGCTTCCCTGTCCATCAGCAACTCCCAAAGCTTGCTCAAACTCATGTCCATCGAGTCGGTGATGCCACCCAACCATCTCATCCTCTGTCGTCCCCTTCTCCTCCTGCCTTCAGTCTTTCCCAGCATCAAACCAGAAGTGGTTGAAGTGTAATTTTTGACAAGGCAAATCATGACTGTGTTGCACAATGAATGCATATCAAAGACTTTCCTCAATTCGTTAATTAATCAGATAACCTCTAAGGTGTTATCCAGTTTGACTTGAAGAGATTTAAATTCTTTTTCAACAGACTTCATTTCCAGGGCTGTCAATAGGACTCATCCGATCTGCAGTGCATGAAGCAGGAAGCATCTGCACTGCTATCAGATCAGTATCTGCCCCTACAGGTAGCCTTGTTGCTGTTGTCCAGTTGCCCAGCCCCATGTCCTGCTCTTTGCAACAGGCTTACCTACAGCCAGTCAGTCAGAAGAACATACCCCATTGAATCAGATCTCGTTTCCCCAGCACTCCCAGACTCTGGAAGACAACACCTGTATTTCACTGCTGAGACACCCAGTACATAATCTCCTTTGTCCATTTCTGAATCATGGACGTTGTTTTATAATAAAACAGCCTCCTAACTTGGCAAATGGGAGAGCAGTTTTGAGGGAATAGCATGGGAGGAAAGTGAAATTGTGGTTGGTTACAGGAAGAATAACATGTCTGGGTGATGCAGCCATCTGTGGCCTCTTTGAGGAAAGACCAAGAGGCAAAGAACTTGTGAGCAATTCACGGGAAAGGGAGAGGCTTTGTTTTTTGTTGGGCTTTGTCTTTTAAAGGGAAGGAACCTAAGCTGAGGAAATTGTAGGAAGAGTAGGTGTCCATCATATGAAAACTAGGCTCAAGTGTTAATAAAAATATAGAGAAATGAGATCCTGTTCATAAGTGATTAGCTGAGTCTTAGAAAAGAAAAATGAGGAAGAAGGGTGAATTTAGTCAGTTTATATTGACAGGTGCTTGAAATCCACTTGTACATGGAGAATATTTTTTCCTACTGATGGAGAGAATCTTAGGGTGGGGATAACTTACAGAATTTTTAAAGCGGCATCCAGAAACTGGATCCTCAGACATTGGAACCGAAACTCAGTGCTTCCTGGAATTTCTCTGTTGGGATCTCTTGTTATCTGCTTATCCTTATCCTTTATGTTCACCTCATTATATCTGCATAAGATGGGCTTCCCCTAGGAGGTCAGGGAAAATGGCAGCCAGTAGCTCTGGGAATGTGTCTTCCCATCTTAGAATTCCAACCTCATCCTGGTAGTTTGCACGCTTAATTCCCAGCAGGGAATTCCCGTTGTTCCTGCTTTTGGTCATGCACCTATCTTGGGACCAGTCATCATAGCCACCAAGGACTCAGTACTGGGACTGGCTTGTCGTGGTCATGAGGGTGTATGGTTTGTTTGGTAAGCCAAGCAGAGCCACCTGGTGCAGGGAGAGGAGCTCTTGCCAGAAAAAAAGGGGTGATGAGTGGCATGGAGGCAAAATAGAATAATGACCACAGCCCAACACAGTGGGCTTGGAAGCACACAGAGCCTTTTCAAAGCTTTGTAGATTGGAGAATGGGCATCTAAGGAAATTCATAGTACATCATGATTTAAAACAACTTTTGGGAAGGTATGAGGGGGCGGTGTTGTTGATGAGATATTCGCTCAGCACCTTTAAACGGTGTTTGACTTTTTCTATTGAATAATGCCTCCTAAACGGTCAACTTGTAACATTCCTTATTGGTATTTTAGAGTCTTCCTACTATTTGCCATGTTGCAGGTAGTCTGAAATTTTTCTTTTATAACTAGAAATACCTTTCATTTGTAAGACTGAATACTTTTGTGGGCTGTTGGGAAATGGTTTTTTTTTCCTTTTTTTTTTTAAATTCCATGTTTTTATTTTAGATGATTGTTTGATTCCTTGTTAATATAGCCAAGGAAAATAATGTTCATAATTTTTTCAGCTCTCCTTCTCACAGGTTTTGTAAGATACATTATTTTTGTATTCTTAAAGTTTAATATTATGGTCTGTTCTATTGCCATAATTCTCAGTCATAGGTTCTGCCTTTAACTTGATTCATTGTTTGCAGCCAATCCTTTCAGCAAAGGATCTCAATTTCTATATTTTTGATTCCTCTCTTTCTTTGAATGCCATCATCTTGCTGCTACTGCTGCTAAGTCGCTTCAGTCGTGTCTGACTCTGTGCGACCCCATAGATGGCAGCCCACCAGGCCCCGCCGTCCATGGGATTCTCCAGGCAAGAGTACTGGAGTGGGGTGCCATTGCTTTCTCCTGCCGTCATCTTAGTTATTTCCACAAGTTGTTCTTATTAAACAATAACTTAGTTATGTATAGAATTCCAGGTTGACAGGTATTTTGTTTAGCACGGTTAAGGTATATATATCCTGGGACCTACCATTGTGCAGATTCCCATTTTTTAATATACCAAACTGTCTCCATTTACGATGCTCTTCATTTACTGATTATTTTCTCTCAATAGTGATGAATCATTTTTTTCTTTATGTTCTCAGTTCCTCTTGTGACCAAAACACAGATGTTTTAGAGACAGCTGGCTGAGTCAGAGAGGCAGCTGTGAGCAGTCTGTGATCCTAGGACAGAATGAAAGCAACTGAACTCATGACTATGACCTCATTTTGACCTTTTGCTAACCAATTTAATTCACTTGTTAATTTGTTTTTCCAAAGAATTGCCTGTATAGCTGCACCTCCTGTCTGTTGGTGCTTAGCGTAGTGTGATGTGTCAAATATTATTATTTTGATGGTGAATTATCTAGTCCATGTCCTTTATAGTCTCATGCTTCTCTCGTTTTATATTCCCTGCTACTGGTTGTTTTGTCATTATTATTATTTTTCTTTTTTATTTTGTGTTTTGGTTGTGCTGGGTCTTCATTGCCACACAAGGGCTTTGTCTAATTTTGGTGCATGAGCCTTTAATTGCAGTGGTTTCTTCTGTTGCTGAACACAGGTTCTAGGGTGCAGTAGCTTAGTTGCTCGGTGGCATGTGGGATCTTCCCAGACGAGGGATCGAACCCATGTTTCCACATTGGCAGGCAGATTCTTAATCACTGAATCACCAAGGAAGTCCTGGTTGTTATTATTAATACTGGCATTTTTGCCTCCTGATTTCTTTGGTCCTATCATTGGTCGTGGGCAAGGTTAGGAAGAAAAAAGTAAAAATTGAGGCTTCCCAGGTGGTACTAGTGGTAAAGAACCCACCTCCCAATGCAAGAGATGCAGGTTCAATCCCTGGGTCGGGAACATCTTCTGGAGAAAGAGATGGCATTCCACTCCAGTACTCTTGCCTGGAAAATCCCATGGAAGAGGATCCTGGCAGGCTACAGACCATGCGGTCACAAAGAGTCTGAGATAGCTGAGCCATTGAGCATGCACCTTAACTCCTGGTGAAAAGCCCTTATAAAGTTTGATTGGGAAAATAGTTTGAAACTTAAGTTTGTGTAATCAGCATTTTATCTCATTTCATCCACATTCTTGGTACCCATACATTTCCTCCTGTTCCCTAATCACAATAGTTATGTTTCTGCCTAGTCATCGTTTAAATACTGGGCACTTTTGAAATATAAAAATTTTCTTTACATTTTTTTAATTAGCACAGTGAGTACCATTCTTTTATTTTTCTCCATCAAATGTGTATTGAGGACTGGTATAGACTAAATATTTGTGTCTTTCCCAAAATTCTTCTCTGGTGGCTCAGTCAGTAAAGAGTCTGCCTGCAGTGTGGAAGACCCAGGTTTGATCCCTGGGTGAGGAAGATCCCCTGGAGAAGGAAATGGCAAGCCACTCCAGGATTCTTGCCTGGAGAATTCCATGGACCGAGGATTCTGGTTGGGCTACAGTCCATGGGATCACAAGGAGTAGGACACGACTGAGTGACTAACACTCACTTTTTCCCAAAATTCATATGGTGAAGCCTTAAGTCCCACTGGGATAGTGTTTGGAGGTGGAGACTTTGGTAGATAATCAGGGTTAGATGAGGTCATGGCGGTGGGACCTTCACGATGAGATTGGCACCCCTATAAGAAAAGACACCAGAGAACTTGCAGAGTTTGCTTTTACTGCCCTGCTCACATAAAGAGGGGTGGTGAGCACCCAGAGAGAAGGTGGCAGTCTGCAAACCAGCAAGAGAACCTTCAACAGAACTCAACTCTGCTGGCACCCAAGACTTCCAGCCTCCAGGACTGTGAGAAAATAAATTCCTGTCACTTAAGCCAACCAGTTGATGAGTTTGTTACGGTAGCCTGAGCTAAGACTGGGACTTACTTTAACTCCTTTGGGCAAAAGGATTATAGGCTCAAGGTGTCACTGAGAATTACAGTTCCTAAAGATCCTGCTTTATAAAACATTTTAACCAACACTTGTCCCTGACTCAGCATGAGTCATCATTTAGCAGCTGCTTGTGGACGGCCTGTTGTTGGCACAGAGACTGGGACTGAATGAGGCTGGTGCTCGGCACTGCTTCCTGCACTGACAGTGAAGTGAAAGGCACTCAGTCCTGTCTGACCCTTTGCGACCACACGGACTCTACAGTCCACGGAATTCTCCAGGCCAGAATGCTGGAGTGGGTAGCCTTTCCCTTCTCCAGGGGATCTTCCCAACCCAGAGATCAAACCCAGGTCTCCCGCATTGCAGGCAGATTCTTTACCAGCTGAGCCACAAGGGAAACCCCTCATAAAATGACAGAGCCCCCTCCATAAAATGACCTTGGGGTCCTCTCCTGCAGAGACTGTTTCTTTCCATTGACAGAATTCCAAAGAAATTTTTAGCAAGAATTGAGGGTTGTTGGCCCATCATCCACATTTGCCCTGAGTTTATTCTTGCCCAGTTAAGATGCAGGTGCTGAGATAACGCTCAATAAACATGGTCTTCAATATTCAGTTAAACCTACCAAATGATCACTAAATACACTCCCTGAAAACAGGAAGCAAACCCTAGATTATTCTTTATGTGACCCTGTGGTAATACATTCTGTTGAACTTTTTTTTTTTTAGTAGTACTCTTCTTTTTTTTTTTAATTTTTACTTATTTCTTTTTGTTTGGCTGTGTTGGGTCTTATTTGCAGCACATGGGAGCTTTAATCTTTGTTGTGGTATGAGGAATCCTTGATTGCCGCATGTGGGATCTAGTTCCCTGACCAGGGCTAGAACCTGGGCCCCCTGCACTGGGGACCTCAGAGTCTTCGCCACTGGACCACCAGGGAAGTCCTTGCTCTACCGTTGCCTGTTGATGAACTGTGTCTTCCAGCAGTTACCCCCTCCCCTTCAGTCTTGGTTGGACATGAGACTTGTTTTAACCAGCAGAATGGAATGGTAGTGACACTGGTTTACTTCTGGGTGTGAGACTTAAGAAGGCCTGGAAATTTCCCCTTTTGCACTCTGGGAAGGAAGCCATGGGGAGAAACCCGAGTGGAAGAGAATGGAGGCCCTCATTCAGTTGCCCTTCCTTGCGATACTCTAGCTGATAGCATGTGAAGAAGAATCACTTGGTCAATTCACAGAGTTGTCAGGAGTTCTAATTATTATGGTGCAGTTTGCCTCTAAGTTGGCTCCCAAAGTGCTCACCTCCCCTCTGGAATTCACATCCGTGCATAGTCTCCTCCCACTGTGCAGGAGGATGCTACAGAAAAGATGCATGTGATGTTTGAAGCTAGATCATAAAAGGCACGTGGCTTCTACCTTGCATACTTTTGCTGTGTTGGAAGCCAGCCGCCGGGTCGTGAGGATACTCAAGCAGCTCCGGAGACATGTACATGTGCTAATACGGACCTGAGTGTTCTGCCAGCAACCAGCACTCACTTGCCAGGCAACTAGGAAACTACTTGGAAGTGGATCCTGTAGTCTAGTGAAGGCTTCATTTGACTGGAGCCGTAGCTGACATCTTGACTGCACCCTTTTACAAGTCAGGATCACTCAGCTAAGCCACTTCCAGATTCCTGACCCACAGAAACTGTGAGATAAGAGATGCTTCCTGTTTGAAGCTACTAAGTTTGGGGATAGTTTGTGTGCAATAATAGATGACCACAACAGACGCTCCCTTGATGATTGTTTGTGGTCCTCTGGTAGTCCTCTGGTAGAAAAAAAATTCCTTCATTCTATACTAGATGGAGAAAGTGCTGCCATCACAGAAACAATTTGAAAATAACTATATAAATTATTCATCATCTAACAGCCTACAGTGGCCACTTGCCTTAAGGAACTATTATATTATCTAGCCATTGGTCTCAGGAATCTAGGAGTCTTATAAATATAAGTAGATCCAAATTAGGATAGTATTCCCCTCGAAACATATGTTATAAAGGCTAGGAAGAAAAATTAGAATTTTTAGATTTTGTTGTCCTCTTTCTTTTGGATGAAATGAGACTTTAAAAAATAATGTTTTATTTAAACTAAAGGCTTTAGGTTGAGAGAAGAAAAAATTGAAAATACACTTCAGTTCTTCGTCTGAAGTATCATTCCATCCCCAATTTTTTCTTCTTATACCAAATTAATTCAGGCCAATTGAGCAAATATTTACTGATTCAGGATAGGATTTTGTGTAAAGTGTTGCTGAGTGGCCAGACATCATTCTTGGCTCACAGAAAGTGAAAGTGTTCGTTGCTCAGTTATGTTTGCTTCTTTGTGACCCAATGGACGTTAGCCCGCTAGGCTCCTCTGTTCATGGAATTCTCCAGGCAAGAATACTGGAGTAGATTGTCATGCCCTCCTCCAGGGGATCTTCCTGACCCAGGGCTTGAACCCAGGTCTTCTGCATTGCAGGCAGATTCTTTACTGCCTCTGTTGGCTCTTAAGGAGCTTCTAAGTATACAATGAGACAAACTGAGAAAAGAATTGAGGAAATTGAAAATGTGGATGAGGCTGTGAAGTAGACGATTTTGATTGTGGGGATTTGGGATCTAACCCTAGAAGTGAGTAAGGGCTATGTGATTATTTTCAGCAAGACTTTTCTGCTCACGATACTAATAGAAAGATTAACCTATATGCAAGGGTGATCTGGATTGAGAAGAGAAGGGGATTCAGGGAACTTCCCTGGTGGTCCAGTGGTTAAGAATCCCTCTTGCAGTGCAGGGGATGTGGGTTTGATTGGTGGTCGGGGAACTGAGATCCCACATCCCAGGAAGCAACTAAGCCTGAGAGCTGCAAAAACAACAAAAATCCTGCATAATGCAACTAAGACCCAGCACAGCCTAAATAAATAAATATTTAAAAAGAGAAGGGAATTCAAGTCTCAAGATGCTAGTGTGAAAGGCATGGGAAAGATGATCCTGCCCATCGCTCTTGTATAGGTGAACACATATGTGATACCTCAATTCAGTTCAGTTCAGTCGCTCAGTCGTGTCCAACTCTTTGCAACCCCATGGACTGCAGCACGCTAGGCATCCCCGCCTGGAGAATTCCTCACCACCTCCCGGAGCTTACTCAAACTCATCTCCATTGAGTCGGTGATGCCATCCAACCATCTCATCCTTTGTTGTCCCCTTCTCCTCTCTTCAATCTTTCCCAGCATCAGGGTCTTTTCCAATGAGTCAGTTCTTCACATCAGGTGGCCAAAGTGTTGGAGTTTCAGCTTCAACATCAGTTCTTCCAATGAATATTCAGGACTGATTTCCTTTAGGATGGACTTGTTAGATCTCCTTGCAGTCCAAGGGACTCTCAAGAGTCTTCTCCAACACCACAGTTCAAAAGCATCAATTCTTTGGCGCTCAGCTTTCTTTATAGTCCAACTCTCACATCCAGATGCTGTTACAAGGGAACTCTTAGGGTCAAGTGCAGTGAAAGGGAAGCATGGGCCTCTCTTTTGAAACTGCCTTCAAATGCAAGCCTTCACTCTGACACCTGAGCAGTCCAGGAAAGCTGCCTAACGGATCTTAGACTATGTCCCACCTTTATGATAGGAGCGCACAGGTGTGTATTGTAAAAGTTAAATGTTGTCAGTTAAATGAGAAATTATAAAAGTCTGAGTACTGTTCTTTCTCTTCTTGTAAGGAAAAAGTTAAAACACAGGCTCTTTGACCCTCTCTAATATGCAAAGTACCTTCTGGGACTCAGGGGTGTAGAGCAGGTGTCAGTGACTCTGCTTGCTTATGCTGGGAACAGGTCTCTGGAGGGAGTTTGAGCAGGTTAAGCCTTGAGCACTGGCTGAGATTTCCAGCTGGGAAACTTATGCGCATATGGCTTTGCTTCTAGTCTCTTCTATTAGATTATGGCTATCCTTTCTTTTTCCTAAGTGTTTTCTTTTCCACAATTAACAGTATGTGTTTTCTGTTTCTTTATCCTCCTTGCTCTAAATGAACAGTTGTTTTGTCTATAAATTAACAGAATCATAAGACAAAGCACACCAGTGCCTGGCCCAAACAAAAGCTGATGAGTTGAACAAAGCAATTTCCTTTACCCAACTGTCTGCTCTAAAATATATAACCCCAGACAAGACTTCTTTGTCAACTTTGCTGTCTTTGTTTTTTAGTTATGTGAAGTTAAAATTAATTGAACACATGTGGTCCTTTTAATCTAATCAACTTTGAGGGCATATGGGAGACATGCTGCTATTGTAGAAACTGAAATATTCTTGGCCATTATTATTTTGCTGTGTGTGCCGTCCACCTTTGTGGGCTTAAAATTGACCCAGAAATGACAGACACCTATGAGTAGTTGTTTTAGTATTTGAAAGATGCAAAAATTCATATTATGTGAAAATTTTTTGAATAGAGGTACCCTACCTGTATATGAGTTCAGTTCAATTCGGTTGCTCAGCCGTGTCCAACTCTCTGTGACCCCATGGACTCCTGCACACCAGGCTTCCCTATCCGTCACCAACTCCCAGAGCTTGCTCAAACTCATGGATTTTCTAGTAGTCATGTATGGATGTGTGAGTGGGCTTCCCTGGTGGCTCAGCTGGTAAAGAATCTGCCCTAAATGTGGGAGACCTGGGTTCGATCCCTGTGTTGGGAAGATCCCCTGGAGAAGGGAACTGCTACCCACTCCAGTATTCTGGCCTGGAGAATTCCATGGGCTGTAATGTATAGTCCATGGGGTCGCAAAGTGTCAGACATGACTGAGCACCTTTCACCTGTGCATGAGTACAGATACATGTTTTGCATTATTGGTCTGTATAGTTATAAGGATTGCTTGCACAAACTATAGGATTCAGAGGTGAAAGAGATGAAATCAGTCTGGATATTTCTTTGCACACCATTAATCATTTTTAATCAGATTAATGTTTCATGTAACCTTTGTCCTTGGTACTCTCTAGCTGTTTCCTAAATGCATACTCAATTATTACGTATTTGCAGTAATATTATGGACTTTTATATTTGACCTCTTATTTATTAAAAATGTTTTGCCTGTATTGTATTTTTCTTTCTTCTTTTTAGCTTTACTGAGATAGAAATGACAAATAATCTTGTGTAGACTGGGCACTTGACACACGTATATATATCAGTGCTGCCCTCTCAGCTTGTCCCCGCCTCTTTCCCCTGCTGTTCTTTACGTGTGTTCTATTCCTGCCCTGCAGACAGGTTCATCAGTACCTTTTTCTAGATTCTCTATAAATGCACTAATATTATGATACTTGTTTTTCTCTTTTTGACTTCACTCTATATGACAGACTCTAGGTTCATCCACATCGCTACAAGTGACCCAATTTTGTTCCTTTTATGGGCTTTTTTAAAGCTTGTTTGTTTATATGCATTTAAAATTTTTATTTTGTATTGGAGCATACTTGGTTAACAATAGGTTGGACATTTTAAAAATGAGAAAATGAACCCTAAGTTAACAGAAAGACAGTGAGGATCTTGGCTATATGTGGACGGACACATCTATTTGTGTCTTCAGTCGTGTCCTGTCCTGTTTATTTTGGTATACCCCTCCCGCGTTTGTCTCTACATTCAGCATGTTGGTATAATAGTGACTCATACTTTAAACAGGATTCTTGCACAATATTTCCCAACTCTGTATGAATGTATGCATATGACAGTATATTTACATACAGTGTCAGAAACAGACTTGGGCCACATTAATGGGAAATAGGCTGGTGCCCTGAAGCGTTTTCTGTCCCTTGCTCTTAGACGAGGTCGTCATTGTGAAAACACAGCAGTGCACGTCTTTCCCATTATTGCAGTGGTGTTTCATCAGCTGTGTCTTGCCTCTCAGCTCCTCATTAAGTTGTAATCAGAGAGCAATTTCAGCTTCCAGTTCTCTTTTCCAATTAAATTAGATATAGCCTCTAATATCTCTCATTATTACAAGAATATATGTTAAGAAACAGTTTGAGATGGAATTTTTCTTTGTATTCCAGAAAATTGTAGAGGAGAGACTATGTTATTTTAATCCAGAAAGAGAAATAGATTGACTTGGACATGCTTTGTTTCGGTTTTGATGCTGAAGTGAAAGTTATTTAGAACTGAGAATTAGTATGCTCTCTGCGTACTCAGAGCTGTCACCAATTTGAGGGTTTTGTTTTTTTTTTTAAGTTTATGATATATTTTCTTTTTTTAAAAAAATATTTGATCCAAGTATAGTTGATTTACAATGTTGTGTTAATCTCTGCTGTACAGCTAAGTGATATGTGGAATCTAAATTATGACACAGATGGATCAGAAACAGACTTGAACACACACAGAAACAGACTGGGACTTCAGCTTTGTCATCAGTCCTTCAGTGAATATCCAGGGTTGATTTCCTTTAGGATTGACTGGTTTGGTCTCCTTGCTGTCCAGGGGACTCTCAAGTCTTCTCTAGCACAATCGAAAGCATCAGTTCTTCAGCTCTCAGCCTTCTTTATGGTCCAGCTCTCACACTGCACATGACTACTAGGAAAACCATAACTTTGATTATACAGACTTTTGTCAGCAAAGTTACATCTCTGGTTTTTAATACACTGTCTAGATTTGTCATAGCTTTCCTTCCAAGGAGCAAGTGTCTTTTAATTTCATGGCTGCAGTCACCATTCAGAGTGACTTCAGAGCCCCCCAAAATAAAATCTCTTACTGTTTCCACTTGTATTTGCCATGAATTGATAGGACCAGATGCCATGATCTTAGTTTTTTGAATGTTGAGTTCTCCAGGGGATCTCCCCACCAAGGGATTCAACCCAGGTCTCCTGCATTGCTGGCGGATTCTTTACTGTCTGAGCCACTCAGGAAGTCCTTTTAAACTTTTGGTTCTTTTTAATTCAAATTTTCAAACATGTGTAAAAATAGAAAGAATAGTATATTGTATTCCCTCTGTGCTCATCACTCCAATAATTATAAAATCTATTCGCTCTTGTTCTTGGAAAAGCCTGGAATCCCAGTTCTCTACCTTACCTCCAGATGCCATGCATTATTTTGGGCAAGCTCATCCCTTTTGCAGCTGTAAATTGATGAAGATAAAGTAAAGTAACACATGTTATTTATTGACTTCTGACTTACATGTTTAAAACACCATTTTAACAACACTGCATAATTTGTAGCATGTGTTCTCAGTCGCTTCAGTCATGTCTGACTCTTTGTGACCCTCTGGACTATAGACCACCATGCTTCTCTGTCCATGAGATTCTCCAGGCAGGAATACTGAAGTGGGTTGTCATGCCCTTCTCCAGGGCATGTTTCAGACTCTGGGATCAAACGCAAATCTCCCGCATCTCCATCATTACAAGCAGATTCTTTACCACTTAGCCACCGGGGAAGCTTTTTTCAAAAAGAAATATCCTGGAGAATTTGATTAAAAGTTGATAGTTAAGTGTTGAAAGACCAGAAAGAACAGTAAGCAAATTCCTTTCAGAATTAGCATGAACGCACACAACCCTGACCATTAACCCTGTGTTCAGCCTTTTACTAGCCACATTTGATTTTGTGGTCTGGAAATATCCTTGGGCATTTGGTACCTGGTGGTGGTGGTTTAGTCAAGTTGTGTGTAAATACAACTTTTGGCATTCATTAATCCCTTGTCCCAGGTGGCCTGGTGCAAAATGATATTCCAAGGGGTCCCCTGTTTGTCCTTAATATTTCCAATGAAGGAACGTTTTTGTAGGACTCTAATAGTATGTATCTTAAAGATATAGTTTTTACATTTTTGTATATGTAAGTTCTTGGCTTTCTTAAATATCATCCATATCTTTTCTTGGTTTGCATATTTAACAACTTAAATGTCATCTTGTCTGAGATTAATATTTTTTAAACAGAGAAATGGAGACTCTAGGTTTTTTAAATTTAGAATGAAAATGTTCTGATGGTGACCAAGTTTTTAAGGTATTTTCCTGGGAAAGCTAATTATGTTACCAACCATAACCTTCGAATATGGATCGAAGATGGTTTCTACTCTACCTCTCCTGGTTGTTGGTATTTGAAATTTCTTCAACTCACTTAAATTTTTTAAATTTATGTACAGATAGATTTGCTGTCAAAGATACATATTTATATGGCCAGAGTAGTTAGCTGCTTGTTATAGATGCTTGGCCCAGTCAGATGGGCCCCCTTAGCCTAGGGAGAGCCTGACTTTTACATGTATTAACAATAATCCATTGCTTTTTTTATAATATACTGTTATTGGTAGGGCTTCTCTAGTGGCTCAGACAGTAAAGAATCTTCCTGCAACACAGGAGACCCAGGTTGGATTTCTGGGTTGGGAAGATTCCCTGGAAAAGAGAATGGCAACCCACTCCAGTATTCTTGCCTGGAGAATTCCATGGAGAGAGGAGCCTGGTGATCTATAGTCCCTGGAGTCACAAAATTGGACACGACTAAGTGGCCACATCATACTTCAGAAAACAATGTTAGATGACACTGAGGTGCTTATTTTTCTCAAAAGCTTATGATCCAACACTAATATCATACCATTCAGGTTATCTTACATATACATTGATAATATCCAACGGGTGCTTAATATATGCTAGATTTCCCTATGTCTAATGGATTCTGAACTTAGCCAGAAATATTTGTTACCTGTTGATCAAGCACTCACTGTGCTGTTACAGTGCTGACCACCATTGAGGGAACAGAAAATGAATCATACAGTCCCTGCCTTCAAGGAGTGTGTGTATAGTCTAAGGGGGCAGGAAGGTGCATCATTGTAATAGGTGAGTGGCCGGTGGTCAGATAAAAGTGATGGCATAAAGTGCTTTGGATTCAGAGATTGAAGAAGGGATCAAGAAAGGGAATATTAGTGAACCAACTTTTGAGCTGGGGCATTTTTCTTGGGTTTTGTTCATTCGGAAGGAAGAAGCTACCAGAATAGCTTATGTTTAAAAGGAGGGGGGCTTTTTAGACTTGGGCTTTTTAGACTTCACTGGTGGTACGGTGGATAGGCATCCACCTTCCAGTGCAGGGAACATGGGTTCGATCCCTGACCCAGGAAGATTCCACATGTCTCGGGTAACTGAGCCTGTGCACCACAGCTACTGAAGCCCACAAGCCTTGCCTGCAACAAGAGAAGCCAGTGCAATGAGAAACCTCTGCACAACAGTGCAGGTAGCACCCTCCCCTCCCCGCCCCCAGCTCGCAACTAGAGAAAGCCCGCACACAGCAAGGAAAACCCAGCACAGCCATAAATAAATACATATTTAAAAGTGGGTGTGCTTATTGAAGGAGACCCATCACTCCTCACTGGAGTTACAGGTAATCAGGTGGTCCCTGTCTCATCCGCTCTGTATCTCTGTGACTTGGGTCCACAGACGTCTCCTCCTACTATCTCTCTCTGTCAATCTTATTTTCTTGCTTCTTCCAATTGCCTGCTTCCTGTCCCCTCATGGTTTTGCCAGGCACCACCTCTGGCTGTGACTTCCCCTGCCTGCCAGCCTTAGCTAACCAGAGCCTGGATGTGTTTGTTCACAACGCTTAAGCAAGGAGAACGTACTTGACAGAGTGCTTTCCTCTGGCTGTAATCAGCTTTGGGGCCGGAGCTGCAGAGTTAAAATATGGGCACTTAGGAAAGCTCTTGCTGAGAAAGGGGGTGGGGGCTGGAGGGCTGCAGAGAGGGGCAGGCATGTTGGCAGCCTCCTGACCAATTCAGCCAAGTTCATGAAGGTGGAGCACCTTGGGGAGGCTGCGAGTGGGGGTCTCATTGTATTTCCTGCCCGTGGAAAGTATATTTGCAACGGGGAGGTGGTGCACATACGTACTTAACCCGAATGTCAGGCACACTGCGATAAATACCAGAAAGCATTCCTGAAGTGGGCGAGAAGGATTCACATCTATTACACTGTGAGTGGAGAAGGTTTGCCCATGGGGGAGGACCCTCATGGACCTAAGCATTTGAAGTACAGTGTAAGGGTCTTAAGAAGAGTGTGCTTGTTGCACAGTGAGTATGTTTATTCAGTGGCTGCCTTGTGTAATTTTTAGGAACTGCGGACTGTCTGCTTTTCAAGGAACTGACCCAAGCCTAAATTTGCTTCTGCTATAAGTATTGATTACTGAAGCTCTCATCATCTGAATTTTTTTATAATTAAAAAAATAGTGATCAGTGGAATCAAATAGGAGACATTTTGGAAAAGGATGGGGGCCCTATAAAAATCAGGCTTTGCTAATACCTGCTGTTTTAGCAAATTCTCAGCAATGCTTATTGTGTGAGCACACCGTGATGCAACATACAAATGAAATAGCTTAGGGATCTCAGATATTTTATTTCCTATGTTAAGGCGTGAGACGCCACAAAGAAAACATAGAATGCTTGTCGTAAATTATTTGTCTCAACGTAAAAATGCTTCTTTGTCTCTGGTCATATACTGGCACTGTTTAATAAAAAATGCAGTCCAACTCTTTGCAACCTCGTGGACTGTAGCCCACCAGACTTCTCTGTCCATGGACTTCTCCAGGCAAGAATACTGGAGTAGGTAGCCATTCCCTTCTCCAGGGGTGTTCCTGATCCAGAAATAGAAACCGGGTCTCCTGCATTGCAGGCAGATTCTTTACCGTCTAAGCCACCAAGGAAGATATATAGTATTTCAAATTTTTGTCAGAAATCTCAGTATGGTTTATATTGTGGTTTTTTTTGTTAGGTTTTTCTTTCTGACTTGGAAGTTCCTTGTGCTTGTGGTAATCACTGTGCCTAATTGGAACTAGATGTACTTCAGAAGAAACTGCGTGTCTTTAATGTTTGGTGTGCCTCCCCCCTTTTAAATAAACTTCCTGAATTGAGAACAGCAATTTTTTATTCTCTTTGGCAAATTCGAATTAATAGCTCCTTGTCTCAGGATAAAAGTGGCTGCTTGGGTGGAAGTTGCCACTTCCCTTTTCATTGTTAAGCAGTAGGCAAACCATGCATGGGATTCATGTGGTTTCGCAATCTCCTCAAACTGTCTGTTAACAATCCCCAATGTCCCCGTCCTAGAGAAAGAAGGTGAAGCACAGGAAATAACACATATGCCCTAGATTTTAGGATGGAAACTGGAAGGAAATTCTGTGTTTGGCTGATCACTTTGTAGAGCTCTGGTGGCCTTCAGGGAATAAGCCCTGTCTTCTCTGATCATTTTGTTGTTATTGTTCAGTTGCTCAGTCATATCCAACTCTTTGTGACCCTATGGACTGCAGCTCACCAGGCTTCCGTGTCCTTCACCATCTCCTGAGTTTGAGTTGGTGATGTTACCCAACCATCTCATCTTCTATCACCCCCTTCTCCTCCTGCCCTCAATCTTTCCCAGCATCAGGGTCTCTTCTGATGAGTCTGCTCTTCATATCAGGTGAAGTTTTGGAGCTTCAGCTTCAGCATCAAACTTTCCAGTGACTATTCAGGATTGATTTCCTTTAGGATTGACTGTTTTGATCTCCTTGCTGTCCAAAGGACTATCAAGCATCTTCTTCAGTACCACAGTTGGAAAGCATCAGTTCTTCAGCACTCTTTCATCTTAATTGGTCCATGTGCAGTTCACTCTGCTAGAAAATTACCCACCAAATAAGTTACTGTTTTTTGCACCAGTTATTACCTTAGGACACTGAGATGGAAGGCATGTGAACCAGCCATATACGTATATACGTATTTTTTTCTTATCAATATGTACCCTACAGATAGTTTTTTGGTTTTGAATTAAAATGAAGAAAATATGACTTGACTGTGCCTCCTGCAGGCATAGTCCTCCTTGGTAGAAAGCGAAGGCTCCTGAGAAAAGCCTCAGCAGGGTAGTATTTCTGTGAAGTGGCAGCTGGAACCCCTTTAGAAAAATGCAGTAACTCACACTTTACTGCACACAATGTCGTGTCCCTCAGGGCAAGCTCTCTGGTGTCACAGAGTTTATGACTCATGAGTGCTGTACTTTTTGTGATGTAATAAACAAGACGAGGTGGTGGGAGAATTATATTCCTGTCCCAAAAGCCACTTCACCTTTTATTCTGTTGGAAGAAAAAGCCATGGGGATATTAAATTTTAGTGGCATTTTCAAGTTGAACATTGTCTGTGACGGAAATGCATGCGTTGAAGTGTTAAGCTACTTAAGAACAAAATAAAATCAGGGGAAGGAGCTGTTTCCATGTAGAGCTAAGTTGCTGGTGAGGGTTTTGGAAGAGTAAATTTCTCAATATGCATCTAGGATCTGATTTACATATCCGTCTCTGTGTGTTTACATAGCTTGTTCCTCCTGGATTGAATTTGCCTCAGACTACACTGACCAGCGGCTCTGTTTTTTAGAGCAGTTTTAGATGCTGCTCTAAAAAACAGTTCTCTTGTGGTTCAGCTGGTAAAGAATCCACCTACAATGTGAGACCTAGGTTCTATCCCTGGGTTAGGAAGATCCCTGGGAGAAGGGGAAGGCTACCCACTCCAGTATTCTGGCCTGGAGAATTGCATGGACTAAGGGAAATCCTGGTAAAGACAAGCGTATTGAGCCATTTGGTCCATTAGGATCCCCGTGACTCAGGGCCTGTGTTTCATCGTTATTACCACGTGTTTTGTGAGGCACAATTGGAAGCTGCCTGCCAGACTTTGAGTAATATCAGCATACTGCCAAGTTACTATGATCGGGGGAACTGGTGTGTAATTCTTCAAAAGGTCTGATTATCTCTACGAACATATTATATATAGGGAAGAAGTGCTCAACATTTTTTTAAAAAATGAGATAAAATTTTTTTTAAAAATGAGATAAAATAAAAAAATTAAATATTTTTTAATTGAAGAGAAGATGTGTGGAAAAGTATCAAAGGAGAGTGCCTGGGAGAAATTTGAAAGTAGAGACTGCTGCTGTTGCTAAGTCGCTTCAGTCGTGTCCGACTCTGTGTGACCCCATAGACGGCAGCCCACCAGGCTCCCCCGTCCCTGGGATTCTCCAGGCAAGAACACTGGAGTGGGTTGCCATTTCCTCCTCCAATTCGTGAAAGTGAAAAGTGAAAGTGAAGTTGCTCAGTCGTGTCTGACTCTTAGCGACCCCATGGACTGCAGCCTACCAGGCTCCTCCGTCCATGGGATTTTCTAGGCAAAAGTACTGGAGTGGGGCCATTGCCTTCTCCAAAAGTAGAGACTAGTTAGGATATATTCAGTCTACTACTATTGCTGACATCACTTAATCCGTGATAGAGGAACAGGGATGGTTTTTTAAAGTAATTGAAGTAGTTTGTGAAATATTTGGGATCTTAGGGTAAGAGTACAGCATTTTGAAGATAAACTTTTGTTATAAAGTGTTGCTAAATGAACTAAATTATGTAGAATCTTAACGAAATAATCACATAACATTTTATCAATAATAAAATATTCCTGTTCAGTAGAAAATTGCCTGAAATTTTATCTGTGATTGTTAGCACTGTAAAATCACAGATGATAACCACTCTGTCACTGCACTTTACTAGCACAGGGCTCGACACATCATAGGTACTCAGTAAAATTTTAGTCAGTTGGATAGTCCCTGGGATTCTCCAGGCAAGAACACTGGAGTGGGTTGCCATTACCTTCTCCAATGCATGAAAGTGAAAAGTGAAAGTGAAGTCACTCATTCGTGTCCGACCCGCAGCGACCCCATGGACTGCAGCCTTCCAGGCTCCTCCATCCATGGGATTTTCCAGACAAGAGTACTGGAGTAGGGTGCCATTGCCTTCTCTGAGTCAGTTGGATAGTACCCATACATTAAGGTAGGGGTTTTCATCCATTAAAAACTTACTGAAACTGTACAATGTACCAGTCACTATTTTAAGTTCTGGGAGGGGAACAGTGAACAAGAAAAATACAAAGTTGATGCCCTTGTTGAGCTTATATTCTAGAAGGAAAGACAGACAATAAACGATGCAGGACACGGGTTTGATCCCTGGATCAGGAAAATCCCCTGGAGAAGGGAATGGCAACCCACTCCACTATTCTTGCCTAGAAAATTCCATGGACAGAGGAGCTGGTGGGCTGTGTAGTCCATGGGGTCACAAAGAGTCAGACACGACTGAGTGACCTTTTCACTTTCACACTGACCAGCGCTCTTTTTTTTTAGAGCAGATTTAGATGCTAGCAAAATGGAGAGGGAAGTGCAGAGATTTCCTCTGTACCCCCTGCCCTGACTCATGCGTAGCTTCTCCCCTTTTCTCAACATCCCCCAGCAGAATAGTACATTTTGTACACTATTTATTTACGTATATTTCTTTTTGGCCGCTCTGGGTGTTTGTTGCTGGTCTTGGACTTTTCTCTAGTTGTGTCAAGCTCAGGCTACTCTTTGTTGTGGTGCGTGGGCTTCTTGTGTCTGTGGCCTCTTGTTGCAGAGCCCTGGTTTTAGGCATTCAGGCTTCAGTAGTTATGGCCCAGGGGCTTGGGCTTCCAGGATGGCTCATTGGGTTAAGAATCTGCCTACAATGTAGGAGACTTGGGAGACGTGAGTTCGATCCTTGGGTCAAGAAGAGATCCCCTAGAGGAGGAAATGGCAACCTACTCCAGTTTTCTTGCCTCAGAAATCCCATAGGCAGAGCAGCCTGGTGGGCTGCTGTCCATGGGATCACAAAGAGTCAGACAGGACTGAGCACAGCACACAACAATAATGGGCTAAGTTGCCCCGAGGCATGTGGGACCTTCAGTCCCCAACTAGGGATCAAACCCATGTACCCTGCATTGGCAAGTAGATTCTCAACCATTGTGCCACCAGGGAAGTACCATTGATGAACCTCCCTGGACACATCAGGATCATCCAAAGTCCATAGTTTACCTTAGGGTCCACTCTTGGTGTTGTACATTCTATGAGTTTGGACAAATGTATAATGACATGCATTCACCACTACAGTATCGAGTATAACAGAGAATAATTTCACTGTCCCCCAAATCCTTTATGCTCTTCCTGTTCATCCCTCCTTCCCCCTAATCGCTGGTAACCACTGGTCTTGTTACTGTCGCCCTGGTTTTGCCTTTTCCAGAATGCCACATAGTTGGACTCACACATGTATTTTCACACTGGCTTCTTTCACTTAATAGGCAACTAAGATTCCTCTATTGGAGAAGGAAATGGCAACCCACTCCAGTGTTCTTGCCTGGAGAATCCCAGGGATGGGGGAGCCTAGTGGGCTGACATCTATGGGGTCGCATAGAGTCGGATACGACTAAAGTGACTTAATAGCAGCAGCAGCAGCAGCAGCAAGATTCTTCTGTGTCTCATGGCTTTATAATGCCTTTCTTTTTCCTGCTGGGTAATCCGTTGTCTGGATGGACCACAGTTTTCACTCATTTCAGTGCCTTAATTTTTTAATAGATTTGGCCTCGGGGTTGGGATAGGATAAGGCAAGTGAGGCACTCAGGAATTAAGATAAGTCATATTTTCCTGCACTATTTAAAGGTCAAAAATTAATGCCCCAAACTCCACAGTGAACAAAAGATCAACATTTTAAAGACAGAAAGTTCCCTCTGAACATCACTGACAATCATTAGCAAAATTCCTTCTATCCATAACCCACACTGTGGACAGTATCTTCGTGCTCTGAAACCTGCTTCTTCCCCAAAGTCACTGCTTCCCTCAAAGCCTTCTCAGGTCATTCTTTCCTTGCAGCCCTCCCAGCATTGACATAGGGATATCTTCCTTCTCCTGAATTTTCACTTCCAAACCATACTTTCCTCCTCCTCCCTAAAAAACATCCCCCACCCAACCTGTGGATGGACTAGTTCCCACCTGTCCTCCACCTGTTGGAGGCATCCACAGGGCTCTTTCTGCCTTAGGGGCATCCCCCTCAATCCTCAAAGATTTTAGGCCCTCACTCTCTGTCATTCAGCCAACTGCATCTTTAGTCATTCTTAGCTGATTTTGATATCAACCTAGATGTTCCAAGATTCCAGTTTCTCTGTTCCTTGGTTTTTATTCCTCCAGTGACCTTGCTTTCATCATTCTTCAGCCATTCCCTCTGAAATTCATATTATAGTCCTTGCAGATACCAGTGACTGTACCCCCTCCAGAATCTTAATTTCAACTCTGACTGTCCAACTAATGCTTCTATCCAACCCACTTTTTTTTTTTTTTGGTACCTTTAGGACAGAATTCTGTAGCCCACAGCAGGACTCATTGATACTACATTGATTTGGCTGTGATGGGTTTTAGTTGCTGCATGTGAGATCTTTCATCTTAATTGAGGGGACTGATCAGGGATCAAAGCCAGGCCCCTTACTTTGGGAACGTGGAGTCTTAGCCACTGGACCACCAGGGAAGTCCTAATACTACAGTCTTTGAACTGTGTATCCCACTCTTCCTGCATCCCCACTTTAGATTCTATTATAACCCATCATTATAGCCATGTCCTTGCTTCTGTCCTCAGTTCTCTTATATTTTCTCTCTTCATTGTATTTAACTGGCAAAACAGCAACTCTGGTGACATGCAAGATTTATACAACGGCAAGACCATTTTAGAAACAAATTTTTATGTTTCTGTTTTTCCTTCAAATCTCTTCTCATTATTATTAATAAATAGAAGTGATCTGATATTTTCATAAACCCATTTCAGTTTATCAAGTTTTACGTTTCTTCCAAGTGTTCAGTAAACACCATGATTTATTGAGAACAGTAATCAGAGTGAAGAGCTGTAGTTAGTTATCAAGGGAAGAGATTCATAAATGCAATTCTTTATCTAAAGATTCATGATAACTGTTTTATAAATTATTCTTATGTAAATTACTTTGAACAAAGAGAGGAATTTTTACAGAGAGAGCTTGCTATGTGTCATATCCTGTGTGTGAAATGTTTGCCTAGTTGACTAAAACAGGGTTGGGTTGAATTTCAGTCACGGTAATATTCTCAGGTGTATTTACCACAACATTATTTAGGGGAGATATCCCTGGTGATCCAGTGGCTAAGACTTTATGCTCCCAATGCAGGGGTCTGGGGTTTGATCCCTGGTCAGGGAACTAGTTTCCATGTACTGCAGCTAAGACCTGGTACAGTCAAATAAATAAATAAGAATATTTTAAAAAATTATTTTGGGCATTACAGACTATCTTCACACCCATTTACTTTGCATTGAAATGACCCCATACTTTTAATAGGGCCCCCCGGCAACAGACTACAGTCCATAGGGTCACATTGAGCAGGACTGAGTGACTTAGCACACTCGCACCTCCTCCCTTTCTTTTTTATCTCCCCTAGAAAATATGTTTGAACAGAGAAGTCTGGCAGGCTATAGTCCATTGGGTCGTACTAAGACACAGCTTAGTGACTAAACCACAAAACCACTAGAAAATAGGTTAAAGGACTTCTTTGGTGGTCCAGTGGTTAAGACTATGCGCTCCTAATGCAGAGGTCCCAGGTTCGAATCCTGGTCAGGGAACTAGATCCCACGTGCTGCAGCTAAGACCCAGCACAGCCAAATAAATTAAAAAAAGAAAAAAAAATGTTAAGCTGGAATGGGCGTTTATAAAGTAGGAGTACGTGTAAAGTAAAAGTTAGATTGTGTCATGTTTTGAGTGAACGATCGTTTTCTTTACCCTGAATTCCCCAAAAGTGTTAGTCACTCTATCATGTCCAACTCTCTGTGACCCCGTGGATTGCAGCCGACCAGGCTCCTCTGTCCATGGAGTTTTCCAGGCAAGAATACTGGAGTGGGTTGCCATTCCCTTCTCCAGGTGGGTCTTCCCAATCCAGGGATCGAACCCAGGTCTCCTGCATTGCAGGCAGTTTTGTTTTTTTTTAACTGTCTGAGCCACCAGGGAAGCCCAAGCTTGCCTACCGAATATATAGAGCCAGCCTGTATATATATATACCGAATATACAGAGCCAGCCTGAATGTATAGGGCCAGCCTGTATATATATATGTGTGTGTATATATATATATAGGCTGTATGTACGTAGATACCAAATGTATAGGGCCAGCCTGTATATATATATATAGGCTGTTTGTACATAGATACCGAATGCATAGGGCCAGCCTATACCCCATGGGATAACAGCTGTGGTTCATCGGGTGCCTGTGTGCCAGCCCTGCCTCAGGTAACAATGTACCCTCTCTGTGTGCTCTCCCAGGTCTACCCTGAACTACAGATCACCAATGTGGTGGAAGCCAACCAACCAGTGACCATCCAGAACTGGTGCAAGAGGGGCCGGAAACAGTGCAAGACCCACGCACACATGGTCATTCCCTACCGCTGCCTGGGTGAGCTGGCCGGCCTTGGAGCCGGTGTTGATGGGCCATGGGCTTTGGGCGTAAACGGGAAGGATGCTCTAATTATTAGATCAGATATGCAGGCTCTTCCTTCAGCATATTGCCACTCTGTATTGGACTATATTTTGGACTCTTATTCAAGTATCCTGTGTCCTAACAATAAAGGAGCAGTATTTCCAGGCTTCCAGCCTCAGAATGAATTTACCTAGTGTGTTTATTTTAATTAAAAATCTTGGGCCTCTTCTACAACTGCTGAATGAAAATATCTGGTGGTGGGGCCCAGGAATCTTAGTTTCACTGATTTCTGTAGGTGATTCTCCTGTACCTGAATTGTCTAGAATTAGTAGAATTCACACCTTGTATGTTTCTTGACATATTCTTCATATAAGAGAGAGCCTAATGTACATTTTGCTAATCCTTAAAAAGCACTTTCTACAACAGCCCACCACTCTTCCTGTTTGATGATAACTGGGGAATTAGAGTTGAGCAAATTTTGTTATTCTGCTTACATCAAACTAGAGGAAGCAGTTTGATCACTCAGATTTAAATATGTGCTTTCACTTTTTACTGACTTTTACTTTAAACTGTTGTTCTAAAAACTGAGTTGCTTTATATGGTATTGTGTTTTTTCCTCTGGAAACACTATCATACTCCACATTTAATCTGTCTTGGTTATTACTTTCTTCCTGCGTGATTTCTTTTTTTTTTTAATGTAGCTAGGCAATGGGGAAATCAGCAGCCTTTGATCTGATAGCCAGCATCTAGATGTTTTCCACAAGTATATTCATTGGCAAGGTGGTTGTAAATAAGGACATAGGGATTTATCTGAGAACAATGTGGACAAGTATTGATACACATTCCAACAATGTCTTGTAAAAACTAAAAAGGGTCTTTAAAAAAAAAGTCCCCAACAGCAAACTTAGAAATTCAGAATGACAAAGATTCTGTAATACTTGGGTCAAACATGAATGTTGTAAGAACCTATTGATTACTGTAGATGGCTGCACACACTTTGAGACATTAATAGGAAACTGGGCTAATCTCCAATGAATGAAGATTTCATCTGGTGGATTTATGATAAGATATGCAAAACCAGATTCTTAAACATTTGGCAGTTAAAGAGTTTCCTGGTTCCTAATTACAGAAGACAACACTTGTGATGTGTTTAGCCACTTTCCCAGGCCTGGTATAGTATCTGGTGTTAACTTAGCACATCAACAACACCTCTTCTTGACTACTCATGGGACTAGATGATCATTATATACTTCTAGTAGGCCTATATCCACATTATATACTTCACCTGGCCTATATGAAACTTTTATCATGTTTTCTCATTTTATGAATCTCTGGTATTTTTCTACTGAACCCAAAATTAGAGCTTAACATGACAGTGACAAGTGGATTACACGATGCCTCCAACTTTGTTACTGAGCTTAGATTAGAATTAAGAATTATAGGTACTACCTCACTCCTAGGTGATGGCAAATTTTCCATAAGTTTTTTTTTTTTCCCCTGATTTTTCAAATTGAACAAAATATTCTTTAAATTGTGTAGTAGTAGTGTTACTTGCTGAGTTGTGTTCAACTCTGCAACCCCACTGGACTAGAGCTCACAGGGCTCCTCAATCCATGTTATTCTCTAGGCAAGAAAACTGGAGCAGGTTGCCATTCCCTTCTCCAGGGAATCTTCATGATTGAATCCAGAGATCGAACCCAGCTCTCCCACATGACAGGCAGATTCTTTGCCAGCTGAGCCACCAGGGGAATTCTATAGTGCTTTACAATTTTCAAAAGTTTCACAGTCATGATGTCATATAATCCCATAACAACCTGTTTTTTGCCCTGCCCCATACTGTCCCTCCCTTTTCCCTCTTCCCACTGGTAGCCAGTAGTTTGTTCTCTTTATCTGTGAGTCTACTTCGCTTTTGTTTTATTCATGGGTTTGTTGTATCTTTTAGATTCCACATGTAAGTGGTATCATACGGTATTTGTCTTTTTCTGTATGACTTACTTCACTTGGCATTAATGCCCTCCAGATCTATTCATGTTGTTGCAAAAGGCAAGATTTCATTCTGTATCTAAAAGTATTACAAAAGGTGGTACATAATATAACCCTAATGAATATGTCTTGCTTTTGGGAAAAGGAATGGAAAAACACGTGTGTAATTTATGTATTTTTTTAATTCCATTCATACTGCATGGTCCCAATAGTTTGAATATTGTTTGTCTAGTTTTCTTCCTCTCCTTTCCCTTTTGTTCCTTTCTTCTTTCCTTCCCTCTTTGTGCCTCCCCAGATTGAACATCTGTTACACAGAGAGGTTATCAAGCATTTTGTAGTTGCATAGGGCACCCATTGAAATACTTACTCTGTGAGGCAGGTGATGTTGGATTTTTCAGTCTCACTTCACTGGTACAAATATTGAAAGTCACCAAGATTGAATTTCTTGCAGTAACTCACACATCAGTTTAGCAGTAGAATCAGGACCAAAGCCCAAGGATTTTTGATTCGCAATCCAGCATTCCTTCCAGTATCAGCAGAAAATTGTATTAGAGCCAATAACCACCTGATTTATAAAATCAAATCATAGAGGAAAGACTATGAATTGGAGGCAATAACGAACACCTAAAAAAAGTCCCACTGTAGATATGTCTCATAAAGGCCACAGCCATATCCCTAGAAGCTCCATGATTCTCTTCGTGTGATCAGGTTTCCACTTTATGGTAGGGATAGACAGCCTTCTTACATATGGGGCTTCTCAGGTGTGGTTTGTTGTTCACTTGCTAAGTCATGTCTGACTTCATGAACTGCAGCACGCCAGGCTTCCCTGTCCTTCACCATCTCCTAGAGTTTGCCCAAGCTCATGTCCATTGAATCGGTGATGCCATCCAATCATTTCATCCTCTGCCACCCCCTTCTCCTCTTGCCATCAGTCTTTTCCAGCATCAGGGTCTTTTCCAATGAGTTGGCTATTCGCATCAGGTGGCCAAAGTATTGGAGCTTCAGCATCAGTCTTTCCAATTTCAGGTGGCTCACTGGTAAAGAATCTGCTTGCCAATGCTAGAGACATGGATTCAGTCCCTAAGTCAGGGAGATCCCCTGGAGGAGGAAATGGCAACCCACTCCAGTATTCTTGCCTGGAAAATCCCATGGACAGAGGAGCCTGGAGGGCTACAATCTAGGTACCACTGAGCGACTGAGCACACAGGAACATTTATGTGTTACCTCCTGCTTGAATAAAGAATTACCATAAGTACCATCTAAAATTGCTGGCTGTATCCAAATAAATCCTTTACACAAAAGAGATTATTTTATTAAAGTTAATTCTCAGACTACCTGGAAAGCAAAATAAGATTGTCTTTAATATTAAGCGTATTAAAATTCAAAACAAAGCTAGAAGAGAGAAAATGCCTGTCACATTCAGCATGTAACCTTCCTGACCTTCTTATCAGGTGCAGGGAAAGTGCCGCCCTAGGTTGTTTTTCTCTAAGCCATGTATTTGCCGTGGGCATCCCTGCTCTACAGTGTCTTGTATCCCTTGTCTAGATGGAAAAAGTGCATTAGGTTGCTGCTGTCACTTTCTTCCCATGAAGTAGATGATTTCTCTTGGGAGTCAGCTGGCTTTCTCATTTCACGCTTTGCTTTTAGTTATGCCTCAGGCACCAGACGGTAAGATTGCCTTAGTCATTTGAACATTTTATTAATTATCTCATACAGGATTCAAGCACATCGTTATTATTCAAGGAGAATATTTTCTTTGCAAAATGTTTGACTCCTTTCCATTTGGATTACTATTTCCTGGTGTCATAGATCCATTATTGAAATTGATGCTTTTCTGCATTTGCCACTGTCCAGTAAAAGCTAATAATTCAATTATACACACAAAAAAAAGATGAGTAGAAACTCCGGAATCATCTGCTGCTCTGGTTGCCATTTTTATATGAAATACCAGCACTGTTTGAGTTGTATATATGTATGGTGACTCTCTCCAAGAGATAATGGGATATGAAGTTTTTTTAAGTTGAGCTTATTAGAGGTTCTTCATACAAGTAAGTTATGACCTCAATAATGTACTGTTTGCTCTTATAAACAGCAGCTTAACTCATGAAAAGTATATTCTGTTTTTATCGCTTGTATTTTTTTCTATTGTTTTTAGATTGTTTCCATGTATACAAAGAGATAGACAGATGCTGACATCCAAGAAAGTTAGAAAGTCACATGGAACTTAAATTTCACGTGGTCACATTTTCACCCACTTTATTTAAAAAGTAACGTCCCTGGTGGCTCAGTCGGTAAAGAGTCTGCCTGTACTACAGGAGACTCGAGTTCGATACCTGAGTCAGGAAGATCCCCTGGGGAAGGAAATGGTAACCCACTCCAGTGTTCTTGCCTGGGAAATCCCCTGGACGGAGGAACCTAGTGGGTTACAGTCCACGGGGGTCGCAAGAGTCAGACACGACTTAGCAACTAAACCTACCCACCTACCTTATTTTAAAAGAGCAAAAATGCCTTTAGATTTAGTAACACATCAGCTAGAGTGGATGTAGGATATTTTGAGT
Organism: Bison bison bison; assembly: GCF_000754665.1. Classification (NCBI taxonomy): domain Eukaryota; kingdom Metazoa; phylum Chordata; class Mammalia; order Artiodactyla; family Bovidae; genus Bison; species Bison bison. The sequence continues at coordinate 1,752,933 of NW_011494666.1, forward strand.
TTTTAATTTCTCTGTGTATTTGGAATCAGTACTATCATATCAGATCTGATGGTCTGGAAATATTTACTTTTCTGTGCCAACCAGTAAACAGCTGCTTCCTAGTTACATCTGCATAATTTCATCTTGGAAATTGTTGGCTTGCTGTTTTAGCATAAATTTAATACGCTGGACCATGATGTTTCCAGCTTTTAACCTCACACTGTGTCTTTCCTCATAGGCTTTTCCTGGTGTGACTGAGTTGATGTGATTATGATAGGGAGTCAAGAAAGAAATGGACGTCCATCAGAATTCTCTTTGCACTCTGGGAACGTCTTTTTTAAGTGGTTTGCTGCTTACCATCACTTTCTACCTACAACAGAGAAAGGAAACTGAATTTCCTTTTTGTGTTTACAACTCAATTCTCATCATGTTATTTCTCAAAACAACACATTTGAGATCTTTTCTGATTTTGTTTACTGTTTTTTTCTAGCAAATAACTTTTCAAAGGACTGTTGTGGAAAATACAACTTATATATGACAATTTTGCAAGATTTTGGGGGATTTAGGGCACCATGGTTAGCTTTATACCATACGAATAACTGTAACCAGAAAGAGAATATGTCAGAAAAACTCTCAGAGTGGTACAGACAAGTATTGTTATGTTTCCTAGGACAGGAGAGTGGCTTAAACCCAGGGTAACAAATGGAATTCAGTTAGTTAACTCAGACTATGCCACAAAGCCCTCATTTCCATTATATTTTAATTAGCTAAATACATTTTAAATTTTATATAAATAATATGTAAAATATATTAGACATGAACTTAATGCCATCACAAAGTATAGGAAATTTTTGATGTATTTCTTCTTTAGGAAAAGAACTGAGAAATGCTTTTTTGTGGACTTAAAAGAATTTTATTTTTGATCCTGTGAATTAGGGACAGCATATCTCTATAATATCTCTGAATAGTACCCGTTAAAGTATAACTATAAGGTTTGTCTAGTCAAGGCTATGGTTTTTCCTGTGGTCATATATGGATGTGAGAATTGGACTGTGAAGAAGGCTGAGCACTGAAGAATTGATGCTTTTGAACTGTGATGTTGGAGAAGACTCTTGAGAGTCCCTTGGACTGCAAGGAGATCCAACCAGTCCATTCTGAAGGAGATCAGCCCTGGGATTTCTTTGGAAG
>NW_011494666.1:1754203-1790720 GCF_000754665.1 Bison bison bison
TGGACGTGAGTCTGGGTGAACTCTGGGAGTTGGTGATGGACAGGGAGGCCTGGCGTGCTGCGATTCATGGGGTCGCCAAGAGTCGGACACGACTGAGCAACTGAACTGAACTGAACTGATATTTCTTAGAAAGGGAAAGGTTAATTATTTCAAGCTTAGTGAAGTGAAATTTGGGGAAATAATTTCTCTGAGGTAGTTTAGCACATTTTAAAAAAGTAATTTCATATTTGTATATCATGAAAGAATTGACCATAAAGCATTGAGGCATGAAGTATGCACAGAAAGAAAAAACCATGAATGTTAGAAATGTCATAAAGATGACAGTCCATGTGAAGCCCGAGTATAGATGTTTTTCAATTTCAGTATCAAAGGATATGATGACATGTTCAATTTTAGTACTCAACAGAGCAAGCTCTCAATGTAGAGTCTAGAAATAAATTGTTATCTTTGTTTATCACCCTAGTCACAAGCAGCTTCATTAAACTTTCCCTCTCTTCTACATCCCTTGATAAGTGTCAGCTCTTGCTGGTGGTGCAATATGTCCTTCTTTTTCCACCCTCTGTCACTGAGTCTCAGGCTTTAGCTGTGAAACCTGATGGTGAAGGGAAGTCCCAAGGCAACAGCTGTGCGGCAGTCTGGAGAGAAGCCAGTCCAGATTGGAGGAGAATGGGGCGGATCCCAGGAGGGAGGGCTCCAGGGAAAAAATAGCACTGATGGACCTGCCTGTACTTGAGTGGTTGTAGAATTCTGGTACAGAGTTCACAAAAGATGCAGTACTGATGGGTGCAGAGAAGATGAAGCAAATATAAAAACGCGGCGAGGATTAACTTTATGTAAACAAAAAGCTAAATTTAAAAGATAGCAAACAGTTACAAGATAAAAGGAAAGGAGATGCCATTCCCCGGGTCTATGCAATACAGATGCCATAGTGAAGTGAAGTGAAGTCGCTCAGTCGTGCCCAACTCTTTGCGACCCTATGGACAGTAGCCTGCATCAAGCTCCTCTGTCCATGGGATTTTCAAGGCAAGAGTACTGGAGTGGGTTGCCATTTCCTTCTCCAGGGAACCTTCCCAACACAGGGATCAAACCCAGGTCTCTCACATTGTAGACAGATGCTTTACCATCTGAGCCAGCAGGGAACATAGACATGATAAAAAGTATACTAGAAGGAATGTGGGAAGGGGAGGAATGGACCCACCTTCACATATGGAAGACTGGAAGGGGGAAAAATCAAAGAAAATACTATTTTATACTATTAACTCAGTACTACTTACGTACAGAGTTCAGCAGTAAACTCTGTAGAGACACAGCTAAATGATTTTTATTAACCTCTTTTTACTACAGAGAAATTTATCAAGTTGGCCTGTGACAGGAAGAAGTTGAGTTTAGGCTTGCAGGCATTATTTTCCATCTAGAAATTTTCTTTTAAGATTAGAAATTGTGAGTGAAACTAGTGTTAGGGGTGTCCTTATTTAGCTTACTTTGAGTTGGATAGAGTTAAACTGTGATTTCATGGAGCTGAGTTTGTGTACCAACTTTAGAAGATGTTTGTGTCTCCTTGGGTGAAACTTATGACTCTATATAAACTTACCTTTATATATATGTACCTATTTCACAGAATTTAGGGCAGAATTCCACTGTTTTAGATATTGTAGAGGTTTGTAGTTGTGACTGTTTTTATTCTGGAAACATGCTGGTCTTCTCTGCTGATTTCACGACAAGGACCCAAGCACAGCATCATCAAAACTCCACTCCTCTTTCCCAGAAGTTTTTTCCTAAACACAATTGTGTTGAAATTTCTAATTCCAGTTCATGATTTGCTTTATTACCAGGTGGTAACAACTTTTTCTGTAAAATGAGCGATTGCTGTAAAAATAGGAGGTAAAACTGGAGTGTACAGTGGAGGTTCCTGGAAAGAGGATGCGGCATGGTATGGATCCTAAGGCATATGGAGAGAAAATGAAGAGATATGAATTAGAAAATGTGTTCTGGGGACCATAATTTGTGTTGGTAGTATTGGTGCATATTGTTGGCAAGTTAGAATAGAACTAAGATTGTTGATTATTTGAGTTTGAAATGGTATTTGTTGTTGTTCAGTCACTAAGTCATTTCTGACTCTTTGCAATCCCATGAACTGCAGCATACCAGGCTTCCCGTCTTTAACTATCTCCTGGAGTTTGCTCAGATTAACATCTGTTGAGTCAGTGATGCCATCCAACCATCTCATCCTCTGTTTCCCTCTTCTCCTCTTGCCCTCAGTCTTTCTCAGCATCAGGGTCATTTGTAGAGAGTCAGCTCTTGACATCAAGTGGCCAAAGTATTGGAACTTCAGTTTCGGCATCAGTCCGTCCAATGAATATTCAGGACTGATTTCCTTTAGGATGGGCTGGTTGGATCTCCTTGCAGTCCAAGGGCCTCTCAAGAGTCTTCTCTAACACAACAGTTCTAAAGCATCAATTCTTCAGTGCTCAGCCTTCTTTAATGGTCCAAATCTCACATCTGTGCATGACTACTGGAAAAATCCATAGCTTTGACTATGGATGGACCTTTGTTGGCAAAGTAATGTCTATGGTTTTTAATACACTGTCTAGGTTTGTCGTAGCTTTTCTTCCAGGGAGCAAGTGTCTTTTAATTTCGTGTCTGTTGTCACTGTCCACAGTGATTTTGGAGCCCAAGAAAATAAAACCTGTCACTGTTCCCACTTTTTCTCCATCTATTTGCCATGAAGTGGTGGGACTGGATGCCATGATCTTTGTTCTTTGAATGTTGGAATAGTATAGAAATCACATTTTTATTCACAAAGACGTTGAATTCATTTGATTGTTTATTTTATGTGGTGTCTGGAAAAATATCTGAATAGTCCATGTGATTTTAAGCCTTTAATTATGCCAGTCCTTTAAATAGATGGTACAATTAGATTAGAGGAAAAACTCCTTATACTCTGGAGTAATATTTCCATAAATTCTAGTAACCTATTCATTTAGTGCCTCAACATCTTTTGAATTTAAATAGCAAATCCATGAGAAAGTAATAGGTTGGAGAAAGTTTTAATAGTGTATTTGAGGGCCTTTTGAGGGAAAAGAATAATCATAGAGCAATATTGTGAATTAACAATATGTGGTGCTGAAGACTAAGAAGGCTTTCCTGCAGTGCCTGTAACTTTGGAAATAATTGTTTTTAAGCAGAAATGTTAGCTCTCTGAAAGCTGAAATTTTTGTTTCATTCACTGAAACATATTTCAAGAGTTTTAAGTATGTCGTGGTACATTGAATAAGTGCATATTCAATGAATGAATTGAGGAGTTAGCTGAATATTTTTAAAGGAAGGAAAACTTAAAGAAGGAATAGCCTAATCACTAGGAAAACAAAGGTTATAAAACCATAATTTCACATGCTTAAATGAATCTATAAGATTACAGAAATAAATATTGATGAATAGAGGAAGAACAGGTTTTATTTAACAACCAAGAAGTAACCTAAGAATCTCAGAATAGGTAGAAAATAGGTTGTTTTTGTTTTTTTGGTTGTTTTTTTTTTTTTTTTTTTTTAACTTGGCTTAGAGAACATTGAACTCTTATTTTTGAGGAACAGGGTCTAACCTAGACATACCTAGTTTAAAGACAGTATAAAAATTAATAGAAGAAAGCCTCTTTTAAGATAGAATCAGATCCCTCCCTCACCTCAATCCTCCATTGTGGTTTTAATTAGTGTTTTCCTGATGATTTATAACTTTGAATAGTTTTTATAAGCTTACTCACCCATTTGGATATCCTTTTTTGTTAAAAGCCTGCATAAGTTTTTCACTCATTTCTTTAAAAAGTTTGTTGTTTTTCTCCTTAATTTGTAGGATTTACTAGATCGGAATTCTTCTATGGAAACATGCATGGCAAATATTTTCTCCTTTTGGGGGGATTTGCTTTTTGAATCTCTTACAAGTATCTTTTACTTAAAACAAAAATTCTTTTCAAATCTCAGTAAAATAAAATAAAATGGAGTCAGGGGACTTCTTTGGTGGTTCAGTGCTTGAGATGCCAAACTTCCACTGCAGGAGGCGCAGGTTCGATCCCTGGTCAGGGAACTAAGATCTGCCACATGCTGTGCAACTTGTCCATAAAATAAAAAAATTTTAATTAAATAAAAAAAAATAAAACGGAGTCAGGCATCCCTGAAGTGGGAGCTCTCATGCACACACCACCTGTCACAGCTTTACATTTCTGAGCAGGAATGTCTCTGATACTGCAGCAGGAGGAAGAAAGATTTTCTCCTGGCCCAACAACAGGCGCAGTCAGTGGAAGACTCTGCAACACGGCCAATGAGAAGCCATCCCCGCCCTGAAAGCTCCATTTTCCTTCAGTGATCTTTTGTTAGATCAGCCACTCCTAACTCCTTCTTTTCCTGTTTAAAGTAACCTTCCTCTCCTTCATTTACCAGGCTAGCCTGATTTTTGCTACAGCTTCAGCTCAGTTCAGTTCAGTCACTCAGTCATGTCTGACTCTGCAACCCCATGAATTGCAGCACACCAGGCCTCCCTGTCTATCACCAACTCCCCAGCTTCACTCAAACTTAGTCCATCAAGTCAGTGATGCCATCCAGCCATCTCATCCTCTGTCGTCCCCTTCTCCTCCTGTCCCCAATCCCTCCCAGCATCAGAGTCTTTTCCAGTGAGTCAACTCTTCACATGAGGTGGCCAAAGTACTGGAGTTTCAGCTTTAGCATCATTCCTTCCAAAGAAATCCCAGGGCTGATCTCCTTCAGAATGGACTGGTTGGATCTCCTTGCAGTCCAAGGGACTCTCAAGAGTCTTCTCCAACACCACAGTTCAAAAGCATCAATTCTTCAGCACTCAGCTTTCTTCACAGTCCAACTCTCACATCCATACATGACTACTGGAAGAACCATAGCCTTGACTAGACGAACCTTTGTTGGAAAAGTAATGTCTCTGCTTTTGAATATGCTCTCTAGGTTGGTCATAACTTTCCTTCCAAGGAGTAAGCGTCTTTTAATTTCATGGCTGCAGTCACCATCCGCAGTGATTTTGGAGCCCAGAAAAATAAAGTCTGACACTGTTTCCACTGTTTTCCCATCTATTTGCCATGAAGTGATGGGACCAGATGCCATGACTTAGTTTTTTGAATGTTGAGCTTTAAGCCAACTTTTTCACTCTCCTCTTTCACTTTCATCAAGAAGCTTTTGAGTTCCTCTCCACTTTCAGCCATAAGGGTGGTGTCATCTGCGTATCTGAGGTTATTGATATTTCTCCCGGCAATCTTGATTCCAGCTTGTGCTTCTTCCAGCCCAGTGTTTCTCATGATGTACTCTGCATAGAAGTTAAATAAGCAGGGTGACAATATACAGCCTTGACGTAATCCTTTTCCTATTTGGAAGCAATCTGCTGTTTCATGTCCAGTTCTAACTGTTGCTTCCTTACCTGTATATAGGTTTCTCAAGAGGCAGGTCAGGTGGTCTGGTATTCCCATCTCTTTCAGAATTTTCCACAGTTTATTGTGATCCACACAGTCAAAGGCTTTGGCATAGTCAGTAAAGCAGAAATAGATGTTTTCCTGGAACTCTTCTGCTTTTTCCATGATCCAGTGGGTGTTGGCAATTTGATCTCTGGTTCCTCTGCCTTTTCTAAAACCAGCTTGAACATCTGAAAGTTCACGGTTCACATATTGCTGAAGCCTGGCTTGGAGAATTATCCCAAATTGCAATTCCTCTCCTATTCCAGAATAAACTCATTTTGCTGGTAAAATAACTAGCTGTTACATTTTAAAGATTGACACCCATGTTACCAGAGGCATCTGAATTCAGAAATAAGACATACCATTAGATTCTTTGGGGACAGTGTCCTTATCTTAGCTTTTAATTCTAATAATAAAGAGATTATTTAACAGAAACCCACTTCTAAGTATCATTTATAATGATAATCTAAAAGCTTATTTCAGATTTTTATGTTGTATCTTAAGAGTTAGGTTAATCTGTATGTAAACTAATCATTAATTCCTATCATATTGAAATGCCTTTTTTAAGTGATGAGGTGAATATGGTACTGAGTAGGTGTTTGATGTGTAGATATTAATTACTCCCCTTTTAGAGGTTTAAATATTCTCATAACACTAAAATGTGGACCATCTTATTGATTTATAAATTAGGGGTACATGTATTTTCAAAAACATTACCCAGCTGGAATTCCCCTGAATCTTCCCCTTCAGTCTTGACTACTTTGACAGAATATGGTCCAACCTTGTTTTGGGTTTGAGGAATTATTTTTGGCTGTCACTGAAGATCTTCTTTATTGTATGATAGCTTCATTAGCTCTAGGTTGCTAGATTTCTGTGAGTGGATCAAGTGACTCTTTCCTCTGGCTTTTCGGAAAGCAGAATTACTTGTTATTCAGGGCTTATGATACTCTGCATTCTCTAAGCGTATTTAATACAGTAGCCTCAATGTTCAGTCTGCCAAGAAGTTATCCTGTGTTTTGCCATTTAAATAACTTTAGCTGATTTTTCTTTTTCTATTCTTGGTTCTCATTGCAAATTTTCAGTCCAAATCCTCAGTCGAAGCATGGTAGCAGAGCGCATAACAGCTTCCCAGGTGGCTCCGCCTAGCAATGCAAAAGATGCAGGAGACGCGGGTCAGGCAGATTCCTTGGAGAAGGAAATGGGAATCCTCTCCATTATTGTTGCCTGGAGAATCCCATAGATAGAGGAGCCTGGAGGGCTACACTCCATGGGGTTGCAAAGAGTCAGACACAGCTGAGCACAGACACACCAGTGCACAAATTATCTTCAGTAAGTTCTTTCACTTCATCGTATCTGATCTTTGACTTCATTATGACCTCTGGTCAGTAAGCCCTTTATTTCGTTTGCTATATCAGCAATTTTTAGCCTTCTCATATTTTCCTGTCCATCAGAGACCCCGGGTCCTCATGTCAGTAACATAACCCCGTGTCTTTAACATCCACCCTTGCTCTACCCATTGACAGCTGTGCTTCTTAACATGCCAGTCAGCCATTCCTATTTTATCTTTGCAGCATTCACCTCCTTCCAGTCAGCTGTTGTCAAGCATCTATCCCTTCAGCTCCGGTGAATGAGGTCTTGGCTCAGACATTTTTCTGTCCTTCTCAGTGTCTCAGCAGTATCTATCCCTGCTGATCACTCCCTTCTCCCTGCACTGTTATTGTGCTCTTGGCTTTGTCAATCTCTGCTGACTCCCATTCTTCCTCTGGCTCATTTTTTCTGCAGCCTTCTCAATACTGATGTTTATATGGGTCCTTCTGGGTTGTTCATTTTCTCACAGGACCCTTACTAGGAAACCTCATCAGTGCCTTGGTTTCCCAAAGGCCTGGCTTAATGAATCCTGAGTTATTAAATCCAGGCCAGGCCTCCAAGTACTTACTGGTCATCAGACTTGCTATGACTCCCAGAATCTTGATAATTAGCTTTATCCCTTCAGGGTAAGAGCATGCAGTATATTGCTAATACTGTGCAGAGTATTAGCTTTTAGCTTTCATGGACATTTCCTCTAAGATGTATATGAAATTTCCTTATCAGTAAATGACGGATTTGGGCATCTTGGATTAAACACAGAGCACATAAGCATGGGATATGCATCTTTTATTTTTCTCTGTTGATTTATTGTATCATTTATTTGGTGGATAAAAATCTATTTGAGGCAAAAGATAAGATTGTTTTCAGCTTTTCTTAATGGCTCTTGGACTCATGATTTCATGCAAAGAAATTAATTGAATTTGAACGAGTTCAATGTAGAAACATAGCTGTTTATGCAAAAGTACTCCCACTATCATCAAAGGTTTTTGTTGTTTTGTTTTTCTTGGCTTTTCTGCAGGTTAATGACAACTCCTATGTAAGAATAAGATGAGTCTTATTCTTATAAACTTAAGTCTCTAGGAAATATTCACGTAGTCATTTCTCACACCTTTTAAAGAAATGAAGATATGCAGTCAAACAAATTCTCTCTTAAAATTTGACTTTACAAAACATTTTTCAATATTTTAACTTAAATATAAATTTTTTACAAAATACATTTTTTTGTATAGTTGTGATATCAGTGTTGGAATTACCATAATACGCTGTTAGGAGATCTTCCATTTGTACTAAGATTTTATAACTGGGAAGGAGAAAATTATATCATCTAGAAGTAAAGCATGAAAAACAGTCCTAATGTAGTACTATGTTAATTAACCAACTACCTGAATGATTTAAAAATGGTAGGATAGTCTTATCAAGTGCTCAGAATTCCAAGAAAACCCACATGAGAAGCGGGCAGCAGAGGATGAGCTGGTTAGATAGCATCACTGACTTCATGGACATAAATTTGAGCAAACTCCAGGAGAAGGAAATGGCAACCCACTCCACTATTCTTGGCTGGAAAATTCCGTGGACAGGGGAGCCTGGCAGGCAACAGTCCATGGAGTCACAAGGGTCAGACATGACTGCGTGACTAAGCCACTACCACCATTGGGAGATAGTGAAGGACGAGGAAGACTGGCGTGCTGCAGTCCATGGGATCCCAAAGAATCAGACATGTCTTAGCAACTGAAAACAACAAATAGTGAATTGTTCATTTGCATATGAGGACTGTTATTAAGATATCTTTTGTACTGACTTGGTGTACAGTTGACTTTTCAGAACATCAGCCCTGTATTGCCAAAGAGATGACCTTCTGTATATAGATTTTAAATTAGGTATTTTCTAGACTGAACATGCAGGCAAGGCTTTGTATAAATAGCCAACTCCTTTGTTAGGGAAATTTAAAAGCTAAGGCTTTGAAATATCCAGACAGTTTGAACATCAATCAAAAATGAAACATCTAGAAATCATGTAATAGCATGAATGGGAAGGGTGTCAAGCCAAGAGGGGGAACCGACCTTACGCTTCTTTTGACTAGGAGAAAGGCAGACATGCCTACCTGCCTTGTGGAAAGGTGACCTTGAGTAAACACTACCTTAAACTGTTAAGTGGGTCACCTGGAGCTTTATATAATGTAAATCCAGTGACCCATTAGCCTGATTGCATTATTAGAAAGTCTGCTTTGTGCCAGAAAATAGCAAATCACTTATACTTTTCTAGATGATTCCCATAACCAGCTATTCTTACCAAAAATCAAGTCTTTCGTCAGCATTTTCCCAAAACCACAACATTTCCAGGTTAAAACAACTGAGACCTTCAGTATAATTTTACTTTGATTTACTTTTTAATCATCTTTACAATTTTGAATGAAAGACAGAAGCTGTAGTGTTTGGAATGAGAGATACCCTGAAATTACTGCTCTATTTGAAAGCCTTAATCATATATAATTTCCTCGTTTATAAATGTTAAATCTCAAATGAGAGATCTGCCTTCTTCAAACATGTTTTGTGTGCCTTTTCTGTGCAACAAGGCCTTCCTTTGAAAAGCTTGTTCAGACTTAGTTTTGATTCAAAGCCTGAGCTTTTGCATGCCTAGAATTCTTGCTCTTCAAAATATTTGCTCCCTGGAGAGGTCAGCTGAAGATGGAGTTGTCATGTGACTATGGACCATTGACCCGGAAGATGTTTAGGTAACGGAATGAGCTTTGGCAGAGTTCCACTGCTTTCTTTCTAGTTGAGGGGAGCCAGGAAAGGAGGGCAGAGCTGGCTGTGTTCAGATGGGAAGAACTTGCTTAAAAATGTTTGAAACCTGAATGTACCTTCATTTGATGCCTTTGCCTTACTGCTTAGGAACATTTTAAACTGCAGCATTCCTAAGTGGGCCGTAGCGTGTAGTGATACATATTTAAGTGATCTTGCATCTAAACAAATGCATTCACCCTTTGCCTGGTGAGTAGAATCTGAATGATGCCTGTACTCTGTTAGAAAGGGACAGACGTTTTCATTACAAAATTCAGTCAAGCAGAAAAGTAGCAAAGTGAGCAGAAATTTTCATTTACATCCATGATTGAAGTTGCAGTGATAAAAGAAAATCGCTAGGTTCACGAATAGCCTTGTTCTCATTCTGTTATATAACATGGAAGATTTGGTCAATACGGAAATAGTTTTTTGATACTTACATTATTGAGGAAGGTGCTGATGGATAGCTTTAAATTGTACATACCTTTTAACTGACCTTAGTTCCCCCCAACCCAGGGTTTTCATAGTATCTTTAAACAGACTCCAGTACCCCCTTATTATCAAGTCCATTATTGATTTGTTAAAATATGGACTTTATGTTCCATTACCATAGAGACCCACAGTAATTTCTTTGCCTTTACTTGTGAACACCACCAGGGGTGGGGCCTCCCAAGTGACGCAGGAGACACGAGTTTGATCCCTGGGTCAGGAAGATCCCCTGGAGGAGGGCATGGCAACCCACTCCATTATTCTTGCTGGAGAATCCCATGGACAGAGGAGCCTGGCGGCTACAGTCCATGGGGTCACAAAGAGTCAGACACGACTGAGCAACTAAAAAACAACAACAAGTCAGCAGATGAAATGGAACTCAGATAACTAGGGCCAAACCTAGACACCACCATCATAAGAGACGGGATTAGAGAGTGAGATCAGGATTTTCCAATTTCCCTGCTAAATAGTTCATGATATACCTTTTGGTATATATATATATAAGCTTTAATGCAGTAATTTGCTGCCCCAAGCGCTCTTCCTTAGAAGCCCAGAATTTCACTTCTTTCAGTTCTCTCAGGAGCAGTGAGCCCTGGCAAACTGATTTACAGTATGAAGCTAAGCCTTGTTACAAATCTAAGTGGCAGTTGCTAAGTCCACAGTTGAATGGTAACTGAGGGAGAGATTCTTATATGGCCAGATCCACTCCCAATAGAAAAGAACATGTGTATTTTTGAAAGGATGTATTCAAGAACGTAGGGTTAATTTACTAAAACATTATTTTTATTGAAGAACTTGATGAATCATGTATACTTTTTTTTTTTTTTTTTTATTCTGTGAGATAATTGTGTCCCTCTCCCCTAGGTCGTGATTGGAGTACAATGACAGAACTCCAGTCCTTTCTGCTATCCTTGAACAAAGCCCTGGGAATTTAGAGCAGTGTTCTCATGCCAGTGAAAGGTTGTGCTCATTCCAAATACCGCATCCTAGATACTTCCTGGCTAGCTCTTTTGTTAAATGCTGTGATATCTTTTTTCTGCGTCATTCTCTCCTTATCTACTTCCTCTTGCCCCAAATAGTTTTGCATCTTTTTAGGATATAATTTTTGTTTCTGGAAAGTTTTGAAGTAGAACATCCCTGAAATACAGGGCGACATGTATTCCTCTGATTCTTAGGAGACACCCCCACTGTCTCCTAAAACTAGACATTTCAGGTCTAGGCTACACACCAGAGAATCCAGAAGGTACTTAATACGCTCCCAAGGGGCACAGTGTGGCAGTTGGGTGTCAAGGGGTCTCCCAAATAGAAGAGGTTTGGGCTGGAACAGCCAAGTCTGGGCATGGAGAACACATGGAGTGGTAGCTGGTTGTAAGCACCGGTGATGAATAAAGTGTCAAGGGTGCTAGGACAGACCGGCAGGAAGATGGAATGAAGCCAGTGAAACTCCTCTGCTAACCTTAGTGAGTGATGAAGACTCCAGGACATGGGGTCATGATGAGCAGATGCACAGATGGAAAGGAGAGGGGAGAGCTAGAATGATGGTTTTTATACTCAAGAAATGGTTTACTGGAATTCGGGACATTTTTACATGTGACATGATCTGAGATCCATCTTCAGGAATATGGATAGTTGGAGTGGAGTAGAGAGGTACAGCCCTTGGGGCTAGAGACATGAATCAGTGGTAAATATTTTGGAACGAAATAAAAGCAGAGTATAATGGGAAACCAACCAACTTGTCAGCAGGCATCACCCTTTGGAGCTCCCTCAATATGCTGAATGTTGTGTGATGCACAGTCTTAGAAATCCCCTGAGCCTTCATCAGAAAGTAGTATCGGACTTCCCTGGTGGTCCGGTGGTTACGAATCCGACTCCCAATGCAGGGGACACAAGTTCAACCCCTGGTCCAGGAAGATTCCACATGCTGTTGGGCAGCTAAGCCTGTACGCCCCAACTATAGAAGGCATCACCCTCTAGAGCTCACGAGCTGCAGCTCCTGAAGCCTGAATGCCCTAGGGTCTGTGCTCTGAAACAGGAGAAGCCATCACAGTGAGAAGCCCGCGCACCTCACCTAGAGAGTAGTCCCTGCTCACTGCAACTAGAGAAACCCTGCACACAGCAGCGAAGACCCAGGGCAGCCACAAATAAATAAAAAATGTTTTAAAGGAAGAAAGAAAGAAAGGAGTAGAACTGGAGCCGAGGTGGTGTCAGTGGTGGGAAAGAACCCGGATGAAGGTGAAGTGGTGAAGAGTAATGGCTACCCTGAGAGGTGCCTTCTCTCCCCGACCCAGCTCAACAAAGTGGATGAAGCCACCCAGGGTGATAGGTGAGTGATAGGGTGTAGAGTCATCTCCAGACTACAAAGCCAAGAGATCGTGGGAAAAACCAAAAGAAGGAGTGACTGTCAATGATGAACAAGAAGTGTATGATGAGAACTTAAAAAAGTGTGCAAAGATGAAAAAAACTGTGAAAGGCAGGAAGCTGGAAGGCCTGAGCACCTTTTCAAACATTAAGAGAGTCTCTTAGTTGAGGAAGAACGCTGCCTTGAGCGTTGTGCTTCCCAAGGATTCAGAAGATTTGGGAGAGTTGGGAGAGGAAGCTGATGAAACAGGTGAGGTAGAGCATCCCCTTGAAGACGGGGGAAGTGTCCCCTTGAAGAAGTTGGCCCCCAGGGTCCTCTGACATCTTCCAAAGAAAGGTTTATTAAAGAAAGGATAAGAAAGGCCTTATCCAGCCTTATCAGGATCGTCAGGGTACCACCTGAGAGCTACAGTGAAGCCATGGTGAATGTGAGCACATCTCTAGGGTTTTACAAGGTGAAAGGACAGGGTGACTGTGAGATCCCTTACAGCAGGCTGTGAAGGGCATGTGTCATGGTCAAGCAGGAAAGATTGGGGTCTAAGAGAGCCTCTCACAAGTCATAGGAATGTGATCGTGAGAGATCAAAAACCATGGTACCTCACAAAGTAACAGAGATTCAAGGAAGATGCTCTAATACCCAGCAGAACTAGAGGAAACAAATTGCTGAGTTCCAGCTATAAAGAAAAGCTAGATATTGTATCGTTACAATAGCTTAGAATGTGTGATCTCTCTCTCTTTCTTGATTTGAACTACTAAAGTTATTATACCAACAAACAAGTTATGAAAATGTGATATTCTAAAGCCTTTGGAATCATGGGGCTTCCCTGATGGCTCAGACAGTAAAGAATCTGCCTGCCATGCCAGAGACCCAGATTCGATCCCTGAGTCAGGAACATCCCCTGGAGAAGCGAATGGCTACTCACTCGAGCATTCTTGCCTGGAGAATTCCATGGACAGAGGAGCCTGGAGGGCGACAGTCCATGGGGTTGCAAAAAGTAGGACACAACTGAGCAACTAACAGTTTTCACTTTCGCCTTTGAAATTGTAAGTTGTAAAACAGCAAATGAATTGTATGTGGAAAAAAAAATAGTTGAATGCTGGTCTCTTCCCTTATATTGCTTCCACATAAGATAGATTTTGGCCCAATAAGGCTTATTGTTCTTTGTACAGTATTGTACAGTTCCAGGAGCTGATGGTCGGTTGGTATTGGATTCTAATCTAGTACAGTTGCTGAAAGCAATGTTCTCCATGTGGGTGTCCAGCAAAGGAATGGAACTGGTAACTGAAAGGTCACCATGGAGAGTGGTGGAAGCTGTTGAATGCTGGGGCATGACTGTTAAATCTGAGAAAGTCCAAGCAGAAAGTTGAGGACAGTCTTCCTTTGTAATCAGTTATTCAGAGAGGAGTCGATGAGAGGGACAGAATGACTAGCTTCAGACAGAGAGTGGGAGGACAAGTGTTGCCTGAGAAGACATAACTCAAGCAAGAAAGTGATATGGCAGAGAACAGACAGCTGATCTGAGGGCTGAGAAAGAGTCTCATGCATTTGTTGCTACTGACCTTGAAAAAAGAATTATTGGAGATCGTTGAAACGAGGCCAGATGGTCATGAGCCAGGAAGAAGGGCAAGTCAGAGGCTTCATAATGACAGTCCATAACTTTGTTGAGAAGTTTATCTGTGAAAATGCCTCTTCCTGTTTTGATTATAGCCTGCCTTACACATAGGTTTCTGAGTAAGGTGTGTGGACAAAACACTCTGTATGTATTTACTTCTCTGTATAATTTAAGGTTTTGGTGATCACTGGTGGTTCTCTTGCGTCCTCAAGCATCAGCCCGATTGGTATTTTGTTGTCAATTATGTGGGTTTTTAAAAGCCCTGTGATATAACCCCAATCAATTGCATCTTTAAAACCCATCAGTTAATGGAATTTTTTAGAAAGTCAGAAAGAAAGAGAAGTGTTAGGAGGAAGCTGCCAGTGAGGACACTTGCATTTTCAAAAGATGAAATAGAGAATTTAACAGGATATCTCTTCAGTATGCGCCTTTCATATCATCTCTCAAAAATATAGAAGACTGAACGAAGCTAATGATGAGTAGATATGAAGGAAACCTTATTTAAATTTCTGTATTTGAATTAATTGCATGATCATGAGTACAGATTATAATATGAGAAGTGCAAAAAGAGAAATAAGAGAAGAAGCAATGTTTGCTGGTAAATAGAGTTAACCATAGTAACAAATTTAATATCCCTTTCAATGATTAAGTATATGATATTGTGATGGCACATAGAATTGTGCATATAGTCTTCCCAGTATATTCAGTCTTATGTTTGTTTATGCTTAGACCTGTTTCTTTGGAGTTAGTTTCCCCTATAACCTCAACTTGTCCCCATTCCACTCATCATTCCTTGAAAGGTAGCCTTGATTTCAAAAACTTGACACTAAGCTATTCTGCCCAGTAGTGACCACTAGCCACCTGTGGCTATTGAGTGCTTGAGATATTCTAGTTCAAAGTGGTGTGTGCTGTAAGCGGAATATACCCTTCAAATATCAAAGAGTTAGTCTTGGCAGCAGGAGTGGTGGTGTATATAGACTGTCTTAGTATTAACTTTTTACACTGATTACATTGTTGAAATGATAGAAACTGCACTATACTGGGTTAAAGAAATTGAGAGAACAGAAGTCTGAGCTGAGAGAATGCACAGGAACTACCTCCGACACGGGGACTGGGGGAGAGGGGAGTGAAGACTTGCTTAATGGGTATAGAGTTTCAGTTTTGCAACAAGAAAACAGTTATGGAAACTAGTTTCACAATAATGTGAATGTACTTAATGCAGCTGAACTGTACACTTAAAAAATGGTTACGATGGTAAATTGAATGTTATGTGTATTTTGCCTCCATTAAAAAGAAAAGGCTATTCCAAAAAGGGTTCTATAATGCGATAACCTGTTACTTTAAAAAAAAAAAAAAACCTTAATAAGATTAGTTATAATGGATTCTGTTAAGTAGACCTATGCTACCTGAAGGAACAGCTGAATCCAGTCACTTGGGAACTTGGTATAAAAACAGAATCAGCCCCACCTGGACTTGTCCAATCAGAAACTGCATTTTAACAAGATCCCCAGGTGATTCAAGGGCACGTTAAAGCTTGAGAAACCCTGCTCCAAATCATCTCTCAAAAAGTGTGGTCCATGAACCGTGTGAATCTGAATCCCTCTGGGGAAGTGTGTTTTCACACACATCCCAAGCACATGGATCCAGTCCAAGTCTTGGGGCCAGAGGGGATGGATCTGCAGTCTAATCAAGCATCCCAGCTGACTCTGAAGCGGCTTAGAGTTTGAGAACCCCTCTGACCTGGAAAGATTATTTTCATAACTGTATCTTTGATGTTGGGGTAATTATAAATATGAGTAATAAGAAAATCCATTATTAATAAAATCAAGAATATGAGTAATAACTCCATAAAAAAGAGGCAACAGAACAAAACACATAACTAATCTTGGGTGGTTTGGTGAGAAAGGCATGATTCAGAATCTATGGAATATTGTAAAACCTGGAGAATCCCATGGACGGAGGAGCTTGGTGGGCTACAGTCGGACACGACTGAGCAACTTCACTTTGACTTTGCTGAAATACTGAGCATTACATAGAGTCAAGGTCCAAAGTTGAAGCTGATTCTCTTTTTAACTAGGCGGAAACCCCATGAGTCTTCAGATTTCTAATTTGTAAATGTGAATTGAATTTGATCAGTGACTTTTACATTTCCAAGACAAGGTTAAACTTGGAAAGCAAAGAATTTCCTTTATAGGAACTTCTCTGGGGGTCCCAGTGGTTAAGACTTCACCTTCCAGTACAGGAGCTGCAAGTTCAATCCCTGGTCAGGGAGCTAAGCTCTCATATGCCTCTTGGTCAAAAAGCCCAAAACATAAAATGAAGCTATATTATAACAAGTTCAGTAAAGACTTGAAAAATGGTCTACATCAAAATCTTTAAAAAAATTTTTTTAAAGGATTTCCTTTATAATTGATAAATGTGTGATTATTCAAAAACTCTGAAAGTTTTTACAAGAATTTAAATGCCACCCATGCACAAATTATTGAAACAGAAAATTTGCTAGGAAAATCTAAAACTAAGCTTTGTCTAGTTATTTTAGATGTCATAGAAGAGAAGCCTGTGTTAGTAAAGATCTTTTATTTTCATAAAAAGTCATATATTCCATAAAATTTCTTTGCCTTCATTGCACTAAATCGCTAATTAAGATGTTACAGTCAAGATTTTTCATATAATTTGTGTTCAATTAAAAGTAATGTCTAAAGAATTAAAATATTAAGATACAATTTTATTAAAATATATACAATTTGAGTTTATTTTTTATCCTCTTTATAATTTTTTTTAATCGAAGGACAATTGCTTTACAGAATTTTGTTTCCTGTCTAACCTCAGCATGAATCAACCATCAGATCAGATCAGTCACTCAGTCGTGTCCAACTTTTTGCGACCCCATGAATTGCAGCACACCAGGCCTCCTTGTCCATCACCAACTCCTGGAGTTCACTGAGAAGGAAAATGGTAGTTGCCAGGGGTTGGGGAGAGGAAAAAGCAGGAGTGTCGTTCAATGACTATAAAGATTCAGTTTTGCAAGGTGAAAAATTTTTAGAGATTTTTCCTACTGTAAGACATATATACCTAGCACTACTGTGTTGTTTAGTCACTAAGTCATAACTGACTCTTTGCAACCCCATGACTATAGCCCGCCCAAGCTCCCCTGTCCGTGAGATTCACCAGGCAAGAATACTGAAGTGGGTTGCCATTTCCTTCTCCAAGTAAACATCTTTTTAACACAAGTTCTTTTCAGTTGACAGTAATTTCACAGTTGTTGAAAGTCAGAATCTTGACATGGAAGTGAATAGCTATGTCTTATCAAAATCTGATGTGGAAGCTTCAAAT
The DNA here is from genome assembly GCF_000754665.1 of Bison bison bison. NCBI lineage: Eukaryota > Metazoa > Chordata > Mammalia > Artiodactyla > Bovidae > Bison > Bison bison. Next base: position 1,771,606 of record NW_011494666.1, read on the forward strand.
TTTTTTTAAGTAGGCATTAATCTAAGTTTTAGATTTAATAAATTTTAATTTATGTTAATCATATTTAATAAATTTTATATTGATTTGTATTATTTTATTAGATTTAATAAATTTTAATATTATTTAATTTTAATAAAAATTGAGAGGATATTCCAGGGGATTGCCATATACCCCCTCGCCCAGTCTCCCCTAATTGGGTTGGCCAAAAAGTTCATTCAGTTTTTTGTGAAAGCATACAAAAACCTGAACAAACTTTTTGGCATATCCAGTATTAATATCTAATGGTACATTTCTTACAGTTAATAAACCAATTCTAATCCATTATTATTAATACAGTCTGTCCTTTATTCATGCTTCATTTATGTCCTTCAGTTCAGTTCAGTCACTCAGTCATGTCCTACTCTTTGCAACCCCATGAATAGCAGCACGCTAGGCCTCCCTGTCCATCACCAAGTCCCGGAGTTCACTCAAACTCATGTCCATCGAGTCGGTGATGCCATCCAGCCATCTCATCCTCTGTTCTCCCCTTCTCCTCCTGCCCTCAATCTTTCCCAGCATCAGGGTCTTTTCCAATGAGTCAACTCTTCTCATGAGGTGGCCAAAATATTGGAGTTTCAGCTTTAGCATCAGTCCTTCCAAAGAAATCCCAGGGCTGATCTCCTTCAGAATGGACTGGTTAGATCTCCTTGCAGTCCAAGGGACTCTCAAGAGTCTTCTCCAACACCACAGTTCAAAAGCATCAATTCTTTGGTGCTCAGCTTTCTTTATAATCCAACTCTCACATCCATACACGACTACTGAAAAAACCATAGCTTTGATGGAACTTTGTTGGCAAAGTAAAGTCTCTGCTTTTTAATATGCCGTCTCAGTTGGTCATAACTTTTTTTCCAAGGAGCAAGCAATTTTTAATTTATGTCCTTAGTTTTTACCTAAAATCCTTTCTCTATTCTAAGATCCCATGCAGCACACCACGTGAAATTTACTTGCCATATCTAATCAGCACTCCATAACAGTCTCTCATACTTTCCTCACGGTTGGCCTTGGCAATTTTGAGGAGTAGTGGTCAGGCTTTTTTTTAGAATGCTCCTGGTGGAATTTTCTTATGTTTCACCTGGCGTTACGGGTTTCTGGAAGACAGACCACAGAAATAGATTGCCTTTTTCATCATATCATATCAAGAGCCCCTGTGATCAACAATATCTGTCACTATTACTGTTGACTTTGATCATATGGCTGGGATAGTGGTTGTCAGGTTTCTCCACTATAAACCTACTCTTTTCCCCTCATCGTGTACTGAACTCTTCAGAAGAAAGTCGCTAGGCATAGCCCACAAATAAGGAATGGAAAATTTTGCTTCATCTCCTGAGGGTATAGATGATTTTTAATTTTACACAGGTTTGCCTTTTACCACCCATTTTATTTATTCAGTTTTAGTGACTCATAGACATTTTATATTTTGTGTTATAATCTAATATTACTTTATTAATTATATATATACACACACATACAGACACATAATTGCTCAAGTTGTTCCAATTTTGGCCTTTGGGAGTTCATTCATTTGACTCCTGTGCCTATTTTGAAAACCCTCTTTTATTGTTTTCTCCACAAGATGCTCCAGACTCATATGTTTAGCCCCCAATCCTAGAATGCTCTATTTCTCCAGGGGACTCTAGTTCCCTTTATTGCAGAATAATATTAAAAATAGAGACCTGGGCACTGGGTGTGCTCATGGCTACTAGAACATCTGCTTTTAGGTGCTTCTCAAGAGTGAGGCATTATATTTGTGTAGTGTCCAACTTGTATGAATATTTCTGTAGCTAACTATCTGTATCGATATTAAGCTAAATATGCATTCATCCTTATGGCTCCAACTCTGATCTGTCACTTCATCGATCTTTCTGGCTCCTCCCCTGGCTTATCTGCACATTTCACTGACAGGGGCAAGCCTGGTCCTACCATCCACCTTCTATTTACACAGTTCTTCAGCTGTACACTTGCTGAGCAGTACCAGAATTAATTCATGCCTTTGTGAGGTTTTGAAAAAGCTGCACAAGAGCTAACAAATGCTTATTTTGTTCCTGTCTTTTTCACCTATGTCCTCTGCACTCTTTCCATCATCTTGCATGCTCAGTTACTCAGGCGTGTCTGACTCTTTGCAATCCCATGGACTGTATGGGATTTTCCAGGCAAGAATACTGGGGTGGGTTGCCATTTCCTCCTCTAGGGGATCTTCCTGACCCAGGGATCACACCTGCCTCTCCTGTGTCTCTCATATTGGCAGGCTGATTGTTTACCATTGTGCCACCTGGGAAGCTTTCATAATTATAAGACGATTGTTATTCAGAACCTGGGTCAAACACTGTTTCTCTGTTACACTCAACCTGCCATTTGTGTATGTAAGCAAGACCTGGCTCCATTCATTTGAAACGTCAGAGAGAGGGTTTAGGAGAAACTTGTAGCTTTCACTTCTTTTGCCTTTTGCTTATCTTTCTTATCTGAGGCTTTGCCAATTTTCAGGAATCCCATTGCTAGAATTCTTCCTCACCCTTTCCTTTAACACTTTAGAGACAAGGAAGGGAGGTTACACCTTGGGCAGAAGTCCAAAGACCTGAAATGTTTCTAGCCAACACCAGTTTAATCTTTGTGAATTCATAGAAAAACAGTTTATTCATTTGAGATGTCTGTCTTGAAGAACATACATGTGGTTCTGGAAACTTTTATTCAGTCTGTTCAGTCCCACTCCTACTCAAAAATTTAGGAAACTCAGTTTTGAGAAATTCTGCTCTTTGCTCCAACACCCTTCCCCACCTTTTCTCCATGTGCTGTGATTCACAGTCCCTTTGGTTTTACTTATAGTACTTTTACTCTCTGTTGTCTCCCTGGAATCATCTGTCTTTTGTAAAGGAATATAAAGAAACTGAAAAATACATTCCTGTCTTCAAATTTCATATTATGGGAGACTCTGTATTTGCCTGATTAATATTCAGTCCTACTTCTTCCTTTCAAAAAGAATTCCAGATTTTCCTCATTCGTGGAGACGATGTGCTCGACCAAAATTATTGTTTGCAAATTCCCTCACAGTTCAATGTGGCCAGATGACACAGCTCTGGTGGATGGGATGTGGATACTGGGTGGATGTTCCTCCCAGTGAAACATCAAAGCTTTAACAGGGAAAAAAAACCAAACAGAAAACCTTTATCCCTTGACCTGTTCCTGCCTGAAACTTGAATATGATCTCTTAATATCCTGTGGCTATTTTGTGATCACAAAGCATGCTGAGAAAAGCCAACACACAAAGGATGGCAGTGCAGAACAGAAAGATGTTGTTGAGTCACGCAGTCATGTCCAACTCTTTTGCAAACCAGTGGACTGTAGGCCGCCAGGCTTCTCTGTCCATGAAATTTTCCAGCCAAGAATACTGGAGTGGATTGCCATGTCCTTCTCCAAGGGATCTTCCTAACTCAGGGATGGAACCTATGTCTCCTGCATTGCAGGTGGATTCTTTATCACTGCCCTAGTGCAGAAATACAGGAATAACCTAGTCTCGGAGAGCATCATGGAACATCTGCAGCAGCTTCACCCTTAATGTGAGACTTACGGGATAGAGAATTCTATCATGACTTTATGCTACTGTTTGTCAAGCATTCTCTTTTGTGTTTACCATGCGTTCCATTCTGTGCAGTGGAATGCATTTTTAACTGTTTATATGACTTGCTAGCTAATTTAAGTCTGGTTTTACTCTTCCATTGACCACATTGTAGATCACAACATTATTTTATAGTCTAAAAGTGAATCCACTTTTATAAAAGCCAAAGAGAATTGGCCAAGTAACCCAGTTTGACCAGACTTTAAAAAACAGTGAGTTGAGTAACCACACTTGGATTGGAGTCCAGAGGTCCAGATTTTCAGGCCAGTTGCACTGCCAACTGGCTCTGTGGGCAAGCCACTTGACCTGGGTTCTTTTCCTCTCATCTGCAAAATGAGGTAATTTGAATAAGACAGTCCTCTCAAAGACCACCTAAGAGCCAGTGGATCAATGCCTGCAGAGTCCCAAATGAATTCGGTGCTGCTGTTTACCTTGCCAAGACTTTTTAGCAAAGAAGCCAAGCAGAGATCTTGTTCCTTAGCTGTGAAAATTCCTTTTCAACTGGAGTGTGTGTAATATAAATTGTAAATGTTTAAAACAAGAAACCAGGTTGTGTGATTACCAGTAAATATGCACAGTTGTGTATTGAATTTAACTAATGAGATTGTTTTTGTTGTTTAGTCACTAATTCCTGTCTGACTCTTTTTGCAACTCTATGAACTGTAGCCCACCAGGCTCCTCTGTCCATGGGATTTCCCAGGCAGTAATACTGGAATGGGCTGCCATTTCCTTCTCCAGGGAATCTTCCCTACCCAAGGATCTAACCCATGTCTCCTGCGTTAGCAGGTGAATTCTTCACAACTGAGCAACCAGGGAAACTGCTAGGACTGAATGATGCCAGATTCCTAAAATTCAACATTAGCAGAAAGATGATTTCTCATTAGAATACTTAATTTATTGTGGTCTCTTTCACTTGGATTCTGTTCATTTTTTTTTTAACCTGAGGATCAAACCAAATAAACAGAAATTTTGTTTTAAAATTAAAAGTACTATGTATTAAACAGATGGGCTTCTGTGGTGAGTCAGTGGTAAAGAATCTGCCTGCCAGTGCAGGAGACCCAATTCAATCCCTGGTTCAGGAAATGATCCCTGGAGAACAAAATGTCTATCCACTCTACTATTCTTGCCTGGGAAATGCCATGGACAGAGGAGCCTTGCAAGCTACAGTCCCTCAGTTCAGTTCAGTCGCTCAGTAGTGTCCGACTCTTTGCAACCCCATGAACCGCAGCACTCCAGGCCTCCCTGTCCATCACCAACTCCTGGAGTTCACCCAGACTCATGTCCATCAAGTCGATGATGCGATCCAGCTATCTCATCCTCTGTTGTCCCCTTCTCCTCCTGCCCTCAATCTTTCCCAGCATCAGGGTCTTTTCAAATTAGTCAGCTCTCCACATCAGGTGGCCAAAGTACTGGAGTTTCAGCTTCAACATCAGACCTTCCAATGAACACCCAGGACTGATCTCCTTTAGAATGGACTGGTTGGATCTCCTTGCAGTCTAAGGGACTCACAAGAGTCTTCTCCAACACCACAGTTCAAAAGCATCAATTCTTCTGTGCTCAGCTTTCTTTATAGTCCAACTCTCACATCCATACATGACCAGTGGAAAAACCATAGCCTTAACTAGACGGACCTTTGTTGACAAAGTAATGTCTCTGCTTTTTAATATTCTGTCTAACTTTCCTTGCAAGGAGTAAGGATCTTTTCATTTCATGGCTGCAATCACCATCTGCAGTGATTTTGGAGCCCAGAAAAATAAGTCAGCCACTGTTTCCACTGTTTCCCCATCTATTTGCCATGAAGTGATGGGACCAGATGCCATGATCTTCGATTTCTGAATGTTGAGCTTTAAGACAACTTTTTCACTCTCTTCTTTCACTTTCATCAAGAGGCTCTTTAGTTCTTCTTCACTTTCTGTCCTAGGGTCACAAAAAGTCAGATATGGCTTAGCGACTGAATAGCAACAAATCGATGGGTAGCTGTTGTATAACACAGGGAACTCAGCTTAGTGCTCTGTGATGACCTAGAGGTGTGGGACGGGGTAGGGGGCAGCAGGGAGCAGTAGGAAGAAGACTCATGAGGGAGGGGATACATGTGTATATGTATACATAGAGCTAATGCACATGGTTATGCAGTAGAAAGTAACACAACATTATAAAGTGATTATTCTCCAATTTAAAAAACATATATAAATAAAATGCAAAAGATAAATAAAAATAAAAGTGAGCATGGTTCTATGTGGAAACTCCCCAAATATACTATCAGTTTTTTGTTTTTTTTTTTAATTAAAAAGCTATTTCCTAGAGCAATTTTACATTCTCAGCAAAACTGAGTGGCCACTACAAAGAGTTTCCACATATCCCCTGTTGCATCATAGTTGGGTTTTTTTTTTATATCATAGATTTTTAAGAATAATGTTTTTAGAATTAAAAAGAGAGCAAAGGTAAACCGTATTAAACTAAACCAGATTCTGAGAAAGGATTTGTTATATTTTTACCACTTCTCTTTCATTCCTTATTAAATTTTTAACAGATTTTTGTGGTTTAATTGCTTTAACCTTTCCAATGTGTAACATTCTAGCATGTGCCATCAGTTTTGAAAGTAATATAAACAAGACTGTAAAATCCAGTCTTTGATGAATTTTATTTTAATGTTAGAGTACAATGAGTTTACTGTTTTGCCATTAGTCCCGAGGGCCTATTAAATAACCCGTATTAATCCTTTAAAAAAGCAATCTCATTTGAGGGACATATATTTCTTGACTATGTGCAATATTAGAAACCTAAGGGCATCTTCACACAGTGAAATGAAATGCCATTTTCCAAATAAAAAATACAAATCAAATATCCTTTTATTAAATTAATGTCATACGTGTCCTTTTGATGAACACTTGATTTTACCAAGGTAAATATCTTCCAGTGATTTGACTTTGCATTAAAATCTACTCCTTAGCAGATTGGCCTCAGGTCAAGTAAAAAAGGACACTTGGTCGTTCTGCAGCTGTTATCCAGTTTATGCCACAAAAACTGTTTCAGGACAAAGTTGAGAGTATCCGATTTCTTCTGATTGTCTCATGAACTGAGTTAACAGCTTTGGCCCAGGCATTGAATCTTCCCAGATAATTTGTAAAAAAATAAAAAAACATTGCTTAGTATTTCTGATGTTTGTAAATATGGCGATGTGTGTGTGTTTGTATGTGTGTGTGTTTTTATGTGTGTGTGTGTGTGTGTGTGTTAGTTGCTCAGTTCAGTTCAGTTCAGTCACTCAGTCATGTCCGACTCTTTGCTACCCCATGAACTGCAGCACTCCAGGCCTCCCTGTCTGTCACCAACTCTCGGAGTCCACCCAAACCCAGGTCTCTTGAGTCAGTCAGTCAGTCATGTCCAATTCTTTGCAACCCCATGGACTATAACCTGCAAGCCTCCTCTGTCCATGGGATTTCCTAGGCAAGAGTACTGGAGTTGGATAGCCATTCCCTTCTCCAGGGGATCTCCCCAACCCGGGGGCTGAACCTGGTCTCTTGCATTGCAGGCAAATTCTTTATCACCTGAGCCGGGAAGCCCAGATGTGTATGGTGGTATGGCTTGACAGTTCAGAGCTGGTAAATCAGGCAGGCATCTTCAGGCCACTGTCAATTCTGGCCTCCTGTGGCCTTGAAAATAGGATGCCTCTGGTATAAAGTATTCTTGCTATGTGTGATTGCCTGCCCTGAGAAACCATGAAGAGTCCACTTGGAGAAAGATGTGTTGGTTTCTGATGAGGTTATTTTTGTTTTCCATTCTCCCAATTCATCTTTTTTTGGGGGGGAGGTCTGTTTTATTTGTTGTTTTGTTTTATAGTATTCTATGTAAAAGCAAAAGAAAATATGACATCATTTGCATTATTATGTCATTTCTTTCCTTATAATTTATATCTTGATGTTTGTCTCTGGGGCTTGGTTATAGCCTTCTCAAGGCAGGTGGCGTTACGTGTGTTTCTGGGAAAGTGTTAGTCACTCCCCGTGTCCCACTCTAGAGACCCATCACACAGCTGTTGTGGAGCTGAACTGCAGTGATGCACGTGGAAAGCCAGCCATCCCATGGACTCAAAAGTTTCCTTCCTCACCAAGTACCACCCCATGAAGCCCCTGGGGGCACCGTGTCTCATAATTCTTGCATTCTCTGTGACCCACAATGCAATGCTGTGGACACCATCAACTGTTTCAGAGATTTGAGGAATGATAAGGCTCTTTATCCCCTGTGATTTGCCTAGATTTTTACCCAAGTATTATTTATTAAAATAAATACTTAAATTTCATGAGGCATCGTGTTTGTTTGAACTAGAGACAGACTAAAATTTAAATGCATTTTTAGAAAGATAGTTTTAAGGAATCCTTTTGTTTAAAGGGTTTGAAAAGTTGCTTTTTCTCCCCCTTCTTAGAACCTTTATCTCGTTATGTATCATTTCAGAAAATTTCATGTAACGTACTATGAAAGTAAAAAAATGGTTCTTGTCTTTGCTGATGTGTGGACAACTTGTATTCCTTGCTTGTTTGTAGTTGTTGGTTTAATCTGTTCTTGCATATCTTGCTTGAAGGATCATGGTACCTTACGCAATGGTCTCCTTGATTACTCATCATCTTATGACAGGAGTCCATCTTTCACTTGATTAAAGAGTTTATCTGGGAATCAAACGAGCGCGTCATTACTGTTTAAAATGTCCTGTGGCCTGTGTTACATCCAAAATGATTTAAAACCTTAGACTCTAAAACTAGAGTCCGCCATATTTCTCCAGTCTTTCATTTATTTCTGGACATTTTTCCCCACCTACCTTATGTTCCAGCCATAGTGGACTTCTGCCTCTTCTACAGATATGCTTTGTCCTGTTTTCTTTGCACAGAAGGTTTCCTTTTGCCATGTGTCCATTCACCTATCCATCCATACATCCAGTGTGGTCATGTTTGCTAGAACTAGGCCATGGATTGGGAGTAGAATGTTAAACAAGATAGATACTGTCTTAACATTGCATTCATTCCTACATGGCCCATTCCTGTTCAGCCATTTAGACTCATTTCTACTGTTATTTCTACTTTGAGATCATTCCCCAGCATCCCCAAGAAGATGTGTTCACTAAGTTGATCTATCACTTTATCTCTATTATAGCATTTAATTTCTTCATTCATCAAGACATTTATTGCCTACTGTGTGCAGAATCTATACTGAAATTGGGGATACTGTAGTGAACAAAACAAAAATTAAGCCCACAGCTTATACATTATGTTGTAATTATCCAACTTAAAGTACTTATGAGAATGTGAATTCTTATAGGACTTCAGGTAATATCTTTATATCTGAACCAGCAGTACTAAAATAATTTGCATGATATACAATTAAAAGAAAAAAACTACAGCAAAAGTCTAAGGAACAGTTTTCATGATTTAATTGAATTAAACTCTGTGAAAACCATCTGTATATGGGCTTCCCAGGTCACACTAGTGGTAAAGAACCCACTTGCCAATGCAGAAGATGTAAGAGATTTGGGTTCATTCCCAGGTGGGGAAGATCCCTTGGAGGAGGGCATGGCAGCCCACTCCAGTATTCTTGCCTAGAGAATCCCATGGACAGAGGAGCCTGGTGGGCTACAGTACATGGGGTCACAAATGTATTGTGTATGCTGTTTGTTGTTTTAGTCGCTAAGTCGTCTCCAACTCTTTGCGACCCCATGAACTGTAGCCCACCGGGCTCTTCTGCCCATGGAATTTCCCAGGCAAGAACACTGCAGTGGGTTGCCATTTCCTTCTCTGCTGCTGCTGCCGCTAAGTCACTTCAGTTGTGTCCGACCCTGTGCAACCCCATAGACAGCAGCCCACCAGCCTCTCCCGTCCCTGGGGTTCTCCAGGCAAGAACACTGGAGTGGGTTGCCATTTCCTTCTCCAATGGATGAAAGTGAAAAGTGAAAGTGAAGTCGCTCAGTTGTGTCCGACTCTTAGCAACCCCATGGACTGCAGCCTACCAGGCTCCTCCATCCATGGGATTTTCCAGGCAAGAGTACTGGAGTGGGGTGCCATTGCCTTCTCCAGTATTATGTATATAAACATACAATACACATATGTGTATATATAGATTTTATTTAGAAAGTCGAAAAATGCTAACTTTTCTGTTAGTTTCAGATTAATATGTCCAAGAAAGAGGGGTGGACAATTATTTATTTGGATTCTTCTCAAATAATCACCTTGGCGAAGTCAATCTGTAATTTTTTCACCCTAGTTGCAATTAAGTGGCAGTTTTTTGTATGATTACTTCACAGAGATTCATGTTCAATAAATTAAAATTTCACTTTAAACACATAGAAAGTATTTAACCATCAAGGTAATGTGACAAGGAACTTGGCTGTTTACGGAAGCAGGACTCAAAATTCTAAAGATACTTCTTCCTGCTTTGACTACTTCATCATTCTAAATGCAGCGTAACTTCTCTGAAGTTCTTCTAGCCTGTCTTTCCTTGATACCGTCACCGGGATAAGATCCCTGGGATGCAGACAGAATGATGTGAAGCTGTTTTCTTTGTTTGCAGTTGGCGAGTTTGTGAGCGATGCCCTCCTTGTTCCCGACAAGTGCAAATTCTTACACCAGGAGAGAATGGATGTCTGTGAAACCCACCTTCACTGGCACACCGTGGCCAAAGAGGTACCAGCCCTTTCATCGCCCTCCTTGCCAAGTGACAGTTTCCTAGGGATGATGCGCAGGGACACTGTAGAGGGTATTTGGAGGCAACAGCTGTCTGTTGATAAATGTGTTTTTTTTTTAATTATTACTGTTAAAAATAAAAATCTTCATGAATATTTTAAGAGGATATCTTGAGACAACAGCTGTGTTGATCAATAAGTTATTATTTTAAAAAGCTATCCATGAGTATTTTATGTTTAGTTAGATTTGTTATGCTATGTCATGTTTTATAAAATAGAAACTATAAGTTTATACTCTCTATAAACCTTAAAACATACCTTTTTAAAAATTTTTGTAATTTGTGTGTTGTTTTCGTTTGGCACGTGCCAAGTTTTTATGCTTTAACTTTTTTCTCTGTTATCCATTGGGGAATACAATGGTAGAGGAGGAAGTAGCTTGTCCAGTACGGGCATGAAAGTTACAGTTAGATCTGAGTTTTGCCATCAACTTTGTGTTCAGTGCGTCATGCTGACGCCATCATTTCTCCATAGGGAGGAAGTCTATGGCACCAGTTCTGACTTTTGCTAACCCCCTGCTTTTAGCAAAGCCAATAAGACATAAAGCAATTAGCATAAAATGTCATTTTTTATATTATTGCCTTTAAAACTGCTTTGTCTCTTTAATATATTATGCATTTTTTTCTGATAAATTTGTATGCTTTTTTTTCCTTTGTAATGAAATCAGTCTCCCAGAATTAGGTTCCTTGATTTAGTTCAGTGGTTCTCAAATGAGGTCAGTTTTGCTCCACATCCCTTCCCAAGGACATGAGCCAATGTCTAGAGATATTATTGGTTGTCACAGTATTTTTGTGTGACAAGGGGTGATACCATTGGCATTTGGTGGCCAGGGGCCAGAATGTTCTGCTAAGCATTCTTCAGTGAACAGGACAAGTGTCCCTTGTCCTCTAGAATAATCTGGCCCAAAATGTCAATGGTACTGAGATTGAGAAACCCTGATCTAGCTCCATTTACCCATTGCATCATAGCCTTAAAGCTGTTAGGCAAAAAACACCACGTAAGATTCAGCATTAATTTTGCCTTTTATAAAATAATATGTTGTAAGCAACATTGTCTTTATATAAAAATGTTTCAGAGCTAACTGATATTAAGAAAACAACCTAGATGATTTAAAGCCCAGTACCCATCTGATTGGGCTTCCCAGGTGGCTGGCTCAGTGGTAAAGAATCAGTCTGCCAATGCAGGAGATGTGGGTTCGATCCCTGGGTCAGGAAGTTCCCCTGGAAGTAGGACATGGCAACCCTCTTCAGTATTCTTGCCTAGAAAATTCCATGGATAGAGGAACCTGGCATGCTACAGTCCATGGGGTCGTAAAGAGTCAGATATACCTTAGCAGCTCAGCACACACAGATGCCCATCTGACTACCTTATTTTTCATTTCTTCTGGAGTTTAAAAAATTTATTTGCCACTGAGAAACAAAATGAGTCTAATTCCTATGAGGTCAAAGTACACTCTGTAAAATTTCATTCTTTACTTATGTGTATTGAATTATTAATCTTTCCTCTGTCACCACTGGGTGCTTTCAAAGCTTTATGTTAATTTTAATTTGTGGGAATTTAACAAATCCCAGGAAAGCTAAAGGATTTGAAGGAGGAACCTCTAATGACTTTAAGTTTTGATTCATGGCAGAGGATAATTTCTTCTTTTCCTAAGACTCTTACTTTGAAAGTGAGCCAAGAGAGTTGCAGTTGCTCAAGTAAGATAGATCCAAGTAGATCCAAGTGAGAGTAGCTTCCATCCATAAAGGAAGTGGAAGTGAGTTGGGGGGATATATATGTGGAACCATCACTACTTCCTGATACGCTAATGAGGCTGGAAAGAATTGATTTTCTGATAACTGTTCACTGTAGAGGTTTCTTCTATGTCTTAGCTCCCAATTTATTTCTACTCATATTGTTTTTATTCGTTTCTATAGTATAACAACATATTATAGTTTAGTCTCTTAAGTCATTTGCGACCCTATGGACTATACTCCACCAGGCTCCTCTGTTCGTAGGATTCTCCAGGCAAGAAAACTGAAGTGGGTAACCTTTCCCTTCGCCAGAGGATCTTCCTGACCCAGGGACTGAACCCATGTCTCCTGCATTGCAGACAGATTCTATGCTGTTGAGCCACCAGGGAAGCCCCATAACAACCTATCTCTATTAAATAAGTATCAAAGTTAAAAATTAAGGGTACCAAAGTAGCTTGTGCTAAAGAAACGACTGCAAATCCACTCAAAAAGCAAATGATTCTTTCCACTGTAAAATTGGTCTCGATATGCTGGTCCTGTGTCTTTCTAGAACTGGACTTTCTTAAAATGAAGCCCATCTACTCCAGTACTTGTTGTTTTCTCCTTACCTTTTTATAGACCTGTAGTGAGAAGAGTACCAACTTGCATGACTATGGCATGTTGCTGCCCTGTGGAATTGACAAGTTCAGAGGGGTGGAATTTGTATGTTGCCCACTGGCCGAGGAAAGTGACAATGTTGACTCCGCGGATGCAGAGGAGGATGACTCAGACGTCTGGTGGGGTGGAGCAGACACGGACTATGCAGATGGGAGGTAAGGTGGCCTTTATGTTTCGTCTCTCCTAGATGCCAGAACATCTAACAAGTAGTTTTGTTTCTTCTATAAATGTATGTCTTTCTATTTCTTATTTACATGATCTCTCCCACTCCCATCAAAGTTTGCCTTTATGGAATAAAGTCTAACCATGAAGTTCTGTTCTGGTTATAGCCTACCATTTAATTTTAGTATAATTAATCAGCCATCACTGAATTATTGTAACTATTTTATTTTAACCTCACGAGTTGGGATCAAAATTCCACTGGCATTATAATAGGTCACTGGTAGTTCTGCAAAGACTTGAGAGCTGGGTGAATGACATGGTCTTCTGTTTTGGTCTGTAGTTTAGAAATTTGGGGAAGGGATTTGGGGATTATTTCATCAGTCATTGGCTAAATCTGAATTTTTCTTAAGAAGGATTTTGTTTCTGTTTGTGTGGGTTTTTGTTTTTGTGGGGTTTTTTGCCTTTGTCATCTTGTCCTTTATAAATGAGGTCAGAGGCAATCATAAATGTTTGCTAAAATTCTTTAACTGACTTTGGTTTCTGTGATTATTAATAAATATATTTTCACCTCATTTTCTTTGGAATCTAAATCCCATAATTTGTAGATTCTTAGTTTTAATTGAAGGCATCATTGTATTCATCATTTATAATTCATAAAATTATAAAATCTGAATCTTTGGGTTAGAAAGGCCATCTGGTTTAGTCACATCCCCAAAGGTGATGATGATGTAACACTTCACTTTTTCCTTCAGTATTTTCTCAGCTGTTCCCAAATGTTAACAAATTTCCAAGTGGAATATTAAATATGACTTTTAGGGCTTATAGGAATTAATGTAAAGTTTTCTGACTTCTATGTAATTAAGCACAGGATTTTTAATAATATATTTTAGAATTTTTAAAGTTTTTTTTTTATTGAAGGATAATTGCTTCACAGAATTTTGTTGTTTCAAAGTAGTTTTACAAAAATACATATCTATTTTACAGATATATAAGAATCTATGTACACTGAGGATCCCTGATTGTCATTTTTGTCAGTTAATAATGCAGGCTTCTCTTTGGTGTCTTACCCATTGTTACCGTAACTCTCTTCTTGTTAGTTAAGGTTTCTTGTGTTCCCTCTTTTACATGATTTAGAAAAATTGGGTTCAGTGTAGCAGGACAAGCAAATTCTAAACCACAGGAGAAAGAAATAAAGAAGTGAGCTGTATGCTTACATTTTTTGCTTATGTTTCTAAGAGATGTAAGTTAAATAGTATGAACTCCTTCTCCCAGGGCAGGAAGCATCAGTGAGAACAGGGTTTGTCAGTGGGAAAGCTTCTGAGCATTGCATTCTAGGCCATGGTTGGCCCCCTCCCCTGTGTTCCCTGTGCCAGGTGTAGAAATGTCCATTGGTTTGGGCTTAATTGCTACTTTGTCTAAAAGTTGGAGTTGCTTAGTTCTTATTGATGGCTTTTTCATATTCTTCCTCAGTCATATGTGGATTTGAAGGTTTAAGGGTGAATTTGTAAAAGAGTTGTCGTGAGGGCTCTTACTACCCGATGTCAGTGCAGTCAGTATTAAAAAGGGAAATTTGGGGTGTTCACCAATTTTCTTTTCTCCTGGTTTGTTGGATGCGTGATCGATCACATCTCATTACTGAGTTGGCTCCGTACTTAGTAAACAACCCAGATGATGATGAATAAACCAAGACAGCTCCATGGCTGCTCTTAAAATCATATGGAGCCAGCTGTGTACTTGTAACCCTGTATCAAGGTTGTTGACCCGCCATTTGTGATCATTCATACACAAGGGACTTTTGTAATTAAAAGTGGGTATTTGTGCTTTTCCTGAGAGTGACAGGCTTTTGCCAGGCTCTCTTCTGCATTTAACATGGTTTTTTTTTTATGTCTTATAAAACCTACTGTTTACTGGGAATAGATTTCGAGGTATCTTGATCCTTTCCTCCTACCCTCCTTCTGACTTCCTGAACTAATTGAAATCATTACTAACATCGTTATCTTATGAAACCCTCTTCAGTGGCCCGTTCTCTTCCTACATCCTATCTCACTGGTCCTAGAAAGAGATCCACAGGGCTTTCCCTTCTGGCCTGGAGTCTCTCATTTATTTATTATGAGTCTCTCATTTATTATTTACCCATGTCAAAGTAGGTAACTATACCTACTTCGATACCCATCTCTCTGGTTATGATACTACTCTGTGTCTTCTTCGTTACAGTCACCAAACTATAGAACACCAGTATACTGTTTTTTAACACTGCTTTTTTTTTTCCTTTAATTTATTGCATTATCTATTACTAGAGCAACTATAGAGTGTATTAAGCTAGATTTGACACTAATACCACAGTCGTAACTGAAGGACTTAGACAAAAGTAGGCCATACGGTCATCTTACGTATTTCGGTTTTCTGTAATATCACCATCCAAGTTGACATTCAGTAGAAATGTTAGCTGGATCTTTCCTGATCCCCTACATTTATATGCCGTTCTGCTGTCTGCAACAGTTAGACCTTGAACCGTGTCATCCCTAAGAAATGCTGTACCCACAGGGTTTCCAGGTTTGACATTACTCTCTAAATATGATCTTCTGATCTTAGACCTAAAATATGAATCTGGTCCTAGGGATTTCACCCTTCCTTTATAACAATCACCTCCCCAATTCAGGCTTTTAGTTCATTATCTTCTTCTTCTTCTTTTTTTTTTTATTTTTTTTGGTTCTTTCTGGCCAGGATGGACCCAAGGAGTAAGGATTTTTTCATATTCCTTTGAATATCCTGGATTTATTGATACCCTTTTGTAGAGATATTTTCATCAGTCCTCCCTATGTGGGGAAAATTAACTTCTCCCTTTAACTGCTTCTGAGCTTTCCAAGGTTGATGTTTAATCCCACCAGTTAATTCCATTTCTTATTCATGCTGTAACATCAGCTGGGGTATTAATGTTATTGGATACAACTAATCATCACTATTTGATGACCTAACATCATTAAAAAGGCTACAAATAATAAATGCTTGAGAAGGCATGATAAAAAGCAAATCCTCCTTTTGCTGGTGGGAATGTAAATTGGTGCAGCCACTATGGGAAACAGTATGGACATTCCTTTAAAAACTAAAAATAGAAACCATGCCCACATGGTAACACACACTAGAGATTGACCTTGTACAAGTAAGGAGTGTGAGAAAGTATTCGTTAATCCCTTTAACTTAATCCCTTAAAGTTCATGAAAGGAGACACACTGGAGAGAAACCCTATGAGTGTAAACAATGTGGTTGATGATTTGTTTCTCAAAAAGTTTTACAAAATCATGAAAGAAATCCCACTGGACTCTATACTTGGTATTGACCTAAATGGGATAAGAATCTGAATAGGAATGAATATATGTCTATGTATAACTGACTGGTCTTTCCCAGCTGTCACTAGTGGTGAAGAACCCACCTTCCAATGCAGGAGACGTAAGAGACACGGGTTCAGTCCCTGGGTCAGGAAGATCCCCTGGAGAAGGGCATGGCAACCCACTCCAGTAATCTTGCCTGGACAATCCCATGGATAGAGGAGGCTGGCGGGTATGGTCCATAGGGTTGCACAAGAGTTGGACACAACTGAAGCAATTTAGCATGCACCATATGATCCAGCAATCCTATTCCTAGGCACATATCTGGAGAAGGCTCTAATTCAGAAAGATGCATGAACTCCAGCAGTGCTCACTGCAGCACTATTTACAATAGCCAAGACATGGAAGCTACCTAAGTGTCTATCGACAGATAAATGGATAAAGAAGATGGTGTGTGTGTGTGTGTGTGTGTGTGTGTGTGTGTGTGTGTATAGATATGTGCTGTGGTAAGTTGCTAGGTCATGTCTGATTCTTTGCAACCCTATGGACACCAGGCTGCTCTGTCCATGGGATTCTCCAGGCAAGAATACTGGAGTGTGTTGCCATGCCCTCCTCCACATACACATACACACACACACACACACACACACACACAATGGAATATTGTGTGCTTAGTTACTCAGTCATGTTCTACTGTTTGCAACCTCATGGACTGTAGCCTACCAGGCTCCTCTGTCCATGGGGATTCTCCAGGCAAGAATACTGGAGTGGGTTGCCATGCCCCCATCCAGGGGATCTTTCCAACCCAGGGATCGAACTCAGATCTGCACTGCAGGTGGATTCTTTACCATCTGAGCCACCAGGAAAGCCCCCAATGGAATATGACTCATTTATTAAGAAAGAATGAAATAATGCCATTCGCAGTAACATAGATGGACCCAGAGATTATCATAATAAGTGAAATTAAAGACAGGATATCACTCATATGTGGAATCTAAAATATGTTACAAATAAACTTATTTACAAAACAAAAACAGACATAGAAAACAAACCAATGACTACCAAAGGTAAAGAGGGGAGAGAGGGATAAATGAGGACTTTGGGATTAGCAGATACAAACAACTGTATATAAAATAGACAAACAATAAGGTCCTACTGTATAGCACAGGGACTGATATTCAATATCTTCTGATATTCAATATATCATTATAGGACATTCAATACCTATAATGAAAAAGAATATAAAGAATATATGTATATTAATAATTGCATTACTTTGCTATACACTAGAAACTAATGAAACATTGTAAATCAACGATGTTTCACTTTTCAAAATAAAATTTTTTAAAAAAGAAAAAAAAAAAGACAAATTAGAACTGCAAAAAGAAAAAAGAATTGGTTAGAACCTAATAGAATTAAGATATCAGGTCACTTGCACCACTTCAGTTTTGAACGTGTTTTTCTGTGAGCCCTGCAGGCACGTATGCCTTCATTCTCTTCTGGCAAAGCTAGTGGGCAAAACGAGAGAGATATTACATCACTGACCCCCACACAAGCTGGGGGCCTGCCAGCTGGTGGCTGCCTGCTTCCATAACAAGTCACAATAAGAATTTCACACATCCTGCTTGACAAGTCCTTAGGAGACACCATATGACAGTTCTTGAAAAGGGAAAAAGAAAAAGGAACTCTGCTCCTCCAGAATAAAATTTGATACACAGCTTAATGCACTTTGTTGATTGGTAGGTAGTGAGCTTTGTTTTGGAAGATTGAGTGTTATCCTATTGCTAATGAGGCATTTAGAGAAACATTCTTTATGGGATGAGCCCTGTTTTATGACCTCATTTGAAAAAGAGGTAAGTCTTTTCAAAGATTGAGTAGAAACAAATCAGTTACTGTTCCCCAAATTTATTTGTAAGTAACTCAGTGTTTATTCTCTTGCCTGGAAAATCCCATGGATGGAGGAGCCTGGTAGGCTGCAGTCCATGGGGTCGCGAAGAGTCAGACATGACTGAGCAACTTCACTTTCACTTTTCACTTTCATGTATTGGAGAAGAAAATGGCAACCCACTCCAGTGTTCTTGCCTGGAGAATCCCAGGGACGGGGGAGCCTGGTGGGCTGCCGTCTTATGGTGTCGCCCAGAGTCGGACACGACTGAAGCGACTTAGCAGCAGCAGCAGCAGCAGTGTTTATTTCTCTGGTGTTGTAATTAGAGTTTCCCAGGTGACGCTAGTGGTAAAGTCTCCTGCCAGCGCAGGAGACGCAAGAGACTGGGATTCGATCCCAGGGTGGGCAAGATCCCCTCGAAGAGGGCATGGCAACCTACTCCAGTATGCTTGCCTGGAGAATCCCATGGACAGAGGAGTCTGGTGGCTACAGTCCATAGGGTCACAAAGAGTGGGACACAACTGAAGTGACTTAGCACGTAATGACTGAGTTCTCAGGCGACCTCAGAATACCTAGTTATGTGATCAGTAATGCAGCTTACTTATGTTAATAGTGTATAGACTCCAGCTTCCTTGGGTAAGAATTTTCCCATGGGAAAATTCCCTTGAAAAACTCACATGTAAGACCAGTCACATATCCAGTTTAACCTTGAGAGTGAGTACCTGGAGATGTTCCCATCTGGTACAGCAGAATCTGACTAGAAACCACATACTTCATAGGGGTTGATGAGTTTTGTGGAGCAAAAAACTTAAAGGAAGACCCTCTAGTTCTTTGATAACAGCCTTTGCCTCTCAGGACTATTTCCTTACATTTTTTTCAAAAAAGAATCCAAAGACATGGCTTCATATGTTGAGAGTTGCAGGTATTGGTGAGAATGTGCTGACATGTAACCTCATCTATCTTCCTGGGTAATTAGATGATATTT
>NW_011494666.1:1790820-1817539 GCF_000754665.1 Bison bison bison
TATTTTTTTTTCTTTTGATTGAAAAAAACCCCCATTATGATAGATCTAGATGAGTGATTACTTGTGCCTGCAATTCACCATGTCCTTCTTTGAAGCTGTATTTGGTAGCTCAGGATGGTTTCCTCGGTTATGTTGGTGGGGGGCGGGGGTGCTGAGCATGCGCGTATGCGCACGTGGGAACACGTAATACCTCATGAAATTCACTGAATCAGTTCTGGTGATCGCCTCGCCCTACACTGCACTGGAAAAGCCAGGCCTGCGTCAGTGACTCTCTGGGTGCAGCGGGCCCTTTATACTAATATAATTTTTGTTTTTAAATTATTTTACAAACGATTCACAAAAATTAAAAGGATGAGAAGCAGTAACTTCATTTAGAAATTTTAGTAAGAATTAATATAGTAAATATCTTAATTTGAATTAAAACTTCAGTACCGTTAAGCTAGATTTTTATTTCATCTCTTCCTGGTTTTGAAGGTAAGGATTTCTGAAATGAGCACTGTCCTTTGAATAAAAGTAGCAGCTAATCAGCTGCCAGGCATGAACCCGAATTATAACCATCTTACGAATACTGATTCCAGGATCAAATACATCTCTGCTGGGTTCTGACAGGTACCGAGTAGTTCCTGGTCGTTTTGTTGCACTTGATAATTGTTAAAAAATTAGTATTTTTCAACTTAAGAGTTCATAATTTTGTTGAAGAAAAAGCAGTGCTATCTTCTATTTTATAAATTAGAAAATATTTTCAAGTTTGGATTTATAAACACTCATGAACATCATTAATCCAGTCCTTTTTTTTATACATTTTATGTTGTTTCTATTCATCACTTTTAAGATACTCATGAATTTGGTATTTGTCTACTTCTGAACTGGTTCTGTTGTATAAACATCATAAAAATTTGTTGCACACACATCATAAAGAAGGAAAGAATACTACCACATGTTTTTAGCAATTTTAGCAATAGTTTCTGTTTTTGTTGCAAAATACTGAATGATGTCATCCTTCCTGTAGAATGACTAACTGAATGAGAATACCATATTTTCTTTTTGTTCTTAGAAATGCATTGCTCACTTTGCAGTTCTTGAGCTTGAGAAAATTCATGTAGACCATCATCATCTGAACTGAAGAGTCATGGTCTGAGGTTTTGCTTACGCAATCAATTTCAGTCATCTTCTGATTTGTTTAATAATTGGGACGTCTCCTGTCAATTTTCTCTTTTTTGCCAGTGTGGAAAATGAGAATTTTTTTTTTTTTCACTTGCATGCAGTGAAAGTCCCTAGACTTCTTTCCTTGCCTCTTGAAAGATGATGCAATATTTTGGGAACAAAGTAATAAAACTCTGATAATTCCCCTATTGCATCATCTTTCTAGGCAATTCCCTCATTCTTTTATTTTCTTATTATTTGGTCTTCTTAGCGCAGTTGAAATAATTAATGAGTAACGATGAAATAACTCCTGGGATGATAAAAATAGAAAGATTGTGGGAAAAAATCTTAGGTATCAAAAAACTCCAGTTGATTGATATGGTAATCACAACATAGAATGAGTTTCATTCCATTTACAAAATATTTTAAGAAAATGTGAAAATCAGAAATACAGACCCTTAGATGTAGATAGAACTGCTCAAAATGAAATTTAAAATGTAAAAATTATGTTCAGTGGGCCCTGTTGGTAGGGTTAATAGCCTACCCTGTTTATTCAAGGGATTGCATTTATTATGAGACCTATGTGACTTTTATTAAATACTTGACCTAATTTTCTACAAGCCAGCTACTCAGTAAATATTGGAGTTGAATTGGCATTCATGTTAAACACACACAAAGACATAACTGGTAACTCAAGGTTAAGCTAATTGGCCTTTAAAACAAAAACTACCAATGAATATCATTCCAGATATGCAAGAATTAAGTGACATTGCATCAGAAGTCTCTAAAGCCAGAAATACTGGGGAAAAAATACTGAGGCAATAGGAATATTTATAAACAGCGCCTTTATTGTAGTGCACTCATCCCAGACGCTAGTAAAGTAATGCTCAAAATTCTCCAAGCCAGGTTTCAGCAATACGTGAACCATGAACTTCCAGATGTTCAAGCTGGTTTTAGAAAAGGCAGAGGAAGCACAGATCAAATTGCCAACATCCGCTGCATCATGGAAAAAGGAAGAGAGTTCCAGAAAAACATCTATTTCTGCTTTATTGACTATGCCAAAGCCTTTGACTGTGTGGATCACAATAATGGACAGGGAGGCCTGCTGCTGCTGCTGCTGCTGCTGCTGCTGCTGCTGCTGCTGCTACTAAGTCACTTCAGTCGTGTCCGACTCTGTGTGACCCCATAGATGGCAGCCCACCAGGCTCCCCCGTCCCTCGGATTCTCCAGGCAAGAACACTGGAGTGGGTTGCCATTTCCTTCTCCAGTGCATGAAAATGAAAAGTGAAAGTGAAGTTGCTCAGTCGTGTCCCACTCTTCTCGACCCCATGGCCTGCAGCTTACCAGGCTTCTCTGTCCATGGGATTTCCCAGGCAAGAGTACTGGAGTGGGGTGCCATTGCCTTCTCTGCAGGGAGGCCTGGTGTGCTGCTATTCATGGGGTCGTAAAGAGTCGGACACGACTGAGCGACTGAAGTGAACTGAACTGATTGTAGTTACTAATTGAATATCTTTCAATTGCTTCAATAAGTAAAATAAAATAGAATAAAATGAAATTAAATTGGAGTTGTAAATGAAAATATGATCTTTCTTTGAACTTTCAGATAAAAATCCATTTGAGAGACTTTGTTATTTGAACCAGCAAGCATTTTTTATTCCTTAGTGTCAAACTGGAGCTCTTTATTAGAAATAATGGTAGGTATTAAAAATTTTTTAAATAACAGTAGACAGAAATTTTAGGAAATACAAGTTGTAGTCATGAGACAGTTTCAGCTCCATTAGCTATTGGCAAGCATTGTGTGATTTTAAAAATAAACCAGCACTGCTATGGGACTTCTGTGTAAAGAACCTGCCTGCTAAGGCAGGAGATGCAGGTTCCATCCCTGGGTCAGGAAGATCCCCTGGAGAAGGAAATGGCGGCCCATTCCAGTATTTTTGCCTGGGAAATCCCATGGACAAAGGAGCCTGGTGAACTGCAGTCCATGGAGTTGCAAAAGAGTCGGACACGATTTAGCGACTAAACAACAAAGCACTGCTATATTTAAGATGATAGGCAACGAGGACCTACGGTATAGCACATGGAACTCTGCTTATGTGGCAGCCTGGATGGGGGGAATTTGGGGGAGAATGGATACATGTATATGTATAGCTGAGTCCCTTCTAGATGGTTCGCCTGAAACTATCACAACATTGTTAATCAGTTATACCCCAGTGAAAAATGAAAAGTTTTTTTTTTTTTTAATGAGTAAACAAACATTAGTTTGGAGCAATGATTCTCAACTGCGGACGATTTTATTCCCAAGAGACCTTTGGAAATGTCTGCAGACATTTTCAGTTGTCTCGGTTGTGGGGGAGGGGATCAGAGGCTCCTGGCATTTGATGGGTAGAGACCAGGGTTAGTGCTAAACATCCCATTATACACAGGACAGCCCCACAACAAAGAAAAGTCAGTAGAGCTGTGGTTGAGAAACTGGTGTTTCTTCAGTACTGGAAAACTAAGGAAAAAAAAAAAAAAAAAAGAAAACTAAGGAAATTATTCTTAAAAAAGCAACAACAAACCAACAACTTCCATTTCAAGCTTTTGTCTTACCCTGATCTCCTGTGGACAGTAAAGCAAACACCCCAGGAGTCTGCCTTTTGAACACAGCTTTTGTGCAGATGAAAATGTTTGAGATCAAAATAAACCTTCCAAACCTACGTGCATTTAGAGCTGAAACAGTATTCCCAAACAATGGGTGATTGAGGCTTCTTATTTGCACCTAGTCACTTCATTAAATCTAGTCATTATGTCATTTATTTTTTTCCTTTCATTAGTGTCACTGCTGTTCATTTTGACTATACCAAATATTAGCATATTTTCTGCAGAAAAAAAAGATCATGTTCAAAATATTGGAGCATTGAGAGACCTGGCAGACAAGCTCCACTAAAGTTATTTTTCCCTTACATCTAATTAGAAAATATTTAAAATATGGTGATTTTTCAGAAGGATTTGGGCCAAAAAGAAACACCTGTAATTTGACTTTAATGTAAGTTCTACATTTCTGTTTGTTCTTCTTTTTTGTTTTTATTTAGTTATCTTTAAAATATAAAATTTTCATTTTTAAGTAACATCTAGATATTTTGAAAATACATTTTGCAATTTTCACATGTATCTCTTCAATTATGTATGTTCCTTCAAGATTTGTTCACTTGTGTCATCATTTTCAGATTTTTTTTTTGCTGCTTTTTTTACATTATAGAAGTCAAGCTTTTGAATTCCTTAATAAATCTAGATTTGCCTCCCAAATTAGGTAATAATTTCTTTAAAATAGTTTTCCAAAAATAGGACAATGAAAGATATAAATGTTTTGACAGCATTTAACATTTATTTAAATGTTTATGCCCATTTACAGTGAGGTTTGGACAGCAGGTTAATTTATTTCATCATTGCATACTCACCAATATTGGATTTTTATCATTATTAAGAACATGACCCCTTCCTTTATCGTCAGGTTTTCAGACTATGAATGTGATGAGGGCATGGACGAAATTTTATTGCCTTCTTATATCCTTGTCTGTACACAAGTAGTAATAATCATAAGAGATACTACATAATCTTGTTATGTGCAAACCACTGTTCTGAATGCCTTGCATATATTAACCTGTCTAATGTTCACAGCTTTTTAATATCTGTTAGTTGTTTGTAGGCTGATTTAATGAATGTTATTCGGGCTTTTCCTATGCTGGGAACAGATTTGTGCTCATTTATCTCTTCTTGAGAATTTACATTTTTTTTTCTTCTGCCAAGTAAATATTACAGGTATTTCAAGTGTAAAATTCAACAGAACCCTTCTGTTGATTTTCATTCCATTAGTTATGCATTAATGAAATGTCATTAATAATCTGTACTTTTCTCCTTCAGCTAAATTTCTTCATTCTACCTTAAGAGTACATATAAAGTATAACTTTAATAATGATTAACTTATTCACTTTTGATCAAAAACATTTCAGAAAAATACATAATTTTGATTAAATAATTTATATGTGAGAGACGTTAAACATTTTCAGTGTTTACTGATAGTATGGTGTATGCTGATTCCATGCGGTTTGATCTGCCCTAGTTGTGAACCTTTGGTCAGGGAAGTTGGGGGTGGAGGTATTATAGTCTAAAGCTTTGTGTGCTTAGTGGCTCAGTCATGTCTGACTCTTTGTGACCCCATGGACTGTAGCCCACCAGGCTCTTCTGTCCATGGATATCTACAGGCAAGGATGCTCTAAAGCTTTAGATTAGTTTAATACAATGGGAAATGTGAAGAAGTATGTATACATTGGGATACATGCCTAGAGAAAAGGCGAGCTGTTCTTCTTCAGGTTTTTGTTTTTATTTATTTGTTTGTGGGGACAGTGGGGATGTGATTAATGAAGGGACAGAGAATTTATAGACCCAACTTCTACCTTAGAAGAGGTCTCTTCAGTCTAATTCTCTTTAAAAGGAAAGAAGGGCATCTTATTCTTATATCTGTGTAAATTGTTCCACAGAGATATGTCTTTTTTTGGTAAAGAATGGGATTGTTATGAACAGAGAGAAATATACATAGACATTACATCTCCCTTTGGTCAATATCTTGGCCATTTTAATGGTGTTATTGATTTGATCACATTATTTGAATCAAATAAGATAGGAATGGATCTGATAATATAACCTTTGAGCCCATCATGTTAACCTGACTATTTATGAAGGGGAAATGATAGTCCAGTAGCCCCAACTCAAGGTAACATGTCAAAGTATAAAAAATAATGATGATAAGCTTACTTTGAATTGAGGACAGTTGTGTCCATGGCTTCATTTGAGCCGTTGATGGAGTTCTAGTGTAAATAATAGGTATATGGTTTCATGGTGTCTTGCTCTATCTTTCCTGCAAGAACATGTGACCCAATAAATACCTTGACATAGCCACAACCATTGGGAACATTTTATTGTACCCTCTACATGGGCACCATTAAAAGAGATTTCTTTAAATCTATTTACCAGGCCCGTTAGAGAGCT
The DNA here is from genome assembly GCF_000754665.1 of Bison bison bison. Classification (NCBI taxonomy): domain Eukaryota; kingdom Metazoa; phylum Chordata; class Mammalia; order Artiodactyla; family Bovidae; genus Bison; species Bison bison. The sequence goes on from NW_011494666.1 coordinate 1,796,989, forward strand.
GGGACTGACCTTTGTTCCAGAAGCAGAGGGTTGCTAAGAACACTGGGTGCATCCCATTTCCAGTCATTTCGCAGAAAATTAAGCAAAGACCAACACGACTGATGCTCAACATAAGGAATAAAATCTGGATCCTGGTGACTATTGCAGTCAGCTTAAGAAGTTCTTACTGAGGCTTGATTTGTGGGTGGCACAGCGCTAGGTATAGTTGAAAGTCTAATTAACTGTGGTCTGTGTGCTCCAAGAAGTTTTCTCAGAAAATAAGCACCAGATGGTAGTGTGGAGGGTTCGTTGCACAAACACATTATTTGTGGTTTGTGAAAACTTGTCATTGAATCATGGAGGAAGTTAGGCCCATGTTGTCTTCCAGTTAGTCTAGGAAGTTGTCGTAGCCTCATATGATCTCAGGCTGTTGTGAGATTGTGTGTCTATTAGTGAATCAATGTTTTCTCAGTCTTTAAAATTGGTTCTGAGAGAGAGACGCTTCATTTGACTTTATATCTTGTCTGGATGTCTAGAGTTAAAATCTGTTGAATATCTAATCTTTCAGCTGCTTTTCTATCCTGCATTTTCAGAAAGTGATAGTAGATACTCCGAGCGGGGAAAAAAAGCAAAAACTTTGGAGGAGGGTCACAACATGAATCATGCAACTGATACATTACCGCCTTAAAACTCTGCCAGTGGATGAGTCAAAAGCCTAGATTTGATAAATCAAATCTTTGTGGCTTTGAGAGCTAAGTGTCGTGGTGCTGGGTTGGCAGCATCTAGTACTGTGAGGCTGTAACTGTATCACTGAGCCTTGAGCTGAAATATGGGAACTAATTTGAAAATGATGAACAGGAGACAAGCATTTTCTCTTGAGGGAATTGGCTGCCAGCTCTGAGGTCTTATTAAAAATGCTGAATTTCTGGATTGAATGAGCTTGAATAGCATGTATGTCAAAATGAAAAACAAAACACTTTAGTAGCCTTAACCAGATTAAGAGATATGTGGCCAAACCAGTGGGGTTTGTTTAGGTTTCTAAGCAGGTGATGGTTGGAAGAGAAGATGCCTTTGAAGTTCAGGGTTGGATTGCTGCCATCCCAGGCTACATCTGGCAGTGATCCTTGTGCTCACTGGGATCTGATGGTGCAAGCTGCCGGGTAACCAGATACGGCTGAAATGAGAGGTGCTGGGGGATGGTTCATGTGTAAAAGTTGTTTGGATGGTTGGATTATTCACTGCTGAGAATTTTACACTGCTGAGACATGGAAGGCTTCTTTGTACTCCCATTGTCTTTTATATTTAGATTGATTTTTTTTTAATTTTTAATACAAAATTTAAAGGTTACTTTCCATCTACAGTTCAGTTCAGTCAGTTCAGTCGCTCAGTCGTGTCCGGCTTTTGCAGCCCCATGGACTGCAGCACGCCAGGCCTCCCTGTCCATCACCAGTTCCCGGGGTCCACCCAAATCCATGTCCATTGAGTTGGTGATGCCATCCAACCATCTCATCCTCTGTCGTCCCCTTCTGCTCTTGCCCTCAATCTTTCCCAGCATCAGGGTCTTTTCTAATGAGTCAGTTCTTCACATCAGGTGGCCAAAGTATTGGAGTTTCAGCTTCAGCATCAGTCCTTGCAATGAATACAGTTATTACAAAATATTGGATATATTCTCTGTATTACGCAGTACATCCGCGAGCCTGTCTTGCCCCCAGTAGTTGGCCTCTCACTCTCCCAGCCCAGTATTGACCCTCCCCCTTTCCTTGTCTCCTCTAGTAACCACTAGTTTGTTCCCTCTATCTGTGAATTTGCTTCCTTTTTCCTGCTCTATTTTTTAGATTCTGAAATCATACAGTATTTGTTTTTATCTGTCTGGGCTTCTTTTCATCTAGCATGTGTGTGTGTGCTTAGTCGCTCAGTTGTGTTCGACTCTTTGCAGCCGCATGGACTGTAGCCTACCAGGCTCCTCTGTCCATGGGATTCTCCAGGTAAGAATACTGGAGTGCGTTGCCATGCCCTCCTCCAGGGGATCTTCCTAACCCAGGGATCAAACCCCTGTCTCCCGTGTTGCAGGCAGATTCTTTACCATCTAAGACACCAGGGGATAATGCCTTCCATATCCAATGTCCATCCATATTGCTGCAGATGGCAAAATTTTTGTTCTTTTTTATGACTGAATAGTTTTCTGTAATGTGTGTAAATGTATATACATACATATAGGCACATATATCTCTGTATATAAATATACACACATATATGTGTGTATATTTTATGACTGAGTAGTGTTCCAGTGTGTGTGTGTGTGTGACCTAAATGTGAGACTAATGTGAGACTAAATAAAAACTCATAGAGAAAAACATAGGCAGAACACTCTTTGTAATAAGTCACAGCATTTTTTTTTTTTTTTGGATCCATCTGCCTATAGCAAAAAAAAGCAAAAATAAAAAAATGGGACCTAATTAAACTTAAATGCTTTTGCACAGTAAAGGAAACCATTGAAAAACAGAAAAACAACCTGGTGAATGGGAGAAAATAGTTTCAAATGATATGACTGCCAAGGAATTAATATCCAACATATACAAACAGCTCATAAAACTCAACATCAAAAAAGCAGGCAACATGATTGAACAATGGGCAGAAGAACTAAAAAGACATTTTTCAAAAGAGGAAATACAGATGGCCAACAGACATATGAAAAGATGCTCAACGTTACTGATGATCAGGGAAATGCAAATAAAAACTACAATGAGATATTATCTCATACCTGTTAGAATGGTTCTCATCAAAAAGAGCACAAATAGCAAATGTTGGCAAAGATGTGGAGAAAAGGGCAACCTTGTTTACTATTAAGTACGTTCGTGCAGCCACTGTGGAAAACAATATAGAGGTTTCTCAAAACTAAAACTAAAAATAGAACTACCATATGACCCAATAATTCCATTCCTGAGTTTATATCCCTCCAATGTGTTTTAATTAAACTATCCAAATTTCCTGGATTACAAAATAGTTAAAAAGGAAGAAAATTCAGATCCTTGCAACAGGTTTCTGGCAGTAGTAGCCCCCAAACACTAATTCCTTGTTGAAACCAACATCTGGATTTGGTTATCTTCAATGTAGAACCCCTAGTTTAGATGGAATTCACCACTGTTCACGTCTCAGTGGCCCTTAAAACTATGTGTTTATTGTTTTGTTTTTTCTTTTGACCTCAAAATCCACATAACAGCATATTATACTCAAAAAGATTTCCTTCACTTGAGCCATGTGGCTCATCAAATCCCTGGTAACAATCAGTTGCATGCTGGAACTTTATTTTGATCTTGGTTATATGTAAATTGGCTTCTAGGAGCCCTAAAATAGGAGTACATGAGGTTTCCCACTCTCAGTCTAAACTAGTACCAAGACCCTATCACAAAGAACTTAGCAAAACTTTTCCAACCCTTGGAAGGAAGTCAATCATCTGGAAAATAATCTCCAGATACAGTAGCTGACTATATTCATGATTCTGTATTTGATGATACGACCCACCATGAATCAGAAATATTCACACAAAAAATATTTTTTCAAGAAGTTCCAAATAAGCAAAACTTGAATTTACTGTGCACCAACCAGCAACTATTTACATAGCACTTACTTTGTACTTAAAGCTATTTACATGGTATTAGGTTGAAAATAATCTGATGATGACAAAGTGTAATGGAGGATGTGTGTGAGTTATAGGTATACAGTAGAACCTTGAACAATTTAGGGGCTAGGGGCACAGACCCCGAGCACAGTGAAAAATCCCAATATAACTTTACAGTCAGTTCCAATAAAGTATTTCCACATATAATATCATCAAATTAAAGAAATAAAGACATTCGGGCCATCAATCTGGTTGTACTATCCTTACACATTCGAAGATACAGGACATGAACATTCATTGCTTTAATTTATGTCGTGTTTTATCCAGCACATTGTGCCATATAAATAGTTAGAAGGAGAACTGAACGCTGAGCACAGAATGGGCTATAAATTCTTGTGTATTGACTAAATTGTTTTAGTAAAGTGTAATGTGTAATTCTGGAAATGACTTGCCAATGGATATCCCAAAATACACCGTGGTATTAGAAGTTACTTGAAAATATATTTATAGGAGAGCATGGGCTTCCCTGGTGGCTCAGACAGTAGAGAATCCGCCTGCAATGCAGGAGGCCTGGGTTCAGCCCCTGGGTTGGGAAGATCCCCTGGAGGAGGGCATGGCAACCCACTCCAGTATTCTTGCCTGGAGAATCCCATGGACAGAGGGACCTGGCGGGCTGCAGTCCGTGGGTCGCAGAGTCGGACATGACTGAGCAACTAAGCACAGCACAGCATTTTATTGAGTGCAGTAGTAATTCAAATTTTGTAAGGAGTTGCTATTGTAAGTGTCTCCTTATAGCAAATAAAAAAGTCTTCTTTTGCATTTGAGACCACTGTTTACTGTTAGTTGAACTTGGTTTTCCAATGTATTCTGCTTAGCAACAGGTTGCCAGGCCAGCGTGAAGAGCTCTTACCGTAATTGTAGAGGTTGCAGTGGAGAGTTACTATCTCGTTATGACAGCTGTTCCAATACCAGTAGTCATGAAATTAATGTTGGTGGAAACTAAAAATGGTAACACATACTAGCTACAAACCTGGAAAAGAGACTATCATCATGAAAGCTTCGCAAAGAGTCGGACACAACTGAGCAACTTCACTTTCACTTTCTTTCATGAAAGAAAGGGCAATATTTCATTTATGGTCATTTAATGATGATAGAACGCATTTGCACTAAAAAAAAAAATCTGTGTGGAGACAGAAATCTAATGTAGTAGGTGTACCCAAGTAGTTCAGGAAAGAAACAGCTTGTTAGTGAATAAGATGATCTTTGCTTCAGAAGTATCTTTGAAAGGTAACCCATATATGTGGAATCTAGAAAAAAAATGGTATAAATGATCTTCTTTGCAAAGCAGAAATAGAGACACAGATGTAGAGAACAAATGTACAGATAGATATCAAGGGGGAAAAGGGGTTAGAATGAATTGGGATTGACATATATACACTGTTGATACTATATATAAAATAGATACCTAATGAGAGCCTGCTGTACAGCACAGGGGACTCTACTCAATGCTCTTTGGTGACCTAAATGGGAAGGAAATCCAGAAAAGAGAAGATATATGTAAAAATATTGCTGATTCACTTTGCTGTACAGCAGAAACTAACACAACATTTTAAAGCAACTATACTCCAATAAAAATTAATTAAGTAAAAATAAAGTGTGCTTTGGACCCAATAAAATTTTCTTGACGCCGTTTCTTAACATCTAACATGGGAAAAATTAGAATAACCTGTGCTTGCTTTCAGGACTGAGTTAAAGAATCGATATAGATGTATGTTCAAGTGTAAAATGTACAGTTGACTTGTTTATAATGCACAGCTTGGCGTTGTGAGGACAGGCCAGTGTGAGGCTGATGTTTCCCTAATCAACTCACTCTCACACTGTCAAAGAGAAAAGCTCTCCTTAGGGTGCAATGACTAATACCCCACCTCTGGTTTGCTAATCATGGCTATTATGACATGTCCCTTTTTAATTAGGTCTTTAGAAAATATTGTAGGCCTTGTAATTATTATAATCAAAAATAAGAGATAATGACTTAAGCACTTTCTGTCCTAGATGAGACTGAGAACCTTATTAAAATAAACTTGGATCGTAAACAGCCGTAATGATAATTTATGACTTAAAATATGCAGGAGTCCTGTTAATTGAGGGAAGGAAAAGAATAGTAGAAAATATGATTTCCTAGGATTGGAAAATGACTGTAAAAATTAGTGTGGATCAATTGGGCTCTTCTGACATTTAAAAAAGAGATTTGATAGATGTTCAAATAGCAGGAAAGCATTTTGCTTTCAACTTCTGTATATGTGAAGACCTTCCATTTTATGTTTAAATTGTTTCAGAAGAATCATGATATCTTCAGCTTGACTGATAAATCGGGGAAAATGTATATCAAAGTTTGAATCCTTTACTTCCTGGAACACGGAGCTCATTGTTTCTTTTTAAGTGTTTGTACCTCCTTTGAGTGTTAGTCGGTCAGCCTCAAGTAGTTCTCGGGAGAATTTTATAGTTAAAATTGTCAGAAAATTGGAGCCAAGAAGTCACACGCATGTTGAAGTGGTAATGAAGCACTTTGGTTTTATGAAAATGTTTATAGTCACAGGCCAGCAACGTTGCGTGTGAGGAGTTTAATGATGGTAGAACCGGTCAGAGAGGAGCAGGATGCCAAGACCGCACTTTTATAGCATCTCTGTATACCTAACCCACTGAGCGTCCAACCTCAAATACAGCTCGTTATCGCTACTGAAACACACTTGGCAGTGCTTCGGCACAGGCCATTCCTAACAAGACAGGCTTTCCCACTTCCTTCCATTTGAAAATGTTCTTTTCCAACCCACACGTTGGGAAATTTAATTAACTCTGTGTATCCCGTCTCTGTCGTGATTACAATATAGAACATCTGTGATCTTCAGCCCTGACTCCTAATTAGAAAAATAGATTTTTTTCCTGTCATTGGCATTAGTTGAAGAAGTAGTAGTTTTCCTCATAACCTCTTCCTCTCCCTAATCCAGGTGCCAGTACAAACAGGCCCACATGGCCTCTGAGTAGAAGAATCTAAATATTCACAGAATATGGGACTCAGCACTCCCAATACAGGGAGCCTGGGTTCAATCCCTGGTCAGGGGACTAGATCCCACATGCCACAGCTTTAAAAAGATAAATGAATAAAGATCCTCTGACCCAGCTCCTTGCCACGTCTCCAGCCTCACCCTCTGCCTCTCTCCCCGCTGCTGACTTCATGTCACACGAGTCAGCATGGCTAGCTTTCCCCACCCCAAGACTGATGAATCTCTCTGTAAAGGTTTTTCCCCAGTTGTCTGGATTTCTGTTCAGCTTCTCAAAATGAATTCCCCTGATTATTCTTTTCAAGACATTCTCCTCCCAATATGCTCAGTCTTACCTACCTCTGTATTTAGCCCTGACGCTAATCACACCGTTGCTGTTTTATTTGCTTATTGTCTGTCTGTCCCCCGTGGAATGTAAGCTTCCTGAGGGCAGGGGCCTCCTTAGCCTTTTCTCTTTGAGAGCCTCAGAATCTAGCTGAATGCCTGGTCCACTGTATGTACCCGCTAACATTTTGACTGAGCTTTTATTATGCTATTGTTTGAAACATAGTAAAATGCCCTGGTTAATCCATACTAGAGAGTATTCTCTCAAGGAATTTTTCACATCAGTCTTAGAATTGGGAAGCAGATTGAATTATGCTTGTAAGGCATGAGAGGTGTCAGGGAGGAATGGCATAATTAGACCTCAGAAGGCCAGAGTCTGTTACTAGTTACATGTGGTATCGGAACAGAACATATTAGCAATGCAGAAAGTAAGTGGCCATCTGCTCTGTTATCTGTGATCTTTTAAGAAGGGTAGCTCTTCAATTTCAAAAAGCAACAACAGGGAGACAAATAGTTTTTCGAGGCAGAAGCCCAGTGTGTCTCCCTTTGCCTGGAAAAGCAATAAAGCTGTATCCTTTTCTGCTTCACTGCCCCCGCCAAAAACCAAACAAACAAAAATGTAAAGCGCCATTGTACTTCCTGGAAACGGAACAACAGTGTTTCCCAAATTTATGTATTTGTGTCCTAAATTTCTGGAGAAGGCAATGGCAGCCCACTCCAGTACTGTTGCCTGGAAAATCCCATGGATGGAGGAGCCTGGTAGGCTGCAGTCCATGGGGTCGCTAAGAGTCATACACGACTGAGCGACTTCACTTTCACTTTTCACTTTCCACCTTCATGCATTGGAGAAGGAAATGGCAACCCACTCCAGTGTTCTTGCCTGGAGAGTCCCAGGGACAGAGGAGCCTGGTAGGCTGCAGTCCATGGGGTCGCACAGAGTCGGACACGACTGAAGCGACTTAGCAGCAGCAGTCCTAAATTTCTCGTCCTTCATTTGCAGCTGTCTGTTGGAGCCTTCTGCAATAGATTTAAGAATCTAGCATCTAAATTCCACCGTGGTCAAAGCTGAACCCGTGCATTTCTGTTCCTGGCCATCCATTCTCCCTGCTGTATCCTCCATTGCTGTTAGTAACTGTTCTCCGCCCAGTCTCTCCCTCTGGAGACATCAGCTTCATCTTACCACTAACCCCCTCCATCCAAATAGCTACCAGTCCTGTCGTTATTTTCTCAAAGCTCTTACTTCCCGAGTCCTCCTCAGCTAGACTCCTCGAGAGCCTTCTCCCCCGCCCACCAGTCACCCCAAACCTATCTGTGCTTCATACTTCTGCCAGCTCATACCTGTTGAAATGCAACCAGTCTTGCCACTCTTCTGCTTAAATTTTTTCTACACGGCTCTGTACCACTGGTCGACTAAGGGCAAACTCCTCAGTCTGTAATACAAGCTCCTTCCTAATGTATCCAAAGCCTGTATTCTGCCCACTCAGTGACGGTACCACTTGAGGTTGGGTGTAGACAAATGTACAGGCAGACCTTGGAGATACGATGGGTTGGGCTCCAGACTGCCACAATAAAGCAAGCATCATGACAAAGGGAACCACACAATTTTTTTGTTCCCTGGTGTATATAAGTTGTTTGTGCCATACTGTAGTCTCAAGTGTGCAATAGCACTGTCCAAAAAAAGTGTGCATACCTTAATTTTAAAAATCCTTTATTGCTAAAAATGCTATCATCTGAGTCTTCAGCCAGTCGTTACCTGGCAGTAGTAATATCAGAGATCACTGACCATAGATCACCATGACAAATATAATAATTACAAAAAGATTGGAAATATTGTGAGAACGACTGGACTGTGACACAAATGCTGTTGGGAAATGACGCTGATGGGCTTGCTGCCACAACCTTCAATTTGTGAAAAATGCAGTATTTATGAAGTGCGATAAAACGAGGTCTGCCTGTATCTATTTCTTCCTGGGAATGGAGGCCCCTCCCTGAGAATCTAGGGCAAGACGAGGGCTTAAAGCAGTTTCTGCCTGTGCTGGAGGAAGGAACAGCGTTACTTGTCATTGCTTCCCAAATAGAACTGCTTATTTTTTCACAGGAGAGATGAGGGGGGAACCACAGAATCAGAGAGCTTCTCTCCTTTCCAAAGAGCAGGTACTTCAAAGGTGTTCTTCAAAGAAATGTGAGGCTGGATCTTGCTTTGTGGCTTTTCTAAAGGGCTTTGTGTCCATTTCATGCACGAAACATCTGTAGCTTTTTATTAGTTCTTGCGTGTGTGGACACAACGGAAAAGGATGCTAGGCACGTAGCCTTTGCTGAAAGGGCACCTGTTCAGGGCATATTCCCTTATTAGTACTTTTATTCTTTTTTATTGAGATACAGCACATTTACAGTGTTGTGTTAGTTTTGGGCATACAACAAAGTGATTCAGTTATCACTTCCAATTCTTTCCCATTATAGGTTATTACAAGATATTGTATATAGTTCCCTGTGCTAAACACAGGACCTTGTTGTTTGTCTCTTTTATATACAGTGGTGTGTATCTGGTAATCCCGAACTCCTAATGTATCTCTCCCCCACCTCCCAGTATCCCTCCGATCCCTGGATCTGGCAGATCCGCTAGAGAAGGAAATGGCAACCCACTCCAGTATTCTTGCCTGGGACATCTCATGGACAGAGGAGCCTGGCGGGCTACAGCCCATAGGGGCTCAAAGAGTCAGACACATCTTAGTGACTAAACAGCAAAAACAACCAGGAGGGCGGGGAATTTTGTCTGTTTTATTCCCAGCAATAACTTCAGGGTCTGGAACAGACTCACTGGAACCTAGAACCCACTCAAATATGTTAAATGACTAAGGATCATACATTGTCAACTTTCTATCCCAAATACACACAATCACGTCTTTGGATATGAGGAATTTGCTCAAAGTTTTCTGGCATAATGTCTAGTTAACCAAGATTTTGTTTCATGTATCAAGATTTTTAAATGACTCTGAAACTCATTAATCACCTTAGGTGCTTCTCTTTAGTCCGGGTTGGTTCATGAAGCTGTCAGGAAAATAATCTGCTTTTGATTATATATGGCTTTTCTTGCCTCCGAGATAGTCATTTAAAAAAGCAATTTTGTCTCTTACAATAATTATATTCCAGCCTTAGTATTTCTTAAGTCTTGCTAGAATATCATTTTCTCCCTTTCCACATATTTTTATGATTAAAGTTAAGACAGCAAGTATACTAAATACTTTAGGCTATGTCAGAAATCTAAGAACATTTTTCAACAGAGCCCTAATGACATTATCTCACCCACAAAATTAACAGTATTTTTGAAATATCATCAGATAGTTAGATTTTTTCTAAACCTGAGAATTGGCTTTCTCTGCATGTTTTTCCACACCAGATCCCAGGCAAGACCAGACCTTGCATCTTACATCCTTAACTCTTAGGATTCAGAACAGCCCTTTTAATATCATGACACCAAGTTAACAAAGAAACTGTACCAGTTTTCTTAGAAACAGCCCATCCTCTGATTTGTCTTATGTCCTTGAGATTCTATTTAGATTGTTTCTGTGTTCCTAGAATATTTTTCTGATTATGAGTATGTATTGAGAAAATGAAGAAACGGTAAAATTGTTTTTCAGATGTTCTAAATGAGCACTGCCAGTTACATCAGACCTTGCTTTAACGCTTCTCTTATCTCATTGCTGTTCTCGTGTTTTAGACACTCACTAGATTAAACAGGGCAGCCTTTAAAAGTTGATACAAGGCAAAGTTGCTTTTATGCTAAGCTATCATTATTATAATTTTCCTTCAATTTTCTTTCATTCCTAGCATCCTACAGTGAATACAATTTGTTTTCTGAATTGCAAGAACTTTAGTAACTAACACACCCATAAATTTAACACTGGATTCTATTCATATTAGTAGACCATGGGGTGATAGAATTCTGAAAATACAGTCTGTCACACAGGGTTTTTGACTGTGTTGTTGTTCAATTATTCAGTCATGTTTGACACTTTGCAACCCTGTGGACTGCAGCACACCAGGCTTCCCTTTCCTTTACTATCTCCCAGAGTGCTCAAACTCATGTCCATTGAGTCAGTGAGGCTATCTAACCATCTCCTCCTCTGCTGCCCCATTCTCTTGCCCTCAATGTTTCCCAGCATCAGGGTGTTTTCCAGTGAAGCAGCTCTTCACATCAGGTGGCCCAAGTATTGAAGCTTCAGCATCAGTCCTTCCAATGAACACCCAGAACTGATTTCCTGTAGAATGGACTGGTTGGATCTCCTTGCAGTCCAAGAGACTCTCAAGAGTCTTCTCCAGCACCACAATTCAAAAGCATCAGTTCTTCAATGCTCAGCTTTCTTTATGGTCCAGCTCTCACATCCATACATGACTACTGGAAAAAGCTTTGACTAGACAGACCTTGATCGGCAAAGTGATGTCTCTGCTTTTTAATATGCTGCCTAGATTTGTCATAGCTTTTTTTCCAAGGAGCAAGCATCTTTTAATTTCGTGTTAGTAGTCACTGTCTGCAATGATTTTGGAGCCCAAGAAAATAAAATCTGTCACTGTTTCCACTTTTTCCCCATCTATTTGCCATGAACTGATGGGACCAGATGCTATGATCTTCGTTTTTTGAATGTTGTGTTTTAAGCCAGCTTTTCCACTCTTTTCTTTCACTTTCATCAAGAGGCTCTTTAGTTCCCCTTCACTTTCTGCCATTAAAGTGGTATCATCTGCATATCTGAAGTTGTTGATATTTCTCTTGGCAATCTTGATTTCAACTTGTGAGTCATCCAGCTCAGCATTTCACATGATGTACGCTGCATATAAATTAAATAAGCAGGGTGACAATATATAGCCTTGACGTGCTCCTCCCCAATTTTGAACCAGTCCGTTATTCCATCTCGAGTTGTAACTGTTGTTTCTTGTCCTGGATGCAGGCTTCTCAGGAGACAGGTAAGGTGGTTTTCTGAACTTTAAAGATTAAGTAATTTTCTATTCCCCTCTCTTAAGATCTTTCCTAGGACTGCCTAACATCTGACTCTCTTGTTTTCTGATAAAGAAAATCAAACTGTGCATGTAGTCATCAGCGATTACATTGATTTTGAGTGTTTTGAAGGAATATTTCTGTGGGATTTAGTTGTGCATCATTCATTCATTCACACACCTGGACCAGGTGTTGTGCCAAGCACTGTGCATGTGGTCTTGCCTTTATTTCTCTCTTACATGGTACTTGTAGGTCAGGTGCTCTTCTAAGTACTTTGCAAATTTTAACCCATATGTTTTCCATTATACCCCTGTGAAGCTTCCTGTTACAAGTTTGCTGTTTACAGATGAGGAGAAGGAGGCCTCGAGAGGTTCAGTAATTCGCTCATGGCCACAGGCCTGAGATTTAGAAGCAGGCAGTCGGGTCCCATACTTCATACTTCTATGCATTCTGCCATACTGAAGAGCCCAGCCTCCTGGAACCCTGCATTCTGCCCTCTCTGAAGGAGGCTGCAGGCAGAGATCACTGTGGTTTCTGCTGTATTAATAGAATTTTGGAACTTGGCCTTCCTAAAGCCCATGAGGACTCTCACTTTATTTCCTCGTGTCTCTTGTGTCCTCAGATCAGGACACAGCCTCCCATGCTTCCCATCCCCTCCTCACCCCCAACCCACCATCCATGCCAGGGGGCGGCAGTATTTCTGTGAAGAGCCAAATAATATTTGAGGCTTTGCAGGCCATAGACGGTCTCTGTCACATATTTTTCTTTGAGTTTTTTTTTTTTTTTTCCCATTCATCTTCAGTTCAGTTCAGTTCAGTCTCTCAGTTGTGTCTGACTCTTTTCGACCCCATGAATTGCAGCATGCCACGCCTCCATCACCAACTCCCAGAGTTCACCCAAACTCATGTCCATCGAGTCGGTGATGCCATCCAGCCATCTCATCCTCTGTCATCCCCTTCTCCTCCTGCCCCCAACCCCTCCCAGCATCAGAGTCTTTTCCAATGAGTCAACTCTTCACATGAGGTGTCCAAAGTACTGGAGTTTCAGCTTTAGCATCAGTCCTTCCAAAGAACACCCAAGACTGATCTCCTTTAGAATGAACTGGTTGGATCTCTTTGCAGTCCAAGGGACTCTCAAGTCTTCTCCAACACCACAGTTCAAAAGCATCAATTCTTCGGCGTTCAGCTTTCTTCACAGTCCAACTTTCACATCCATACATGACCACTGGAAAAACCATATCCTTGACTAGATAGACCTTTGTTGGCAAAGTAATGTCTCTGCTTTTGAATATGCTATCTAGGTTGGTCATAACTTGCCTTCCAAGGAGTAAGCGTCTTTTAATTTCATGGCTGCAATCACCATCTGCAGTCATTTTTGAGCCCCCAAAAATAAAGTCTGCCACTGTTTCCACTGTTTCCCCATCTATTTCCCATGAAGTGATGGGACCGGATGCCATGATCTTCGTTTTCTGAATGTTGAGCTTTAAGCCAACTTTTTCACTCTCCACTTTCACTTTCATCAAGAGGCTTTTGAGTTCCTCTTCACTTTCTGCCATAAGGGTGGTGTCATCTGCGTATCTGAGGTTATTGATATTTCTCCCAGCAATCTTGATTCCAGCTTGTGTTTCTTCCAGTCAAGCGTTTCTCATGTTGTACTCTGCATATAAGTTAAATAAGCAGGGTGACAATACACAGCCTTGATGTACTCCTTTTCCTATTTGGAACCAGTCTTACAACACTTGAAAAATTTGAGAATCACCCTTAGCTCACAAGATGCACAGGAACAAGTCATGAGCTGCCCCCTGCTCCACGTTGCTGCTGTTCGTCCTTCTTTGAGCGCCCTTTGTGTTCTCTTCAGCTGATCCTGTTTCAGGTGCTCAGGGTCTCCTCTCTGCCTACCACAGGGCCTTTGCACTGCTCTTCCCATTCCACCTTCTGGGGAGCTGTCTTTAGTCCTTGGAGTTCATTAACTTTGAGCTTTATTTAGGTCACATTTCAGTTCTCTTCCCTGTAGATGCCTTGTCATATACCTCCAGACCTGCTCATTTTGGGCCTCCTAGCCCTCTGTAAGTGTTATCACAGTAGTAATTTTACATTTCTACAGGTGATGATATCATTGTGCTTTGGGCTATTCAGTTCAGTTCAATTCAGTTGCTCAGTCGTGTCCCATTCTTTGCAACCCAATGAACCACAGCACACCAGGCCTCCTTGTCTGTCACCAACTCCCGGAGTTTACCCAAACCCATGTCCATTGAGTCGGTGATGCCATCCAACCATCTCATCCTCTGTCATCCCCTTCTCCTCCTGCCCTCAATCTTTCCCAACATCAGGGTCTTTTCAAATGAGTCACCTCTTCACATTAGGTGGCCAAAATATTGGAGCTTCAGCTTCAACATCGGTCCTTCCAATGAACACCCAGGCCTGATCCTTTAGGCTGGACTGGCTTGTCCCTGTGAATTACCTTGTGCCCCCCTATATTTCTAGCTTCCACCACAGTGTCCATAACCAGACTCCTGGCTTCCATTCTCGTCTCTCTAGTGCCTGCTCTCCACCCTGCAACCAGAGTCGTCTTTAAAACAAATCAGATTTGGTCATTCCCATCAAGAATAAATAAATGTGCTATTTCTTACCATAATCAACACAGCCTTGTGGGTCACCCCCGCCGTCTGTCTCCACCCCCTAATGTACACTTCTCCCCCAGCCTCGGTCTTCCCACCCCCACCTCCACAAGTTCACTGGCTCTTTGTTGTGGGTTTTGTTTTTTTTTCCTTGGTTGTGCTAATGCTCACCCCCATGCCAGGGTCTTTGCACATGCGCATACTCCTGTCTTAACCATACACCCACCTTGACTCTTTCAGCTTCCAAGTCTCATGCCCACGACCTTTTCCCCATGACCATGCCTGTCTATCCTATTTGAGAAGCTGCCCTATCCCCCACCACACACACATCTTTTGTAGTCACTGGTTAACACACTTGCCTTTCCTTTCTACTGCAGTTTTTGCATAGTTATTTATTTGCCCATATTGTGCCTTCCCTACTAAACCATGTTCCAAGAAAGCAGAGGTTCCGTCACATGCACTCATGCACCCCCGGTGCCTGCCACAGCACCTGGCACTTGGTAAAAGCACAGTCAGTGTTGCTGACTGAACCACTGATGTGTGGCTTTGAGACACACATAGTGGGATGATTGGATGAATGGGTGAATTAATGCATTACCCCCCTGGTTTTTTTTTTTTGCTCATTATCAATTGGTGCACATCCCTCTCAACTCAAATACTCAACTGTTCACTGACTACAGAAAAAAATATATATGGATACCTGGTCTCTGCAGTTGAGCATCTATCACTGTTAAAACTCAGAGCCCATGGAAAATTCTGGTGTAGCCAGGCTGATGGACTTGCTATTCCTGGTTGTTCATTATCAGGATATTCCTACCTCATACTCACACCCACTTTTCATGTCCAACCAGCCCTGACACCTCTAGCTCACAAGAATTACTTTCCCGTGGACTTCTTGATGCATTCAATACATGGTACATCTACTACGCAGTAAGTAGTATGGATTCTCTCGCCAGAATAGGGATTCATTAAATGTGTAAGTGTTCATGCATCCTAGTTTAGGTTAAGTTTATGACCTGTCTAACTCACCCTTAAGACCTGAGTCATGAATTTTGGGTGTCTCAATTTGGTCTTTATCTTCCTAAACCAGGAATCTATGACCGGGGGTCCAGAGGAAGCTAGTGAACAATCTGTAAGGAATGCCTTTAGCTGCAAGTAACAGAAACCCAGTCGTTGGTGTTGGGAGCACTGGGCTGGTGTGGTGATACACAGAGCCCTCCTTTTTGTATCTTTCCCCCTCACCATCTTAATTAGCTTCTGCATCCTAATGTTCATCACCTAATAGTTGACAGATGCCTGTTGCCTCACCAGTTAAAGTAGAAGAGTAGTGGGTAAAGGAACAAAAGAGCTCTGACCATCAGTAGAAATCTGATCATCTGGAAAGTAAAAACTTTCCTGAAAGCCCCACCTAGAAGTTCAAGTAGCTGTCCCCTGGCATCAGATTATCCAGCAGTATCTTGGTCACCTTGCTTTCCCTGTCCACAAAGCCATGGAGAATTTGGTTTCTTACTTTCTCTGGTCAAAAAATGGATGAGGGAAGGAGCCTGCTACAGGGCATTTTTCAGGAGAGGTTAGTCAGATTCTCAGAGATCCTTTCATTGACAAGTTAATAATACCCACTACCTAAGGAATAGGGGGCTTCCCTCATAGCTCAGTTGGTAAAGAATCTGCCTGCAATGCAAGAGACCTGAGTTTGATTCCTGGGTTGGGAAGATCCCCTGGAGAAGGAAATGGCAACCCACTCCAGTATTCTTGCCTGGAAAATCCCATGGACAGAGGAGCCTGGCGGGCTACAGTCCATGGGATTGCAAGAGTCGGACAGGACTTAGCGACTAAACCACCACCACCACCACCTAAGAAATGCAATCAAAGCAACTATACTGAAACTCAATAGACTGCTCAAGAGAAATCTGTGGGGGTCAGTTTTAGCTATTACCTATAGATAACAAAGAGTCTAACACTGTATTAAAAGTAAGTAATTTTTTTTTAGTAATCATCAACATATGATGGATTGAATCCTATGAGCATCAAATTTACTTACAAAATATCCAAACTGATGAATTAATTTAGAGAATTAGTAACTTAACTAATTCAATGAGGCCAAATTTATATGTATTATAATCTTCTGTGTTTTAATGTGTTCAGCTCCTTATAATTTTTGCTCATAGGGGGTTGGGAGCTTAAAGTGGAGGTATATTTCTTCCGATTTGTAGGCCCTGAAAATAACAGTTTTATTCATTAACAAGCTGTTATCCTAGACCAGCTGTGAGAGTATTTAAGAAGAGTAGCCATGTGCTCTCCTTTTTAATCCTTTTTGCTGAACTGATGGATCAGATGGTAAAGAATCCACCTGCAATGTGGGAGACCTGGGTTCGATCCCTTGGTTGGGAAGATCCCCTCGAGAAGGGAAAGGCTGCCCACTCCAGTGTTCTTGCCTAGAGAATCCCTATGGACAGAGGAGCCTGGTGGGCTTCAGTCCATGGGGTTGCAAGAGTCTGCTGTGATTGAGAGACTAAGCACAGAGCACGCATTGTATATAGGGGCTACCCAGGTGGCTCAGTGGTGAAGAATCCGCCTGCCAGTGCCGGAGACGTGGGTTTGATCAGTGGTTCGGGAAGATCCCCTGGAGTAAGAAATGACACCCCCCTCCAGTATTCTTGCCTGGAGCATCCCATGGACAGAGGAGCCTGGCGGGCTGCAGTCTATGGGGTTGCAAAGACTCATACACGACGGAAGCAACTCAACATGCACAGTGTACACAGAGAGAAGGGCAGCTAACACAGGCATTACAGCCTGTGATGGATTTTCAAAACAGGACACGCCCAGATCAAAGCACAGCCTTGCCGACTCCCAGAAGCCCCCGCTCTGCCTCCTCTCGGTCATAAACTTCCCCTCGCCAAAGTCTGACAGCTCCTCTGAGTTCTAACATTGGTGAGGAGTAACTGTTTTCATAGTTTATATAAATAGAATCATTTATATGAAGTGTGTCTTGTATCTTAGGCTTCTAATGGTGCCTTTTAGATGGGGCAGAGAGTGGCTTTTTCTTACTTAGCTGTCCCCCCTCTTGCAACATTTACTCAGAACCGTGAACAATAAGTTTCCTACTTTCTCACATTTTCTGGCAACTTCTAATTTTTCTAATTTAGCAGCCATAATTTCAGGGACTGCTTCCCTCGGGGACAAAGGTAGCCAGCCATCATACCTTCCAGGCTAAACAGGCAGCGCTAAGACCTGGGCTGGAATGAGTGGGAAAGGAATGTCTGTTTACCTTTTTGAAAACTTTGCTTTCTCTGTCTCTCCCCTTACCCTGGGAGACTCTTTTCTTCCCCTTTCTCGATGAATACAGAAGTGTCTGAGTGTCTTCCTGCTGAGACTTGCCCTTCTGGCCCCAGTGGGTCCTTACATTCTGGGAACTGCCCACGGCTCTGTTTTCACTCTCCCCTCGTCAGTGCTGTAGTTCAGGTCTCCTGAT
Organism: Bison bison bison; assembly: GCF_000754665.1. NCBI lineage: Eukaryota > Metazoa > Chordata > Mammalia > Artiodactyla > Bovidae > Bison > Bison bison. The sequence goes on from NW_011494666.1 coordinate 1,815,049, forward strand.
TGTCAATTCACAAAAACCCTGGGAATCAACTTTCTCTCTGCCATTTCCGCTCCTTTGTCCTACAGAGTGCAGGGAAAGAAAAGTTATCAGTCTTAGTGGAGAAGATGAAAGAATACATACAGCTTTTTTAGAGAATGCAAATGATGAACTGTTTTGCATGACTTAAACTAAAATTAACTGATATTAGTAAGTGAATCAGAATCTTTTCTCCTCTTGAGGGAGTCTTAGGGAGCCCACTGTGATGAGTGAAATCTATCAAGGTCAGACTTAGAAATTTGAACACCACCTTTGTGATGCAGTGTATCCTTCACCCACCTAAAGTCTTACTTGCTGACACACAAAATTGTATCCTCGGTGATTGATTTCCTCATAATAATGTCCCTGTGACCCTTCAACCTGTTTATTAAATTCAGATGCTCCTAAGATGATGAGCATTTTCAGATCATTCCCTCATGCCTTAGATTTGTTTTTATTATTGGAATTTAAAGGCTGGAAAAGCTGTCTCCTCTAAATTGACAGAGGCTAAAATGTGTGAGTGAATGAATATTCCACCGTGTGCTCAAAGTACTATTTTATTGTGAGTTTACTTGTTGATAAGACATTGCTCTATGATGCTCAGCCTCACATTTCCATAAACTGGACCTTCTTGCATTTTTTTTTTTGTAACTGTGGCTCACCTTGGGGACTTCGCTGGTGGTCCAGTGGCTATGACTCTGTGCTCCCAGTGCAGGGGTCCTGGGTTCACTCCTTGGTCAGGGATTAGATCCCACATGCTCCATGACAGTGAAAATGAAACTAAGTGAAAATAAAAGTAACTCAGTCATGTAGGACTCTGCAATCCCATGGACTGTAACCCACCAGGCTCCTCCGTCCATGGAATTCTCCAGTTAAGAATACTGGAGTGGGTTGCCATTTCCTTCTCCAGGAGATCTTCCCAACCCAGGAATCGAACCCGGGTCTCATGTGTTGCAGGGGGATTCTTTACCATCTGAGCCACCCAGGAAGCCCCCACACACAGCCAAATAAAAAAATAAATGTAAAGCTGACTCACCTTGGTCACAGAACAGAGTTGTCTAGTAGTTGAAGAGAAGGTGGAAAAGTTTTTTATTTTTTATTTTTTCCCTTTCTGTGTTTCCAGCTATTTATGAAAACAGCAAACAGGAGTTATAATGTTGGCATGTTGGGCCTTTTAGGGGAAGATGCCACATCATTAAAACATAGCTGTGTGCTACTGTTTTAATGGTGTCCAAAGAGATAATTGAATTCATGGACGTCTAAATTTAATTCCAGAAATCAAAGCTATGGTAATAAGAACTGGACGTGAGTTCTCTCAGGCCAAGTAATTTAATTCCTCAGCCAGCTGAACTGTTCTGTGTCTCTGTTCCTTGTTATTATGCCAGGAAATTGCTCAGGCAGATGCCGTGATGGATGGTAGGCATGTATTTCACTCTTTTTCATGGCTGGACACATACCCGAATGCAGATCGCTTTAAACACAGCTGTTTTTATACACATGCTTTCTGTTTGGAGTTTTAAATGCAACATTCAACTCATAACAGAGATGGTTGGGGGGGACTTTGGGGATGCCCTGGGGCCAGTTTTCATCATCCCACCCAGAAGCCCACTGTTGTCTTTACCCTGGATTGCATACCTGGAACCTGGCATTCTACCCACCCTTCACACGTTGTGGTTTAAGAAGACTCATTGGATTTGATTTTTCTCCCTTGTTTTCCATGAATTTCCACTTAATTTGGAGAAATAAGGAGTATTGGTGTATATGTTTCCATGTTACTCTCTCCATTCATCCCACCCTCTCCTTCTCCCCTCTCGCCCCTGTGTCCATAAGTCTGTTCTCTGTGTTTTCATATACACTGCTGCTGCTGCTGCTGCTAAGTCGCTTCAGTCGTGTCCGACTCTGTGCGACCCCATAGACGGCAGCCCACATATGTCAAATAGAGAGCCAGTAGGAATTTGCTGATGACTCAGTGAATTCAAACCAGGGCTCAGTGACAACCGGGAGGAGTAGGACGGGGTGGGAGGTGGGAGGGAGGTTAAGAGGAAGGGGACAACCTTATACCTATGGCTGATTCATGCTGATGTATGGCAGAAACCAACACAGTATTGTAAAGCAATACCCTTCATTTAAAAACAAATAACTTTTAAAAATACAAATACAGAGTGTTGGTGACTGTGATCTCATTGAATACAGAAGAGAGCTCAAACACAAGAAACTGGCCCATGGCATGCATTAGGTCATCTTTATTCACTAGCAGTATGTCAAGATTTTGAAGAAAAATGAGGAGGCAGTATATTGGCTAAAATTGAGGCATCTAGTTCAGTTCAGTCACTCAGTTGTGTCTGACACTTTGCAACCCCATGAACCACACACAAGCACACCAGGCCTCCCTGTCCATCACCAACTCCCGGAGTCCACCCAAACCCATGGCATTGAGTCGGTGATGCCATCCAACCATCTCATCCTCTGTCGAGAT
>NW_011494666.1:1817639-1821708 GCF_000754665.1 Bison bison bison
CCAACCACAAGCACACCAGGCCTCCCTGTCCATCACCAACTCCCGGAGTCCACCCAAACCCATGGCATTGAGTCGGTGATGCCATCCAACCATCTCATCCTCTGTCGTCCCCTTCTCCTCCTGCCCTCAACCTTTCCCAGCATCAGAGTCTTTTCAAATGAGTCAGCTCTTCCCATAAGGTGGCCAAAGTACTGGAGTTTCAGCTTCAACATGAGTCCTTCCAGTGAACACCCAGAACTGATCTCCTTTAGAATGAACTGGTTGGATCTCCTTGCCATCCAAGGGACTCTCAAGAGTCTTCTCCAACACCACAGTTCAAAAGCATCAATTCTTCTGCACTCAGCTTTCTTTGTAGGCCAACTCTCACATCCATACATGACCACTGGGAAAACCATAGCCTAAACTGGACGGACCTTTGTTGACAAAGTAATGTTTCTGCTTTTGAATATGCTATCTAGGTTGGTCATAACTTTCCTTCCAAGGAGTAAGTGTCTTTTAATTTCATGGCTGCAGTCACCATCTGCAGAGCCCAGAAAAATAAAGTCACCACTGTTTCCACTGTTTCCCCATCTATTTGCCATGAAGTGATGGCAACGGATGCCATGATCGTAGTTTTCGGAATATGTGCTTTAGGCCAACTTTTTCACTCTCCTCTTTCACTTTCATCAAGAGGCTCTTTAGTTCTTCTTCATTTTCTGCCATAAGGGTGGTGTCATCTGCATATCTGAGGTTATTGATATTTCTCCCAGCAATCTTGATTCCAGCTTGTGCTTCCTCCAGCCCAGCATTTCTGATGATGTACTCTGCATAGAAGTTAAATAAGCAGGGTGACAATATACAGCCTTGACGTTCTCCTTTTCCTATTTGGAACCAGTCTGTTGTTCCATATCCTGTTCTAACTGTTGCTTCCTGACCTGCATATAGGTTTCTCAAGAGGCAGGTCAGGTAGTCTGGTTTTCCCATATCTTTCAGAATTTTCCACAGTTTATTGTGATCCACAAAGTCAAAGGCTTTGGCATAGTCAATAAAGCAGAAATAGATGTTTTTCTGGAACTCTCTTGCTTTTTCAATGATCCAGCAGATGTTGGCAATTTGATCTCTGGTTACTCTGCCTTTTCTAAAACCAGCTTGAACATCTGCAAGTTCACAGCTCACGTATTGTTGAAGCCTATCTTGGAGAATTTTGAGCATTACTTTACTAGAGTGTGAGATGAGTGCAAGTGTGCGGTAGTTTGAGTATTCTTTGGCATTGCCTTTCTTTGGGATTGGAATGAAAACTGACCTTTTCCAGTCCTGTGGCCATTGCTGAGTTTTCCAAATTTGCTGGCATATTGAGTGCAGCACTTTCACAGCATCATCTTTTAGGATTTGAAATAGCTCAACTGGAATTCCATCACCTCCACTAGCGTTGTTCGTAGTGATGCTTTCTAAGGCCCACTTGACTTCACATTCCAGGATGTCTGGCTCTAGGTCAGTGATCACACTATCATGATTATCTGGGTCATGAACATCTTTTTTGTACAGTTCTTCTGTGTATTCTTGCCACCTCTTCTTCATATCTTCTGCTTCTGTTAAGTCCATACTATTTCTGTCCTTTATCGAGCCCCTCTTTGCATGAAATGTTCCCTTGGTATCTCTAATTTTCTTGAAGAGATCTCTAGTCTTTTCCATTCTATTGTTTTCCTCTATTTCTTTGCATTGATTGCTGAAGAAAGCTTTCTTATCTCTCCTTGCTATTCTTTGGAACTCTGCATTCAAATGGGTGTATCTTTCATTTTCTCCTTTGCTTTTCACTTCCCTTCTATTCACAGCTATTTGTAAGGCCTCCTCAGAGAGCCATTTTGCTTCTTTGCATTTCTTTTTCTTGGGGATGGTCTTGATTCCTGTCTCCTGTACAATGTCACGAATCTCCGTCCATAGTTCATCAGGCATTCTACCAGATCTAATCCCTTAAATCTATTTCTCACTTCCACTGTATAGTCATAAGGGATTTGACTTTATGTCAACTTTATGTCAAATGACTATATGTCAAATATAGTCATTTAGGTCATACCTGAATGGTCTAGTGGTTTTCTCCACTTTCTTCAATTTCAGTCTGAATTTGCCAATAAGGAGTTCATGATCTGAGCCACAGTCAGCTCCCAGTCTTGTTTTTGCTGACTGTATACAGATTCTCCATCTTTGGCTGCAAAGAATATAATCGATCTGATTTCAGTGTCGACCATCTGGTGATGTCCATGTGTAGAGTCTTCTCTGGTGTTGTTGGAAGAGGGTGTTTGCTACGACCAGTGCATTCTCTTGGCAGAACTCTGTTAGCCTTTGCCCTGCCTCATTCTGTACTCCAAGGCCAAATTTGCCTGTTACTCCAGATATTTCTTGACTTCCTACTTTTGCATTCCAGTCCCCTATAATGAAAAGGACATCTTTTTGGGGTGTTAGTTCTAGAAGGTCTTGTAGGTCTTCATAGAACTGTTCAGCTTCAGCTTCTTCAGTGTTACTGGTTGGGGCATAGACTTGGATTACCTCCGTGATATTGAATGGTTTGCGTTGGAAATGAACAGAGATCATTTTGTCGTTTTTGAGATTGCATCCAAGTACTGCATTTTGGACTCTTTTGTTGACCATGATGGCTACTCCATTTCTTCTAAGGGATTCCTGCCTGCAGTAGTAGATATAATGGTCATCTGAGTTAAATTCACCCATTCCAGTCCATCTTAGTTCGCCAATTCCTAGAAAGTCTATGTTCACTCTTTTCATCCCCTGCTTGACCACTTCCAGTTTGCCAAATTATTCTTTGAAACCCCATGAACTGTAGCCTTCCAGCCTCCTCTGTCTTTGGGATTTTCCAACCAAGAATACTGGAGTGGACTGCCATTTCCTTCTCCAGGGGATCTTCCCAACCCAGGAATCAAATGCAGGTTTCCTGCATTGCAGGCAGACTCTTCATCGCCTGAGCCACGAGGTTAGTCATAAGGGTCTTTTCCAGTGAGTCAGCTGTTCATGTGAGGTGGTCAAATTATTGGAGCTTCAGCATCAGTCCTTCTAGTGAATATTCAGGGTCGATTTCCTTTAGGAATGACTGGTTTGATCTTGCTGTCCAGTGGACTCTCAAGAGTTTTCTCCAGCAGCACAATTCAAAAGCATCTATTTTATTTTTCAGCACTCATCCTTCCTATGGTCCAACTCTCACATTCCGTACATGACTACTGGAAAAACCAATTTCTTCTTCCCCTTTCATTTTCAGTGTAAACATTCAATAGTAATTTTGAACCAGTTTCCACATCCACGTATTGAATGTCTACCATGCAGGCGCTTTGTGGTATTTTCGCATGTTTAACAAAAAGTAATGCCAGTATTACAGTAAACTTCATTTTGGTGTCCCCCACCCAAACTTTTTAATAGACTTTATTGTTAAGAGCAATTTTATGTTTAGAAAAAATTTTAACAGGAAATACAGAGCCTTCCCTCAGCCATTTATTAACACTTTGCTTTGGTATTGTACACTTGAACCAATATTGATACATCATTAATAAAATCCATAGTTTACTTTAGGGCTCATGTTTTGTGTTGTACAGTTCTATGGGTTTTCACAAATGCATGCTTGTAAGTTGGACTATTCTATATCGTCTCTGATACTGTGTCTTACAGAACAGTCTCACTGCCCCTCAGATCCCCTCTGTTCTACCTGTTTATGCCTTCCTTCCTCACTCCAGACTCCCACCAACCACTGATCTTTTTATGGTCTCCATTCAGTTCAGTTCAGCCACTCAGTCGTATCCGACTCTTTGCAACCCCATGGACTGTAGCACACCAGGCCTCTCTGTCCATCACCAACTCCCGGGGTTTACTCAAACTCATGTCCATTGAGTCAGTGATGCCATCCAACCATCTCATCCTCTGACATCCCCTTCTCCTCCTGCCTTCAATCTTCCCCAGCATCAGGGTCTTTTCCAAGGAGTCAGTTCTTCACATCAGGTGGCCAAAGTATTGGAGTTTCAGCATAGTCCTTGCAATGAGCACCCAGGGCTGATCTCCTTTAGGATGGACTGGCTGGATCTCCTTGCAGTCC
>NW_011494666.1:1821808-1840079 GCF_000754665.1 Bison bison bison
CATAACTTTGCCTTTTCCAGAATGTCATATAGTTGGAATCATGGTATCCTCTTTTTGCAGCTGTGTAAACTAAGATCTGTGTTCAGGGATTAAAAAGTTGCAGATCTCCTGAGCTGGGATTCACAGTGTGACCTGCTGGCTTCAGACCTCCCATGTGTTTTTTTTTTGTTTTTTTGGGGGGGGGGACAACTCCCATGTGTTTTAATTCAGTGCTATATTCCCTCTCAAATATCCAAAACTCCTTGTCATTGGTTTTCTTTTTGCTTGCCCGAAATGTGTTTAATGACTATTGCTATTATTTCTCCCTCCTGCTCCAGTGAAGACAAAGTCATAGAAGTGGCAGAGGAGGAAGAAGTGGCGGATGTTGAGGAAGAAGAAGCTGACGATGAGGAGGATGATGAGGATGGTGAGGAACTAGAGGAAGAGGCTGAGGAACCCTATGAAGAGGCCACGGAGAGGACCACCAGCATCGCCACCACCACCACCACCACCACGGAGTCTGTGGAAGAGGTGGTCCGAGGTAATCCACTGCTTACTCGGATTTTCTTTCTCAGGGAAAAGGGTTTAAAATTTCTATCCAGCCTGCCAGCACTGCCTCCCAGGTGATGGGAGGTGACAAGTTGCCTGTGCTTGTGGAACTCATTTTGGTTGAACAAGCATCCAACGATTCATCTCAGAAAATGTGAAATCTTGATTTTGCAGACGTTCTGTGCCTTGTCTGTGCTACTTGGCACGTTGTTCTGCAGAACTCCACCTAACTGGGGGCCATGTCATTTGACAAGGACCGAGTTAGGTGGCCTCCTTGGCATTCTTCTGACAGTGGGTGTTGATTATACTCCATTTTCCGTGGCCCCTTTCATCACCAGGACTATGAGCTCCTTAATGCCAAAGGCTGGATTTTACCTAGTGTGATGCAGGGTGCTTGCCGTATCGAAACTTTTCAATAAATGTTGGTTGAGTGAGTAGTTGTGATTAGATTTAATTTAATTTTAAAGCAAATGAAGTCCACTTGGAGAGAAAGACATTAGTTTTTGCTGTGAAATTTAACTTGGATGACTTGTGTTGTGTATACGATAGTTTACTCGGGGAAGTGACAGTGGGTTCTTAGAGGGGAAGATCTTAGACTTTGTTTTTCTGGTTAATTAATGCTTCTGTTGGAAATGTTGTATATGGAACGAATGAGAAGAACCCCTTTCTGTCTCCCTGAAATGAAAGCAAGGTTCAGTTTACACTAAACAATGAAAAGTAGTGAATTGTTGAGTTGCCTTTCCTAAAGGGTGTATGTTTGTTTTGCAAATAGATGGTCCTAAGATTAGACTGAATGAGTACAGACAGAAGTATTGTTTTAATGCATTGCAGGTACTTTTAAAGTCTGTCCACAAATGCTACAACATTATGGTCACTTTTATTAAAGTAAAATGCTTTCTGCTCCATTGTTAAATTGGAGCTTAAAATAGGCTACTCTTTTTGCTTCACATAGATTCCTAACGATCACTGTAGTATGTCGTCTTCCCATCACTGCATTTTTTTAATAACTTTGCTGAAGTATAATTTACATATAAAATTCACTCATCTTAAGTGCAGAGGTGTATAATTCAGTGGCATTAATAAATGTACCAGATTGTGAAAACATCACAAAATCCAACCTTAGAACATTTTCATCACCCCAGTCCTCACACCCCTTCACCGTGAATCCTTGTTCTTACCGCCAGCCCTCAGCAACCTTAATCTTCTTTATGTTTCTAGAGATTGGCCTTTTCTAGACTTTTAATATAAAAAGTGGGGTCATGCATGGTCTTTTGTGTCTGGTTTCTTTCACTTAACATAGTAGTTTTGAAGTTCTCCATTTCTTTAACTTGTAGCTTTTAAAAGTGAGCTTATTCTGAATTGAACACTCAGAGTTAGCTTAAAATCTATTGCAATGTCACTTATTCTCTTAAAATATACATAGAATACCAAATAGATCACTTAACTTTGTAATTCCCTGTGTAAGGACAACTTCTTCAGTTTAGCACAGAAGTAGATGGTCATTTACATAAATGCGCATTTTGTTTGAGGCACTGTGTTTCAGGACGTTTTCGGTGTACCTCTTAGGACCATCTGTGCAGATCTAGCTACATGGACTTGTTAGCTTCTGTTTTCCTAGCAGGGAAAGATGGATTTTTCAGGGCTTCTTTTTCTTTCACTCCTGATAATTGTTTGATAATACATTCTTTTCAGGTTTACACTGATCAACCTGTGAGTATACATTTAAGATAAATAGGACTGTTCATAGATACTAATCACTGATTCAGTTACAAGGGAATTTTAATCAGTTTTATTGAAGCATACCTATTAGACTTTTAAATTAACTGGAGGCCCTACAGCCTTCTACTAGTTAAAATGGCTACAGAAATATCATAAGATGTATTTTAGTGTCTTTATTTCTATAATCTATGTTTCAGGGTTGTAAATTGCTTTAGTTTTGAAGGTATACTGTATCTTACTTTACTTTAGAAGATATACCATGAAAAAAAAGAAAAAATAGACTCAAAGAATCCAATAAAAAATAAAGAGAGACAATTCACAGGACAAAAGATATGGCTCTTAAACAATGTAATACAATTTAGCAATGCATTTCAGAAGTAAAAAGTGTGAATCCCAATCTAGCAATTCAAAAATGACAAATATACATAGATATTTATTGAGCACTATTTGAAACAACAAAGATTGTAAACAACCTAAAAGTTTTTAATATAATTTTGGCTAAAGAATTATTATATGCCATACTTTGGAATAGTTTACAATTATTAAACAGAATAAAGCAATTTATACGTGAACAAAAAAAAAGATGTGTGACTGCAAATTACAGCAGCTAGTATTCTGCTGTGGGACTCAAGTTCTTGTGCTCTCCACCAGGATAGCTGCTTGCATAATAATTATTGTCCACCTAATCAACATTCATTTTTGGAGTACCTCTTCTGAATAAGCCATTTTACTGGGCTCAGTGGATCAGTTATGTGATGAGAACACACAGGAGAGCTGACCCTCATGGATGTGAAAGTCTAGTAGGAAACATAAGTCAAAATACAGAGTCTGTGTTGTAAAAAGTATGAGCCCACAGCCTACTTCACAGTACAGAAGACTGATCAGGGATGGGTCTATGAAAAAGATGGCATTTGAAGGCAGACTAGAAGGCCTGGTGGTGGAAGTACCAGTAGCTTGTCTTGCAGCCTACTTTAGGGTCATTGAGTGAAAGTCACTCAGTTGTGTCCGACTCTTTGCGACCCTGTAGACTGTACAGTCCGTGGAATTCTCCAGGCCAGAATACTGGAGTGGGTAGCCTTTCCCTTCTCCGGAAGATCTTCCCAACTCAGGGATCGAACCCAGGTCTCCCACATTGCAGGCAGATTCTTTGCCAAACCAATATGGTGCCTTGAGACGGTACATGGCGTGCTTGGGAGATAAAGCCAGTCCAATTAAAGGAGAGCGAGTAAATCTTCATCAGAGGGTTACAGGAAGGTACGTTGGGACTAAAATGTGGAGACCTTTAATGCCAGGCTGGCAAATGTTGGTATTGACTGAGGGTAATCAGTTCAGGACTTATTACGTGGTGAGGGTTTTTCTCAAAACAATGAAGAGATTTTTGTTTTTATACTACTGCTATTGACAGGATGAGTGAACAGTAAGTGACATAATTTATGCAGTATATGAGAGAATGACACAAAAACTCATGCCAAATTCCAGACCCAGACAGAATTCTCTTGAGATAATATGGTCTTGTTACATTCTGAAGAATTCCAGTTCTTTTTGCTTCAGTTTTTCTCTAATGGCACCCCACTCCAGTACTCTTGCCTGGAAAATCCCATGGATGGATGAGCCTGGTGGGCTGCAGTCCATGGGGTCGCAAAGTCGGACACAACTGAGCGACTTCACTTTCACTTCTCACTTTCATGCACTGGAGAAGGAAATGGCAACCCACTCCAGTGTTCTTGCTTGGAGAATCCCAGGGACGGGGGAGCCTGGTGGGCTGCCGTGTATTGGGTCACACAGAGTCGGACACGACTGAAGTGACTTAGCAAGAGCAAGAGCATTATTAGATATTAAATAGAAATAGAGGGCGTATACATTCTTGAATTTTTTATAGAAAGACAACTACAGTTAAAAGAGAACTTTAGGGAAAAAATCTCTGGGCTAAAGATTAAAAAAATAAAAGAAACTAACCTTAAAAGATAAGTTAATAATGCTGATGTCAAGAACAGCATTAATAGTGGCCTTCTTGAAGCAAATACCCGATCATGTAGAAGTACACCAGAACTAGAAGAGCCTTTAATGGGAATCTATCTATCCTTCCATTCAAGACTCCTGAAATAGACAAAAGCTGAAAGTGAAAGTAAAGTCGCTCAGTCGTGTCCGATTCTTTGCCACCCCATGAACCGTAGCCCACTAGGCTCCTCTGTCCATGGGATTTTCCAGGCAAGAGTACTAGAGTGAGTTACTATTTCCTTCTCCAGGGGATCTTCCCAACCCAGGTCTTCTGCATTGCAGGCAGTCGCTTTACCGTCTGAGCTACCAGGAAAGACAAAAGCTGTGATTTAGGCAAGTCTTTCTGGGAAAGGAGGCCTAAGAGGAGAAACATGTTAATGGTATATATTGCATCTGTGTCAGAGTTTTCTGCGTTCCCAACTAATTCTGATAAAGTAGTAGAAGATTTTGATGGTAACATTAAAGCGACCAGTTTCCTGCCGTTCCCTCCACCCCATTGGTACAGGAAGTGAGTTACAGCTCTTTCCTGATGAACAATGTCAATGCTGCAGCTGACTGCTAACTTTGTAAAACTCTAATAACATATAGCTGGCTCCTCCACTGACAATAAAAGTTGGAAATGACTTGCAAAGAAGAGAGATTGAAAAGAGGCTTACCATCTCATTTCCAATGTTAATGTTTCAGCGCCCGAGAGAAAATGTGATTTATAACCATACTTAATAATGAACATTCTTCATTACCAACACATTGCTACTAGTATGAGTCTTTAATGTGCTTCATAAAAAAGCTCAATAGTTTCGTAACCCATTACAATTTGAAAGAAACAGGCAGAGGCAAGAAAAATATAGGACATTTCAACATAGTCATAAAATTTTCAGCCATATTGTAGTAGAATCATTGATATCAAAGCAGAAGATGACAGTTCTGATTCTGATTCTGTTAACTGATTCCAAAGGAAAAAGGGACTGTTGAGAAGTGAGCACACCTATCTGACTTTAGGATCTGTTGTTTTGATCGAGTGGAATAAGCCAATACCAATTTGCACACAGCAGTAGTCCACCAGGAAATCCCTAGTATATGTAGACACTTGCTCCTAATTTTCTGTGTTTTGAGAAGTGATTGCATTTCATAAACCCAAGACATGAGGGTATACTGTGACTCAACCTTGAATCCTAAAGTCTGTGTGCTGTGTGCTCAGTCATGTCTGAGTCTTTTTGACCCCATGGACAGTCGCCCTCCAGGCTTCTCTGTCCATGAAATTTTCCAGGCAAGAAGACGAGCGGATTGCTATTTCGTATTCCAGAGCATCTCTCTGACCCAGGGATTGAATCCATGTCTGCTGCATTGGCAGGCTGATTCTTTACCACCGGGGAGCCCAAACTCTGATTAGATGTGGGCATTGTAATAAATGGCATAGTCTATGATTTAGTAGCCAGTTTTGCTCATCCAGAGTAACTCTGTTTTTTTTCTATATGTTCACTGATTCAGCAAGTACACATTTATCACGCCTCTGCTGATGGCTCGGCACTTTGCTGCTGTAGCAGGTGTGATGGGGAGCTGGCTGTTACTGTGTCATGGCCGATCAGGCTGGAATTTCCTGTTTGCAGGATCACCACTCCCCTTGCCTTTAGGGCAGGGATTCTGTCTTTTAATCCTTGTAATGTGCTGAGTGGTAGAATTTTTATTTCCCATTTAAAGCCAAGGCAAATAAACCCGAGAGAAATTTTTTAAACCTTGTCCATAATCACAAATCTGGTAAGTGGTGAAGCCAGGATTTGGGCTCAGATGGACCAGAGTATTTTTTTACCACCCTAATGTTATTTTTTTTTTCTTTTTCCTTTTGTTTATAAATACACACTAGTTCAGTTTATGGAGAAGGCAATGGCACCCCACTCCAGTACTCTTGCCTGGAAAATCCCATGGATGGAGGAGCCTTGTAGGCTGCAGTCCATGGGGTCGCTAAGAGTCAGACACGACTGAGCGACTTCACTTTCACTTTTCACTTTCATGCATTAGAGAAGGAAATGGCAACCTACTCCAGTGTTCTTGCCTGGAGAATCCCAGGGACGGGGGAGCCTAGTAGGCTGCTGTCTATGGGGTCGCACAGAGTCGGACACGACTGAAGTGACTTAGCAGCAGTTCAATTTAACCTGTGTTCCCTTGTAAATGTTTGTTCCTTTGTTCTAGGCATCTGTTCATCTTGGTATTGTTTCACTTTGAGCATTTCCTAACTTTTAGAATGCTTATTTATATAATAATAGTATCATTTTATTTTTATATTAAACTATGGCCACAGGCTAAATATGGACTGTCACCAATTTTCTAATCAAAGGTTTTGTTAGGATACAGCCAATCCCATTTGTTTACATATTATCTGGGGCTACTTTCATGTTACAGAGGCAGAGTTGAGTAGTCGCAAAAGATGCCATGTGGCCTGAAAAGCTGAAAATATTTACTATCCAGGCCTTTATAGGAAACTTCTGATACTGATCATTAGAAACATAGTAGGAAGTTTTTATATTTCAGATATTACCATTCCAGGTTAATTTCATTAAGGTGGTTTTATTATGGGTAGAGACAGACTAGTAAAGTGTTTAAAGAGAAAAATTTTTAATAATTTTATGATCTTGGGCCAGTTACCAAGATACCATCGGTAAGTCTGTTTTTTTCATATGTGTTTTATAGATGCTGTTACGATGTTGCATGTTTTTTACATGATTACTCTAGATGATCCATGCTACGCATTTACCATCTAATGCCTGGCACATTCTAAATTTTCAGTATGTTTTACAAGGAAGGGCTGCTCAGAGTCAAAGCCTGGCTTTACAACCTACAGACTGTGTAAATTTGTATCAGTGAAATAATCTCTATACCTCATTGCTTCCCTCTTGAAAAATGAGATGTAATAATACCCACCTAGTTTTAACCATTTTGTGAGGATAAATGAAGTAATTCACAGGAAACACTCAGCACTGTTCCTGATAGACAGTAAGTGCTCAACTAACCTAAGCTACTATCGCTGAAGGACAGAGGAGCCTGGCAGGCTGCAGTCCATGGGGTCACAAAGAGTCAGACATGACTTAGTAACTGAACAGTAACAACTATAGTTGCCCTGGTTCTGTGTATCATTTTGATCCCCAGAGAACTAACACTTACTCCTAATTAGGAATGCCAAAGGTAACCCAACAGACTGTCTTTTTGCATTATAAAATGCAACGATGAGATGTAGCCATTTCTATTGTATAATAGAGCTGTTATTTATGGACATATATTAAGGAGAAAACAGCTTAAACTTGGCTTCTTGATTAAATTACCTTTTGTGACTATATTATATGTTTAAATATCTGCAGTTCAATTTTATGTCTGGCTGAAAATTGAATCAAGATAGTTTTAAATGCCATTGCATTTCAAGATGGAGTTTCATTTCTTGAGGGTATTTTTAAACCTCTTGGAAGTTCATCTATTATATGGACAGAGATACTGATAGAGGAGACAATTTAAGCATACCATACGATGATGAAGTTTAAAAGTTTGATCTAAATGTTGTTGCCTTGGGCTAAGTGACTTAACCTCCACAGAATTAAATTACTGTTCTTCTCCCTCTGGTTACTATTAATCTATGAGAAGCATCATGTGATTTGCTGCTGTACATTCCACCAACATAGACTAGGCACTCCTAGGGCATTGCTCCAGTTCTTGAGAACACAGCGATATGAAGAAGGTGGCTCACTCAGGTTGCTTCCAACCAGAGCTGTATACTCACTCTTCAGGAGAAACTGGCCTCTGTGACCTGATTGGGAAGAAATTTTGGCAGCCCAGGGGAAGGAAAGTGCCCAGCCTAGAGACAGAAGTTTCACCTACAGCATTGCCAAGAAGTTGAAATCTGAGTGATTGTTTTTAAAAGGAGAACAGGGATTTGCCAGTTAGTGGAGCACCAAATAGAACGAATCTGAGAAGTACCATAAATAAAGCAGAATGGCTTATATTATTATCTTGAAAGGAAGTGAAGTTGCACAGTCGTGTCCATCCGACTCTTTGCGAGCCCATTGACTGTAGCCTACCAGGCTCCTCTGCCCATAGGATTTTCCAGGCAAGAGTACTGGAATGGGTTGCCATTTCCTTCTCCAGGAGATCTTCCTGACCCAGGGGTTGAACCTGGGTCACCTGCATTGTAGGCAGACCCTTTACCATCTTAGCATCTTAGGTTGACCTAATTTTTACGTCTCCCGTGTTACCTGTCTGCAATGCATGTTCCATTTGCAAGGTATCCCATCATTCACTAGTAGGATTCTTTTTTATTGCTTGACTTGCTGCAGACATGGAAATATACTCACATACTTTTGTTGGGGTTCTCATAGCAGCACACTAGCTCAAAATGAAAATAAAACTCCCTTATGGGTTTGAAAACAGGGCAAAGGAATAATGACTGCTCCCTTTTGAGAAAGACTTTACCCTTCTGTGTTAGGACCACAGGCAGGTAAGCTCCACCCGTTCCTGGACCAGAATGTAGCATCCTTTTCATGCCTTTGAGAGAACTAGTATCCACACAGGGCAGGGATGTGACAGATGGCAGCCTATTATTTTGTGCCCCATGGCACTGCAGCCATTGATTTTGAGGTTGTTTGATATATGCTTTGGTGAAGGCAGAGTGAAGCATGGCATTAACAAGCTTCTCTCCGTGCCATTTCATGGCCCCAATTTAGAAAACTCACTCAAGTAATTTACTTAAAATGTGAGAAACAGAACCATATAAAAGACTGTGTGTGATGTGTTTACATATATAATTTTTTAGTAACAAATTTATTGAAATATAGGTTGCATAATGTGGAATGTAGAAGTAAGTGTTTTAATATATCCACTAAGATCTTCATTGCCACATAGAAAGTTCTGTTTTTTAACTTGATTTTGCTTGAAATTTTACATGGCTAATAGTGCTTGGTTTTACCTTCTACACTTTTATTTGTGTCAAGATTCTTTAATACAGTTAGAAAAGGAAATAATCAGCTGAAGGTATTCTAACACAATTATGTCTAAATTTCTTAGAAACAAAATGTCCAGTGCAATTCAATTAAAGGCCAGAAACTAAGTTTTTAAAAAATGCTAGTCTTTCTTATGTTTTTTCCAAAATCAGTTGCCATTCAAAAAATACACAAATGTTGACAATTGTATATATTTTCACAACACAGCATCTGCAATTAAAAAAAAATCAAATATAGTGAAAGAATCCAGCAAATAAGAAAACAGGGCATTTAAACATACATGTCATTTTCATCCAAATCCACGTGTTCCATTAAGTAGAGGCTCTGATTCTTTGGGCAGGTAACAATTGTGTGTTTTAATGGAAATCTGTAGTTCCCTTGTAGAAAAAGGCTTTCTGGAGTTTTTAAGCAGGATGGATTTCAGTCTAAACACCTGTTTCTTTGTCCCCCTAAAAATTTATCACCTCTTCTGACATTTGACCTTTTCTGATTCTATTAGTGGAAGAGTAAGAAGTCAAAAAGAGGCAAAGCTGAACAAATATCATATAAAAATGATGTTCAGTGGTTCATTTATGGCTGAATAATGCCATCTGCAGCAGCATGGAAGGACCTAGACGTTATCAAACTAAGTGAAGGAAACCAGACAAGGATAAATTTCATATGATATCACCTATACGTGCAATCTAAATAAAAAAGATACAAATGAACTTATATACATATAGACTTTGCCACACCAAAGGCAAAAGGCATAGGCAGGGAGGAAGGATGAATTAGGAGTTTGGGATTAACACATACACACTACTATATATAAAATAGATAACCAATAAGGACCTCCTGTATAGCACAGGGAACTCTACTCAATATTCAATATTAAGTGTAAGGGAGAATAATCTGAAAACATATATATATGTATGTATAACTGAATCACTTTGCTGTACACATGAAACTAACACAAGATTGTAAATCAACTACACTTCACTTAAAAACGATTAAGATTGTAAATCAACTACACTTCACTTAAAAACGATTAAAACAATGTTCAGGAAAACCCCTTGGCCTTCAAGATAGCAGGAGACTCTTGAAACAATAAAAGGAGGTGAAAATAGTGCACTTTGTTAAAAAGTGCACTGTATGAATAATAGTGAGACAGTGCTGGTGTTAATTATGAGGATGGGTTTATCTCTTTCCCTTAAATTTATTTATGCTTTTGTTGGATATAATTTCTGAGAACAGAATATAGACAGGAATTTCACACTACGTGCACGTGAAATTAAGTTCCTGATATGTCGTGTTATTAATAGAAGCAAAGGAAGACCTTGCTGGCTAACTCTCATGAGGATCTCTCTTCTGGAATTTACCAGCATTTGTTACCCAGGATTTCTGAGGTGTTGCTGACTGCTGCACAGTAGCTTCGACTGAGCGACTTCACTTTCACTTTTCACTTTCATGCACTGGAGAAGGAAATGGCAACCCACTCCAGTATTCTTGCCTGGAGAATCCCAGGGATGGGGGAGCCTGGTGGGCTGCCGTCTATGGGGTCGCACAGAGTCGGACACGATGGAAGCGACTTAGCAGCAGCAGCAGCACAGTAGCTTTGGTCAAATGATTGGGCAAAATCACTAAAGCGCAGCATGAATCCTGGTGTTTGCTTGGGCTATGGCAGGGTTTCTCGATCTCAGCATTATTAATGTTTTAAGCCAGACAGTTCTTTGTTGTGGAGATTGCCTTGTTTGTTGTAGGATGTTTAGCAAGATCCCTGGCTTCTACTGAGCTCCCCCGAGGTGTGATGACCAGCAATGCATCTCTAGTCCTTGATACATGTCCCTTGGAAGGTGATAAAAAGCACAGTCTTTCTGGTTGCAAATCACTGAGTTTTGATATTGAGATCGACAGTGATCTCTGGCTTTAAACATATGAGCAGAGAAATACCCCTGCGATACTGTGTCTCATGTTAATGTAAGTCATGACACCTGACTGTGCTTTGCACGTTGTAGGTAGCAGTGAACATTTGGTTTAATTTGAGAAGAAAAAGTAAAATAAACAAAATATATGCTAAAAAAAAGTTAAGTACTCATTTAGTAAAATAAAAACAGATATTTGATAAGATATGTCATGTATAGTCTCATAGTTTGTATTTAGAGAGAAATCAACATACAGTTATTATTTTTTAAATATTACACATACACATATGTGCCATGTAGGCAGTGAGAGAGAAAGAAAAACGGCCTTCCTGGTTTCGTTTTTTATTCTTCCTAAAGAAACTCACTCTTGCCTGGTACCCTGTTGTAAAATAGCAAATGGAGGTTAGCATCTATTGAGCAAGCAGGGATACTGCTGTTTTCAGCTGGAAGCTACCCACCCACTCTTTCCTGCCAGTACCGTGACAGGGACAAGTTAACATGGCAAGATGGACATACTTGGTCTCCCCCAGGAAAGGACCATCCTCCCAACCCTTGACTCTTGTATCTAGAAACATCCTTTTCTTACAGTAACAGGAATGTCATACAATCCTTTCTTACAGAGAAGTGATGCAGTGGAAGCAGATTCCAAGCTCAGTGATCTTCAGTCTAATATCAGCTTTCTTCATTATTTTTCCCCAATAAAAATAAAAACTTTTGATATTCTAATGTTCTGAAAAATTATAAGAACAAAATTACTTAAATTTGTGTTTCTGAGAAGTTTGAGTTTTCATAAACTTAAATATGAATAAGACAAATACTGTATTGGTGTTCACTTTAAGGCAGAAGTATTGAAGCTGCTTTAATTTTGCATGAGACAGAACTTCAGAGGAAAAAGAAATAGGTAATGATAATTTCTTAAGATTCTGGTATATATATATATTTGAATATTTTAACTATCAAAGTATGTTTACCCCTCATTTCCCAAATATATGTATACTTCTTTTAATAAGTGAAAACCTATGCAACTTTTTACTGATCCTTTCCTTCTGATCCTTTTGAACAGTGGTTGAATCTTATATATATATATATATATATATATATACACACACACACACACACATATATAAAAAATACATATATATAACATACTTTAATAGTTTTATATATATAGAGACTTTTTTAATGTTAAAAATATATATATACTTTTTATATTTTTTGATTTAAAAGTATATATATAACCATTAAATAACTATTAAAGTATGTTATATATAAGTATATGTGTACTTTTGATAGTTTTTACATATATAATATATAAAAACTTTTTTTTTTTTTAATTTCTACCAGTTTATTGCTGTCAACCCATCTCCCTCCATGCTCATGCGTGTGTGCTCAGTCATGTAACCCTATGGACTGCAGCTTGCCAGGCTCCTCTGCCCATGGACTTTTCCAGGCAAGAATACTGAAGTGGGTTGCCATTTCCTCCTCCCACTTTTCACATTTAAACTGCACATAAAAGATACAGTTGGTCATGGTGCTTCTCCAACATTAATGTGACCTGAAGTGCTTCCTAAGCTTAGATTCGGAGACAGTAGGTCTGGGACGGATCCCGAATCCCAAGTGATGCTGATCCTGCTGGTTCATTGGCTGCCTACACTTTAAGGAACAGTCTCCAGCAGCATTATAGTCCCCCATACTGTGCAGATTTAGATTGAGACAAAGAATAAGAAACTGAAAAAGAAAACCAACCTTATCTGTAATGGTGAAACCATCCTTACTATGGTGTCATGGTTCTTACTACATTATCAAATGTCACCAAGTATGAAAGAATCCTGTTAATGTCTACTTACTGAGTAATGTTGTAAAATTTCAACTCTCATGAGCAAGCAAATTAGGAAATCCTTACAATTTCTGGACCTACATAATTCTTCCTAGTTTCATCTGTGCCTGTTTTCTCTCATGATGCGATATAACCAACTCCTGCTAGCCTGTAAAAGCTGATTATTAAAATATTGAGGAATTTTGTGAGCCACAGCCATTGGTGGCTTGCAATACCAATGGTGGGAGTATTTACACCCCAGGAATTGACAAACACTATAAAACAGAGTGATTTTTCTGTTTTTCTGGACACACAATCAGATTTCCCAGCATACCTGACTCTCAGTCAAAGAAGAAAAATAATTTCCTCTTATTTCCTGCAAAGGACATGGGCTCTTGTCTTATCAGAGTTTAGAGCTTCTGGTAATACTGTGCTGTTCTTCAGAGGAACCATGCAGCTTGATGACAAATTAGTTTATTCCCGTAATAAACGGGAAACAAAGGTATTAGGACAAATAGCAGTGTCCTTTTGTGAATGCTCACCAGCAAGAGTATGGTTAGTCTAACACTTTACAAGTATTTTTCCAAGTGGCATTTTTATAACTAATCTTTCTTCATGGAGGGATCTGAGAATCAGATTGGATATAATTGGAATGACACATGTACTGGGTAGCCTTAGAGAATAAACACAATTCAGTAGAAGGCAAGCCAGCGGCAGATATCTTCTAGAGACTTCGTGATAAATTGGCTCCTGTCATATCGTACTGAGTCAGTGATTTTATTACCGTGCACAGCTGTTCCCATCATTTGTTTATATATTTCAACCCATATTTGGGGCTTAAGTGAGATTTGTCATAAGGATTTAGTTCAAATTTGCTTGGCTAATTTTACATGCCTCTATTTAGTAAAAATATGATTAGTAGGTAATAAATATCTGATGACTATTGCTTGATTAGAGGAATCTTCTGTTGGATGTGGTTTTTTATTACCACGTGCAAGCACATTATAAATTCTCTTTCCCATCGAAAGTATATGTTGTTGCAAAAAATACACTCTTAAAAAATAACTTGTTTTCTAATATATTGACTTGTAAAATTTTCATCTATAAAAGTCAAACACAAATTTGCCTACTTATTCTTCAACAGACTGTAAGATGGATTCTAATAACTTAGCCTCATGATGTTTCACCCTATTGTAATATTAAAATTGTAGGAATAATTTAATCAGACTGAAAAGTAAAGTTGTTATAAAACAGCATTGAGCTCAGCCATTTTCATTATTAATGGATTGAATCCTTAGGCAGATAATTCAACATTTATTTGAAATATTAAAGATAAGCATATTTAGTAGATTTCTATACTTCTGTCATTGTTTCATTTTATTTTACTGTTAACATTAAGCAGGTGATTTGTTACAAAACCAAACTATTTTGTCTTCATGTATTTGCCCTTCCTACTCCAGTTTAAAACTGCAAGGTATGTCATTTTTAACATAAATGAACCTTAACTGTGTCCATATTCTTGCATCATATGGAGGAATTATGCTACTTTGGGTTTCTTCTTTTTTTATACAATGTCAGAATAGTTAATTCCTAGATTTCTATGAGTAACTCTGTAGTTTGGTTTGATTGTTCAAGTGCTTACTTTCTCAAAATTTGTAAATTTAAACTTTTTGCATTCCATGTCATGCACAGTTTTATGGCACATACATTTCTAGAGTCTGAGAATAATTGAAATTCAGTTATTAAAATCATAATGAAAAAGCTTACATTTTTATATTCTTCTTTATTTGCTATTTTATTTAAAGCAAATTACTTGCTACTCTGATAACTCTGCTTTTTAAGAAGGCATTATGATAATTGTACTCTTGAAAATTCTCTTTCCATTCTAACTGCCACTTTCACAGCTGTCTTCATGTTACATTTTCTTTAAGTCTCAAATTAGCTTTCTAAGTTTGGTTGTCCACAAAAAATTTTGCTCCCATTTGACATCTATTCAGAGTTAATTATTTGTGGTTAAGCATTATATTTTGAACAGTGAATTGCATAATCATTTTATATAATGTAGGAAGCTCTAGCTTTGCCTCTATCTTGTATTTGTATAGTATTGATGCGATTTGGTGTTGAAACCAGCACAAATCTCAGCAAGGATCTACCTTACAAAAAATATAAAATGATATACAATGTCAAATATAAAATGTATAGTGTGTGTTCTTTAAGCACATAAACTCATACAGCTGTGTGTACACTAGCATTTCAGTTTATTAAATGGTATTTGTCTTGAGGGGTGAATAGAGCTTTTATAAAAAGAGATGAGCCTTCCCTGCCAGCAGAATTCAGGTTAGGTGAATACTATTTATGGCCTTAAAAGTTTAAGAATTAAATATGAATAAACAGAGATTCTAGTTCCTTAAATATTTGTCTTGCCTGTGTTTCTACCTAACTTGAAACATGCTCTTTGAAAATTATCCTTGCTTCAATTCTGGGCAAATTTTCTCCTTTATTATTATAGGCAACATTTACTTTGAATAGAAGCAAAGGTAACTTGAAATTCAGAAATAAATTTAGCAAATAATTTTAAAATGTGTATTTTTTCATTTCTTAGCTTAGATTTTGAGAAGTAAATGAGGATGAAAAAAGGAAGCTACGGTTTTCATTTTCACCTCTGTTTGAGGTGACCGTTATATAAGGTCTGATTTTACATGCTCTATATTTAGTGGAGAATTTTATAATTTTCCACTGGCTGATTATAGTCATTAATATGAAACACATTTTTCACTGAATTTTTTCAGTGTTTCCCATAGATTAGGAAGTTTTATAATCAGAAAAATAATAATGTAAACATAAGCATTTAAAATATCTTTTGAAAAATACAATAAAATAAAATGTCTCAAGGTTTCTTTTTCTCTGAATCTAGTCATGCAGTACAGTAGAAAGAAATGAGTGAGGCATGAAAAGTGATCCATTCCACTCAAGTCCCCTCTGAAATCAGTTCTGCTGCTCTAGGAAGATGATGTTCTAGTCATTGCCAGAAAGAAAGGAGAAGGAGGGAAAAGCCTCCTTAATCCCATGCCTTACAACTGGGAGAGAGAGAGAATTAACATCCAGGAGTGGAGCCAGCTGATGGCTGTGGTTTGCAGGGATCCCACACATGGACAACATGTGGCTTCTAGCTCTGCAGCCCAGACGCTCCTTTGTCAGTAACTCAGAGGTGATCAGACCCCACCTACACCAAACCTAACGTCACCCTTTGTAAGTTAGAAAGGTAGTTCCATAACTGGGGGGGAAACCAAATTGCCAAGTGGGTGGAATACTTGTGTCAACAGGTTGGCAGCTTTTTACCATACAGCAGAGAGCTAACTAAAACATCTCATGGCTTGGCAAGCATGGACTGTCAAAGGAACTGTACCAAATGAAATGACCTGAATGATAGGTGACCCTGAACTTGATACTCCTGGAATCAGATGTTTCCATCCTAAAGCCATCCAGAGAGAGCCAGAATCCCCTGAGATATCTGTTGCCCAGGGCCTGCAGGGACCCTGACACTTGCCTCTGGGCTCGGTGTTCACTCCCCCTGCCTACTCTGTTGACATCATCAGGATAGCAGCAGCTTCCCGTCTTGCTGTCACCCCTTTACCTTGATTGGAAGGAGCAATGAGTGGTGTGTGTAGAGAAGTAAAGTGGGAGTTCCTTTTAGGTCAACATTGTAGATCTTTGAGTAATTGATGAGGATCAGTTTGTTGAATAATGGGAAAGTGAAAGTTGCTCAGTCATGTCTGACTCTTTGTGACCCCATGGACTATAGAGTCCATGGAATTTTCCAGGCCAGAATCCTGGAGTGGGTAGCCTTTCCCTCCTCCAGGGGATCTTCCCAACCCAGGAATTGAACCTAGGTCTCCCACATTGCAGGTGGACTCTCTCCCAGCTGAGCCACAAGGGAAGCCCAAAAATACTGGAGTGGATAGCGTGTCACGTCTCAGCAGATCTTCCCGACCCAGGAATTGAACCAGGCTCTCCAGCACTGCAGGCAGATTCTTTACTGACTGAGCTATCGGGGATATTAATAAGAATCTCTGCATTATGCGTGAAAATGTGAAAGTGTTAGTTGCTCAGTTGTGTCTGACTCTTTGTGATCCCATGGACTGTAGCCCACCAGGCTCCTCTGTCTATGGAATTCTCCGGGCAAGAATACTGGAGTCAGTTCCCATTCCTTTCTCCAGGGCATCTTCCCGACCCAGGGCTTGAACCTGGGTCTCCTGCATTGCTGGCAGATTCATTACTGTTGTGCGTGGCTTTTATCTTTTAGAAGAAGGGTGCTCCCCCCTGGCATGTTAGTAAAACTAAGACAAGACACCTGAGTGTGCTAAGGTGTCAGCAAGCTCTCCGTAAGCCTAGCTAGGTGGGGGCACAAACCGGGTTGGCAAATTGTTTTCATTTCTAACAAAAAAGGAGGTAGAGTTCAAATTCTAATTGCAGTAACTTTACAAATAGAACTGGACAGGTTGCTATACTTTCAGTCAACCGGGGATTATGAACCTGATTCGGGGGAGGGTGACAAGGCATGTTAGCAGGTAAGCTGTATAATGTAAAAAACTGTCGGGTTTGTATTAACAAATTGTGGTTTGCCTATATTTTATTATATGGAAGCATTTTTCCTAATGTACAAATTCATCTTTAATTAGACTTAACGTAATCAACTCTAAGTCACATTCGAAGGTTTTATATATGTTTTCAAGTATAGTCAGTGAACAGGCTGGCTTTCTCTCTAAAAACTAGACCACATTCAAAATACGTGTAATTTGAATTACAAGAGTCAAGGCAGTCAGTTATTCAAGAAAAACAATCAGGTGTTTGCACGAGGTTAAACTTTTTGCCATCATTACCAGCTACAACAATCGTTTCACCTTTAAAGTTGAAGTTATTTTCAAAGAGAAGTTTATTTTTTATTATGAAGAATTATTTTGACGTGCAGACAATCTTTAGGCACTGACTAAAAGGCAGCCAAAAGCTCTGTTCACCTCTAGCTGGAGTCTTTTTTTATTAGTACTGAGGAGCTACACTGATTAAACCCGAGGAGCCTGCGATGCTTTGTTTCCGAAGTAATTCTAACATCCTGGTGAAAGTGAAGTCGCTCAGTCGTGTCCGACTCTTTGCGGACCCCATGGACTGTAGCCTGCCCCAGGCTTTGCCGTCCATGGGATTTTCCAGGCAAGAATACTGGCGTGGGTTTGCCATTCTCTAAAGTCCTGGTAGGTCGTTACTCAATTCCTCGGGAAATGTTGGGCCGATGCCCCGGGTTGCCGTCGGGAGGACTAACATTTCCCGAGGAATTG
>NW_011494666.1:1840179-1840388 GCF_000754665.1 Bison bison bison
TCGGGAGGACTAACGTAAGCAAAGTAAACGCGTGCGCGTGAACGGCGAGCCATACCTTTTCTTGCTAAATGTGGTTCCCCACGTCTCCTCTGATTAGAGGTGTGCTCTGAACAAGCCGAGACGGGGCCATGCCGAGCAATGATCTCCCGCTGGTACTTTGATGTGACCGAAGGGAAGTGCGCCCCCTTCTTTTACGGCGGATGTGGCGG
>NW_011494666.1:1840488-1842983 GCF_000754665.1 Bison bison bison
GGCAACCGAAACAACTTTGACACGGAGGAGTACTGCATGGCCGTGTGTGGCAGCGTCAGTAAGTGGACCTCCCTCCAGCCTGGCCGCCTTTTTCATCTTTTCTTGCCACTGACTCTGCTCTCTGTAACTGACTGGTTTTCCTGGTTTTCGCGAAGGGGGCGTGGGGGTGGGGTGTGTTGCTCCCACTAACCACGTTTCTGCCGAGTTCTCTAATCGCCGGGCACGTTCCATCCTGAGCGCACATCTCCGTCTTTCTCGAACCAAAGCATGGCCGTGGATGTGTATCTCGCACGAGCTGTGGTGCTCCCGTCTTGCGATCTCAAGGAACTCTGGAGGGCTTCTCTTTTGAGCCAAGCTGGAGTTGCCCTTTTGTCTTCTCCGCTCTTTCTGCCAGTGTATCCCTGCGTGTTCGTCCGTGTACCTCTGTGTTCGGCTCTCTGCATGTGCACTCCACGTGCAAATGAGGGCTTCCACCGGGCAGCCTGGCTGATGGTGCTGCCCCACCCCCACCCCCCTTGCATTAGCAAGCTGTGTTGCCTTGGCTGAGCGTCATCTCATAACACGTGATGTTGGTGGAGGGAACCCGATTGAGTGGAGGGCGTGCACATTGGATGCCAGAGGGTAGAGATGACCCAGTGGTCCCTAAGCTCACCCAGGGATGTTTGCAACGTGGAGTTTTCATGTCTTCTCTTGGAAATAGACGGAAGAAAACTCCTGACTTAGCATTAGTAATGTTCCATGACATAAGACTCAGGAAATATAATTTGCCCAGTCTTTTTCTCTTCCACTTTAAGTTTTTCATAACTCAGGAGGATAAATAAATGAAGTCATGATTTACATGCAAGTTGATACTATTTCCACAGAGGTAGTTTTCTGGAGGTAACACACCAAACATGTGGGACCTCTGTTCTTCTTAACAGCCTTCCACATTAAATCCCCTATCTACCTACCTACCTACCTACCTATCTACTTATCCATCCATCTGACTAATGTATCTATTTACCTATCTTATCTGTTTATCTGTCTACCTATGTATCTTATCTCTCTATCCACCTATGAAGCTACCTATCTATGTATCTATCCATTCCATGAGGAGGCAGTGTGATCTGCTCAATAGTTACTCAACTTGAATAGTTGAATAGTTACTCAACTTGATAAAGTAAAAGTGAAACTCAATAAGTGTGCATTTCTCTTTTGAGAGACTCCTGCCTTTTTTGCATGATTCTGGAGAGGGTGACAGCCATTTCCTAAATACGATTACCAGGGATTATATAAATTGTTTCCCAGTGTGATCAGAGTATTATGCTAAACAACAAAGGGCCTGCACCATCAAGACCTTCTCTTGTGAAGCCGGGTATAAGTGGAATCTGCTGGAAAAGTTCTTATTGGTCTCTTATGTGAGAGATGCCGCCCTGGCTACTTGCTGTAAGAACAGGTGTAGGAGCTGGTGGCCCTGAGGGCTTCTTCTGTGGCTCTGAAGGGAAGACTGTGGCTTCCAGCTCAGAAGACTCCTTCAGTTTCAAACAAAAAAGTTAATTAGGTCAGGTAACTTGGAGGACGGTGGTGGATTCTGTTGCCTGCAGCCTCTTGAACAGAGGACTTTTGTTCTAATGATTCTAACTGGTTTCCCTGCTTGGGGGAGACTTCCTGGCAGATGTCCAACTTTTTCCCTGTTTCCCTGGGGTGTATTTACATTTTGGAATATGAATATATATGCATGGGTATATATATAAATATATACATATAATAAGAAAGAGGGTTTTAAAAATTATTAATAGTTGTGAATTTGCTTCAAGAATTAAAAGGTATCAGGAATTCCCTGACAGTCCAGTTGTTAAGACTCTGAGCTTCCATTGAAGGGGGCACGTGTTTGATCCCTGGTTAGGGAACTAATATCCCACGTACTGCAGGGTGTCACCAAAAAAATTAAAAATTATGCACCCCCCCCCCAAAAAAAACAACTCTACTATAACCTTCAAAGCACACCATCTCCATTTGACTATTTTGAGTTAACTCAGACTGGTAGCCAGAGCCATGGGCATCACAGACCAGATGGAGTCTCTGGATGGCACATCCTTTGGCAAGAAGTTTGCAAAAGAGATTCTCCCAACGAAGGTATAATGGACAAGCAGTCAGTACTTAGTTTCAAAGGAGATGGGTTATAGAGTAATAATGTCAAGAAAGCAAACAAGAGAGGCTGAAGGTCAGTTACAAGAGTGGACAGATGTAAGTGGACAGTAAAGGCCTCAACAAGTAGCCAGAGCTGAGGGCCAGGGCTGCCCTTAGAATGGTGAAATGAATGGAGTACCATGAAGAAAAGGTGGGTGGGAACTGTTGATGCTGAGACTAAGCAGCTAGATGGGAGCAAGAAATGCTTCCACAGGGTACTGGGATGTACTATCAGAGACAGAATATCCACAATCCATGATTTTTTGCAGAAATATATTTTATGTTGTATATTTACTTTGGTTCCATGTTGTTTAGTGCTACGGCTC
>NW_011494666.1:1843083-1893487 GCF_000754665.1 Bison bison bison
AACTCAGGATATTTGTTTCATTTTTGTTTTTACGTCAATATTTTTGTTTCTGTTTTTTCCTTTGGTCAGTAGAATCATGTCATTGAGTTTCATCCATCATTCCCATGTTCCTATTTTTGTTTTTAGTTATATTCTCTTATTTTCTCCATAGTGTCCCACAGTTTACTCAAGACCACCCAGGAACCTCTTCCCCAAGATCCTGTTAAACGTATGTTGTCATTCACTTGACGGAAGGGAGGAGGGAGGAGTATATTGCATGGCTGGATTGTAGCTCCAGCATCCTCACCTTTGCATGGTTTTGTGTTTCTCGAACACCTGTCTTTTAACAAAAATGTTTATTTCCATTGCCTTGCTTGTAAGTCCGTGTGATTTTGCCAGGTAACTCTTCAGGCTAAGAGCTTTGACCTAGCTTTTGGCATTTCTAATCAGTTTCCTCTTTATTTCATATGGTTTTATAAAATACTGTTTATATAGCCTTGTTTTGTATTTTATTTGGCATCACTATTTTACTTCCTAAAGCTCACAAGATGCTATGATTTAGCAAGAGCCCATGAGTATAAGTGACTCATGTAAGCATTTAATGGGCATGCGTTGTACTAACTATGTGGACTAATACGTATGCAGAGGCTTCAAGTATGTGTGTTTACAGACAGCTGTTAGGCTTTAGGAAGTGAACGGTCACTTCTAGAATTCAAGACTTCTCCTTCCCCTCCCTGAATGCACCACTAGTGGGAAAGACGTGCCCAACTTCTGATTTCATCATTAAGATGCAGAGAAAGCACTTTATAAAGAAATCCTATGTCAGCCTGCCTTATAATATCTGTGCACTGTGATGATTTCAGTTGGCCTATCTGTTTAGCTTTGTTTAAAACATGTGGTGTCAAATACATAATCACTCATTTAAAATTTGGATTATATCACAAAACACCTGCCTTATAATATCTGTGCATTGTGATGATTTCAATTGGCCTATCTGTTTAGCTTTGTTTAAAACATGTGGTGTCAAATACATAATCACTCATTTAAAATTTGGATTATATCACAAAACACCTGCCTTATAATATCTGTGCATTGTGATGATTTCAATTGGCCTATCTGTTTAGCTTTGTTTAAAACATGTGGTGTCAAATACATAATCACTCATTTAAAATTTGGATTATATCACAAAACACCTGCCTTATAATATCTGTGCATTGTGATGATTTCAATTGGCCTATCTGTTTAGCTTTGTTTAAAACATGTGGTGTCAAATACATAATCACTCATTTAAAATTTGGATTATATCCCAAAACAGATTCATCCAACATTAGGTTAGGGATGATAGAAAACATTGATGCTGTGGTTGCTGGAGGGAAAGACACAACTGGAGTTGTAGCTTGGATACAGTGAAAATTAGCATTTGTCTTTATCATCCTGAAAAAAAAACCCTAGTCTCACAATTGATGAAGCTAATGATCTTGTCTTTAAAAAGATAAATTTTAGTTGAAAGTATGGCAAGTGGCTAGACACAGAAGAATGAGGAAAAACTATAGATTTTATATTGTGAGATTGAGAGTACATTGAGCTACAAGGAGTGTTGCATTTTATGAGGCATTTTTCATAGATCATCTCTTTTCTTGGGAATTTTGTGTCCATTTTCCTCATTTCCTTTGAGCATGCAAGAAAAAACATGAAGCTTTAAGAACTTGGTGACTTGTCCCCAGCCATCATAGCATCACAGGTGGCAGGACCAGGTTTAAACCTAAATGATACTGTGGCTATGACCTCTGCTCCAAATGGCCAACAGTTTCTGATACTGTTTGCTAGGTTAGCAAATAGAAGCACATTTTAAGAGCACAGAAAATTGTGGGAAATGGATGACAAATATTAAAATCATTTTTTCCTAAATGCCACGAATATAGCCTGAATCAATAAATTAAATCTTTCCCACCCTTTTACAAAAACAGTCATTATGTTTACTTTAAGTTTCATTTTATATCACTTTAAGCATATAAAAAATTATCTTTTTCTATTTTTATTCATTACTGGGATTGAGCATTATCGTTCGATAAATTTCTTTTCATGGAGTACTTGTTTTCTCAACTCTTTGCAGCAGACATTGACTATCTGTTGTAATTTTCTTTTTCCCAGTCATTTTTTCCATCTACTTGTACTGTGTTTGGGATCCTAACACCTTTCCATTCCAGGAGGGGAAGTGATTAGGGCAGCTATATTTTCTTGTCTACCTACAGAGGCTGTTCGATCACTGAAAGTGAAGGGTTTTGCAGCGCTAGTGCAAACAGCCGGGAGAAAGCATATAATTTCTAGTTATTTATAGCCTGCACAGCTCCGCTCTCTTATTTATAGCGAAGCTGTACATTTGAATTGAAAATCTCATGGTCATCTGGAGGTCAAATGCAGTTAGCAGGCTGGAGTTCGAGAAAATGAACCAAACTGAGAAAGGTGAACAAGCCTGTTTGATTCGACAGCTGAGGCTTGCTCTTGGCTGCTTCACCAACCTAGGGCTAATTGGAGGACATCGCGATTCACAAAGGTGGGTGGTCTTCTAGGCGTCTCAGTCCGAGTTGCTGCTAGTTAAATAATAAGTGTGAAACGAGCTAGAAAAAGCTCTTAAGTTAAACTGATAAGATGATTGCTTGTGTGGAGGAAAAGTATGATGGTCTTCATTATGAATACAGTAATTTTCTTATCAACACTTTCTATTATTATAATTAGGCATTTCTAGATTTTAAATCTTTGTCATAAAACCCACTTTTGAACACTGCAATTTTAAGAGATACTTGAATATTTTTTTGGTTTTGTTATCATAGATGAGAATCTAAGCCCTAGGTAGAGGTACTTCCCTGCCGGTCCAATGGTTAAACAGCCACCTTGCAATGAAGAGCACATGGGTTCGATGCCTGGTCTGGGAACTAAGATTCCACATGAAATGGGGCAATTAATCCTGCATGCCAAAACTAGAAATGACCCAATGCAGCCCAAAAATAAAGGGAAAAATGCAATATGTTTTTAAAAATAATAAACTACAAGTAGAGAGGGTAGAGACCTGAGGCTAAGAACTTTGATTTTACTCATAAATTTATGGATTTGAATCCTTTAAAAAACCCCTTTTGCATTGGGATTACAATCTTATGAAACCTGGGTTTTGTGGGTTAGGACAATGCCAAGGTTTCACATTCACTTGGCCCAGTGCAGTGTCTATGAACAATAAAGTTTCTGCATAAATATTTATTGATAAGTTCATGTTTCAAATGTGAGAGTATGATCTTTTTTTCCCTAGTGCTCTTCCCATCAGACTGCTTCTCAAAAGGCAAACAGATGCTTTTAATCTCAAAGAGTGCCATGCCAATTTCTAGTCAGCCAGCTGCACCAAAGGGTCTGGCCAAAGGGAATGACCAATGACTCATCTTTGGCCCCTTCCCCTGCAGTGGGATTGAGGCACAAACGACATCTAACTCAAGGTCTTTCAGCCTCAACACGGTTGACATTTGGGGTCATTTAATTCATTGTGGGTGCTGTCCTGTGCTTAGAGGATATTTAGCAGCATCCCTGGCCTCTACCCATGAGATGGCAGTGACACCAGCCCAGCTGTGATAACTAATAATGTCTCTAGATCTCACCACAGTGCCTTGTGGAGGACAAAATGGCACCCCATTGAGAACCCCCGATCTTAGACTAGTAGTTTGCCCACATCTGATTTCAGACATAACCAGGCTGGTGGAAACAGGTAAACCTTCCATAAACTTGAGGGCATTGCTGAAGTGTCAGAATGTCAGAAGCCTCCAGTTCTCAAAGATGTTTATGAAATTCAGTTTGTTATTCCACTATCCTAGCTCTCTGTATTTGCAAGTTAAGGGAGAAGTTGGGCTTCCCAGGTGACTCAATGTTAAAAGAATCTGCCTGCAGTGCAGGAGGCATAGGAGACCTGGGTTCGATCCCTGGGGGTTGGGAAGATCCCCTGGAGGAGGGCATGGCAACCCACTCCAGTAGTCTTGCCTGAAGAATCCCTTGGACAGAGGAGCCTGGTGGGCTATAGTCTATAGGGTCACAAAGAATCAGACACAACTGAAGTGACTGAGCACACATGCACGCAAGGGCAAGGTTGCAGTTGCTCTTTTGAGTTTTCTACTTCAGTGTAAGCACTGCTAGAGAAGCAGAGAATAAACCAGCAACCCCCTGGGTTGGACGTGTGCATGATTTACCTCTTCTGTTTCATCTTGGTTTCATAGATTCCCAACTTATGGTAGAGAAGGGCCATCTGTAGACACGCCGTGTGGCCTTGCTACACAGATTACTCGACATCTAAAATGCACTTTGGGATCGTGTTCATGGCCATAGGGTCTGTGCAAAGGTTTAGCTCTAACCTCATGCAGGTTTGGGGTAAAGATTGATTTCTAGGCACATCAGAATGATCCAGAGAGCACAAAAATAGACTAGTACACTTCCAGAGAATATAAAAGGAATTGGAACACATCAGATAAGGCCAAACCACTGTCCCCAGACTCTGAGGTTATTGCCTTAGACGCTATTTGCAAACAGTGGATAACCCCTGTGTGGCCTTTGAATAGAAGGTGCTGTCCCAGCTTTGCAGTGCCCTGTCATAACGCCAAGGCCATCTCGTCTTTGGCCAGACTTGAAACATTGTTCTTCACCATTCTTGTTCTTCTGATTGTGAAAGAGCAAATATTAGTTCCTGTTAGCACATTCTCTCATACTAATGGAACTCTGATGTTTCTTATGAAACTCCCAGGCATTACTAAAAACAATTAAAAGCATTAAAAGATACAATGGTGCATTAAATTATGTGCTACATCAGTGCCAGTAAATTCTGTTCCATTGACAAGTATGAGAAGCCATGTCTTTTGTATCCAGAAATTGTCATGATAAAAGCAATGCTTTTTTCCACCAGACTATCACAGTGAAAAAACCAAAGATTGAAAACAATGGATTTGCTCAGCAAACCAGCATTTAAAAAAAAAAAGCTCATTTACTAAGAACAATAAAAAATGCCCTTACATGTGTGCTCTCTTCCTTAGCTCTTTCCAAAGAAGAAGTGGATAGCTCAGTAAGAGTCAGCAATGGGGAAAAGGGATAGTTAAGGAGTTTGAGATTGACATGTACACACTGCTGTATTTCAAATGAATAATCAACAGGGACCTACTATATAGCACGAGGAACTCTGCTCAATGTTATGTGACAGCCCAGATGGGAGGGGAATTAGGGAGAGAATGGATACATGGGTATATTTGACGGAGTCTGTTTGCTGTCCACCTGAACTATCATAACATTGTTAATTGGCTATATCCCAATATAGAAGACTTCCCTATAGCTCAAACAGTAAAGAATCTGCCTGTGAGGCAGGAAACCAGGGTTCGATCCCTGGGTTGGGAAGTTCCTCTGGAGAAGGGAATGGTAATCCACTCCAGAATTCTTGCCTGGAGAATTCCATGGACGGAGAAGCCTGGCGGGCTACAGTGCGTGGAGTTGCAAAGAGTTGGACACGACTGAGTGACTAACATGCACAGTCCAATATAAAATAAAAAGTTTAATAAATAAATTAAAATTATGTACATTATGTTCGATCACAGTCATCATACAAAATAACCTCCAAGTTATGTGAATATAGTATATAGTATGTTATGTATATTTAACCATAATAAAAATTGTATGAAATTCAGGGAAAAGAAAGTCAGCAAATATTTTCTATAAAAGGCCAGTGAGTCAATATTTTAGGTTGTGCAGGCAAATAGTCTCTGTTATAAGTACTCGACTTGGCAGTAATAGTGTGAGAGCATTCTCATACAATAGGTAAATGAATAGATACAGCTATGTTCCAATAAAACTTTATTTAGCAAAAGAGACCAGCAGGCCAACGCCTGATTTAATAAGCCCATTGAGCCTGGGACATGTTGCTACTAACTTTAATTTCGAGGGACCCCAGCAAAGTTAACCCAATACTTGCCTTCAATAAGTTGACAGTTTAATCAATATGATGAGACTCAAGGATGTGCCAGAATTAAATAAAACAAAATGCACAAGTGAAGGGAAAGATTGCTGTGAGAGACTGACATAGAATTAAACTAGTTTTATCCTGAAGACCTCCATAGAGGTTAAGAACTCTATCGGCTTTCATGGCTATGTGCGTCACTCAGCTGTGTCCAGCTCTTGGTAGCCCCATGGACTGTAGCCCAGCAGGCTTCTCTGTCCATGGGATTTCCCAGGCAGGAATGCTGGAGCGGGTTGCCATTTCCTCCTCCAGTGGATCTTCCTGACCCAGAGATCGACAGTCTCTATGAAAGTGGACAATACTGAAGATCTTAACTTTTTGAACTCATCTACTGAGCGTCAGGTGACTATGGAAGGTCATCCCTTTATGGTCCACCGTGAATGAAATGGAGCCCAGCTCTGACAAGTTGACAAAAATACAGTAACTGAAGCTTACGATGTCCTGAATGCCAGGGAATGTCACTGTGACTTCACACATGGTTTTCAGATTCAGACTGAACTTGCTCTTAGGTTTTGGTGCATTGCGCTAAATAGGGTGTAAATATTAACAAAAATCACACCAGCATTCATCTCATTTCACATATTTGACAAAATTCCCCCATCAGTACTTGTCCATAAGACATAAAAAAGAAATAAAGCTTGACTAGAGTAAACACAGCCCAGATAACATTTTTATTACCTTCTGTCCACACAATGCATCCATAACCTGCCAACTATGATTGCACTGACTATAAAATAAGCGTGATACAAGGGCATATCCATGGAAGTGCTTTTGTTCTTTTCTTTTTTTTTTCTTGTAGAGAGTCCGGTATCACATGTAAAGATCACAAACTTTATTTGCACATTATAAATGTCTCATCTAACCAGGACTTGATAAATATTTGAGCTTAGAAGGCATTAGGGATTTTCGTTATTTTGCAGTTGGAGGAATAGACTTTTTTTCTTTTTTTTTTTAAAGTTGGGGTGGCAGTCTATATACTCTGCCATGTTGCGAGATGAAATTTTTTCATCAAATCTTCCTTTACAGGTTTTTATTCCGTACATATCAATTACCCTTATTGCTACCCATCATATAAATCACAGTCAGTTCATGTGACTGCATTGCTAGCTCCATATAAAATAGGATTTTCAGTGATAGGGCAGTGACTGGGTAGGTCTTAATTTACTCTTATCTTGGGTTGTCAATGCTATAGAGATAAATTGCTTTTTGCTGATGAAAGGAGACCCACTAAATTTTCTTGCTAGAATCTAACATGTATATATTGACTAAATGCCATTCATGGGTGTCTGCTTAGAGAGGTAGTCATAGTTGTTAGTGTTTGAAGATGGTTTCTCCTTTTGTATCCTGTGCCTTAAAATTATGTGTCACCCCTAGAGACTGAGGAAATGAACAAATATCAAAATGATCAGGGCAATTTTGCACAATCAGGGCCATGTCTCTGATACCCAGTTCTTGCTGTCTTTACTATGACTATGACAGGGAGTATTATGCAGTGATTACAAAATCAGAACTAAAATGAGCATTTGGTGCATTTGCAGCTAAATTTGATTGTGTCCCTGACACAGGGGTTCTCCATCTGTGCTAAGAAAGGGATCTCTGTACATCCCATCTTGGCTACCTGATGGGAAGAGCCAACTGATCGCAAAAGACCCTGATTCAGGGAAAGACTGAGGGCAAGAGGAGAAGGGGGTGACAGAGGATGAGATGGTTGGATGGCATTGCTGACTCAATGGACATGAGTTTGAGCAAACTCCCGGAGACGGTCAATGACAGGGAAGCCTGGCACGCTGCGGTCCATGGGGTCGCAAAGTCGGACAGGACTTAGCGACTGAACAACAACCACCACATCCAAAGACAATAGGCATCTTTATTTGAAGTAACTTCCCTTTAAATTATTAAATTTTCTAGGAGGAAACAAAGGGATGAAGATGTTTCCTTGGCACCATGTCACCAATGATGGTAGTGGAGTTTTGTGGCAGGAACATCGGGTGCAGCACCAGAGTTTGTAATAAATTGAAAGCAAATCCACTTTTCTCCCCCACCATCCTCACCCCCTCAAAAAATAGAGCTGTGGCTGATACTAACAGAGATTACAGTGTGAAGTGGAAATGTTGTGATAGGCATGGATGCATCGTTATCAAAACTGAAGTGAACCTTCACCGACTTGTGAAAACAATACTAACCTTTAGTATTAGGTTACCTGTGGTCTGTGGTTTAGGAAACAGCATTCAGGGGTGAGAAAAAGAAGCCAACCTATGCCCTTTCTCATGGCTCTGTATGTGGGCATTGGCGGTACCTTCCATGAGAACCCCTCACCACCTCCCTGCTAACTTTCCAAGCCATCCTCATCTTCATCTTTTATTAATACTCTTGAAAGATCACCTTCTGCTTTGTCCCTTAGCAGACAAAACAGTCCTTTTATTATTTATTTATTTTTGATGTGAACCATTTCTTAAGATCTTTATTGGATTTTTTTTTTTACAATATTGCTTCTGTTTTATGTTGTGTTTTTTTTGGCCCCAGGGCATGTGGGATCTTACCTCCCCAACCAGGAATCGAACCCACACCCACAGCATTGGAAGGTGAAGTCTTAACCACTGAACCACCAGCAAAGTCCCTGAAATGATCCTCTTAGAACACATCACATCAGTCTTCTCTCCTCCAGACAACCCCCGTGGGCTTCTCACAGTCCTTACCATGGCTTCAAGGCCCTTCATAGTCTGTCGCCTTTTCCTTTCGCCCTGTCTCACTTGCTTCCTCGCTTCTGGTCACACAGACCTTGCTCCTCTTGGGATTTGCCAGGCACACTCACCTCCAAAGGCCTTCGCGCTAGTTTCTTCATCAGCCTGTTCTTCCAGCAGGTAACTCGGAAATAAGACTTCAGTTCAGCTCTTCGTGTAAACCTCACCTTGTGAATTAGGCCGAGCCTGGCCGCCTACTTACTGCTGCAGTCTCCCCCCACCTTCCTGGCACTCCTATTTTTCCTTAACCCTGCTCTTGTTTCTTTGTCTTCACAATACAGATCACATTGTAACAATGTGATTTACTGTTGTCTTGGTGTGTGTACAGTGCTGTTTGTTTCTCTCACTAGAATGTAACTCCACCAGGAAACGGGTCTTTGTTTCACTCACTGGTTTCTGCCATGGGTTTTAGGGGCTGTAATATTTGTTGATTTGTTGAGTGGAGGAATAAAGAAATGAACAGGCACACACTCGAGACGGCGGAGTCTACATCCCAGCCGCTATGCAGCTTCTCAGATACCTCTAACCTCCCAGGGTTGCAAAAAAGAAAAACAACAGGAACCTTCTTGAAAGCATTACTCACCCAGAATGCCACTGAATTCTTGGAAGCAGGATGTTTCAGACTGTGGCAGTCACATGCTATGAATCGAAACTGCATTTCTGTTTCGTGTTTTTATTTGGTATTACTTTAGACACCCATTCTTAGTATTAAAAGGAATACAACTATATTCTATGAAGCTGTGATGAGACTAGACTAAGAAAAGCAATATGAAGGTCCCTTAAAAGTTAAATGCCTATGCACATGATTGAGTGGGCTGCTAATGATTTGGCAGCTGGAAGTCATAAGTTAGAGCTGAAGATGGTTAAGGCTGATTTTCCGCAGAAGGGCGAATAGACCGAGTGGGCATGCTTGCAGGAGGCACGAAGGAGCGTGAACAGAGGCCACAGGCTAAAAGATCATTCAGATTCAAGCTCAAGGAGCTCTCTCTCCTGACCTCTGTTTATCATAGCCCTGCTGCTGCTGCTGAACGCTGGTTGGAGGTCATCCACCAGATAGTATTCAGAGCAGGAAACTATTTGTTACAAAATAGGCTAGCGGTTATCATAACAAAGCATATCTTTTGCCAATACAGGTTGTTCATTAACAAACCAAACCTTTCCCAGTTCCCCAGACATGTCGATGGATTAGCCCCTTACTGCTTAAATATTAACTTTATAGCCTCTTTATGGTTTACCCAATCCTGAATTCAGACTTACTTGTGTGTGTCTAGGGATGTGAATAAGTTGTTGATAGTCTTTCCTTTCTACACAATAAACGTGTAACAGGCTAATGTTTTTTTCCTCCCCACACATTAAATGAGAACACAATAAAGTCCCTAGCACAGTAGACACTAATGAATGGAGGGTATTATTATTTGGCCAACCTGGAAATCTGAGCCTGTATCAGTTTTTAAGGAATCTCAGAAGTCTCTGAACAGGATAACTGCTTTATGTTTTTTGTTTTTTAAAAAAATGCAACAAAAATAAACTCTCCAGTTAGTTTCTATTTTCTAAAGTGGTTTAAGTGACCAGTGGTGTACAGCTTCCTGTTCCCCTGTGGCCTGGAACATTCCTGACATTCCTTGATGTTCCTTCCCCCAAAGGAAGCACCTTGAAAGGGTAGGGGCAGTAGGGCACAGGCTTTCCTGCCCCTGCCTGCCATGCTTCTTATCATCTCTCTGTTCTACCCTGGACTCAATCACAAAATAATGGCCAGTCCTGGTGTGACCATGTCTGTAGGATGTAGGAAAATTAAGGACATAGATGCTGAGCTCTCTGAACAAACTTGAAACATTTTCCCCTTTCTCCTCACCAGCTGCAGGGCGGTCATAACAGTATACTACATTTATTTTAAAATATGAAGATGTATCATTCATCTCTCCTTGACTAGACAGTGATCTGATTTCTGATTGGTGTGAGTACAGGAAATTTTCAATGACTTACACCAATTGAGATAGAGGGCAAGTGTGAATGACTAAGAAGTTTGAATTAAAAATTAAAAGAAAGAATTCTCTGGTGGTCCCATGGTTAGGACTCTGAGCTTCCACTTCAGGGATCACAGGTTCAGTTCCTGATTGGGGAACTAAGATCCCACATGCCACAGCATGGCCAAAAAATTAAAAAGAAAAGGAAAGAAAGACAGCTTCTCTTAAAGTCTTCAACCAAAGGAAGCATCAGGGGCCAGCAACAAGGAGTTACTGAGAAAGATTCCTCAATTAAATGAAATACATTTGTAATAAAAGATTTGTATTTACTTCCTTGTTCCCAAAATTTGTTTTAGTACTTTAAATATTTTTCATCCTGTTAATATAACTTGCTTGCTGATTTCTTCATTATTCTTTAATTCTTAATATTGCAATGCTACATTTCAACTTAGGTTAATAAGATTACAGTGGATTCAGATTGTAGTGTTTCTCTCTTTCCATAAAACAGTAGATCTGCAAATTATAAGAGCTGGAGAAAACCATAAGTTACTTCCTACTTGTAACTTTTACAATTTCAGTTTTCCAAACAGGGTGCCATGCTATGGTTACAGCACATTACAACTGTTGGCTATCTTGATCTGTGAATATGACCCTAAACCTTTATACATTTTCATTTATCCAAAATGTAAAATACAGTTAGCCTAATTATAGCATTCTGCCAGATTATACTATGCCAAAAGAACTTTAATTTGTTCTCATTTGCTGTCAGCAAAGATGAGAAAATGATTAAAACCTTGGGAAAAATGCTAAATACTACTTCCATGTCAGGTGGGGACATGACATGCATATCAATATATGCATATTGCATATTGATTTGCTTAAGTTGATGCAGAAAAACATGTACCTTTGTTTTTTAAGCCAAAAAAACTTAATTGAAAATTATTTCTCAGTCTTAAAAATTAGGATACATTTTTAGTAATTTCAGCCTTTTATGCAAATCATACTGAAGATTTTTTAGAAAAGTACATATTTTTTTTCCTCTCCATGGTACCTCATGGTCCTATGTGTAATTCATTTTCAGTAGATGTGAAATAAAAGTAGCTGGTTCTTCCCATGGTTAGGATAAGTGCTAAGATTTGAATTAGGATAGAACAGTGAGCAAAGGAGAAGGGCAGGGTGCTAACGTGAATGAAGCGCCCTGTGTACCACCCTTTCTGTGGAGTGACAGACACGTGGGGCGGCATCTCATTTTCCCAGCACTCTTAATAAGTTGGCATGTTGTCACCGCTGGATAGATGAATAAACTGGAACATGGAGTGCTTAAGTCACTTGCCCTGGGTCACAGCTCATCTAAGAAAGACTGAATCAAGCTGTGATTGAAACCATGGTGTGCCCGATTACACAGTTGGTGTTCTTTTCCTCCTTTCTTCCTTTTTGCGGCTGAATACATACTCCCTTGTCTATTACACAGAAGATGGGGGCTGATGTCTTTCAATACATATACCCTCTGCCAATTCAGACCAGTCAACTCAAAAATCCCCTGGTATTTTGGGGAAAAAAAATTTCAGTAATATGCCCTGCCTCCTTCCTTCCACTTCAGAAAAACATCTGGATTGACAACTAAACTGCTTTTATTTTTTTTAGAAAAGAATTACTACACAGTGATTGAAGTAGAAGGGAAGAAATAAGAATGAATACTTCTCTCTTTAAGATTAGATTCATTATTTAATTACGTAACAAGAAAGCGTTCTTGTTTTAGAGCCTTTAGATGGGAACATTCCAGATGTTTTTTTTCCCCTTGCTGTTCAGTCATGGACTTCTGTCTGACTCTTTGAAACCCCATGAAGCACTCCAGGCTTCCCTGTTCTCCACTACCTCCCCGAGTTTGCTCAAACTCATGTCCATTGAGTTGGTGATACCAACCAACCATCTCATCTTCTGCCCCCGCTTCTCCTTTTGCCTTCAATCTTCCAAACATGTGTAAAAGATACTTATCTTACTGTTTAGCTTCAAAATAAGCTAGCAATTAATTCTTCTCACTTAAGTTCTTTTTGTAATATTAGATCTCAAATATAATAATAAAGTAATCAGGTAAGGTTAGCAAAGAAGAATACTTAGATTGGTGATGGTTGACTAATCTTTTGAATAAAACACTTAAATTGATTTGGCTTGAGAATATAGTGAAAACACCTAATTTCATTTTTTGGGTTGAACATGCTTTCTTCTTTAAATCAAAATCTTGTTTTCTTTTCATGTTGGGTTTTTTTTTTAATAGGCTCATAAATGCTCTGAATTCTCACTAGTCATTACTGATCTTTTGTAAAACTGCTGGTATAGGCATTATAATTTACTCGGCTCATGAACTTCAGACATCTTTGCTTTATAGTACATACACTCTTCAATTTTATGGGTATTTATTTTTCTACATAATATAGCAGTATGTGTTGCAATTCAGGAATATCCCTCAGCAGTCTTAGTGGAATTCAAAATAGAAATCAGTTTCCTTTTGACAACTGCTGTAATGAATTGGTTGACTACTGCCAAATTGTGAAGATAGAAAGCTCCTTTTGTGATTTCAAAAATGAACGTATTGACATTTATGAATTTTTCAGTAATGTTTCAGATACTTTCTGACCAGATATCTAAAATCCAGTGTAGGATTTTCTTCATTCTGAGGTGCAGTTATTCTGCAGTATGCTGATTTTGAGATTTCCTTGCCCTTTTCAGAAATCTTAAGGTGTGATGTTGATACCACCATTTACTTTCAGGATTACAAACATTACTGTCTCAAAACATAGGGATCTGATGCAGCATATCTGTGTTAAACAACTGTTTTTGCTCTATGCATGCTTGTTTTGCAGGGAATTTTAAAAATATAATCACAAAAAAGAACTATTTTCAAGATTTTCCTTCACCTTATTCTTAAAAGGGGTGAAAGACACCCATACTGTGCTGCAAAATGTCTCATGGTCTTTTAAACGGCATTAACATCTTGTTCGTGCTTCTTTACTAAATTCTTTGTTCTGGAACAATCAGAAAATAAGGTTTTCTTTTGAAATGACTGGATGTTCTGTCACTCTCCTTAAACCTTCTTTCCTTGTGTGTTATAGTTCCTACAACAGCAGCCAGCACCCCTGACGCCGTTGACAAGTATCTTGAGACTCCTGGAGATGAGAATGAACACGCCCATTTCCAGAAAGCCAAGGAGAGGCTGGAGGCCAAGCACCGCGAGAGGATGTCCCAGGTACGTGTGGCTGTCCATCCTTTAGCCCTACCACACTGGGAAATCTGGATTTGCCCCTGCCTCTGTCTCGCCAGGGGCCCTGTGACTAACGAATGCCCAGGGGTCAGTGGTGGTTGTTATTTAGTCGCTGAATTATGTCCAACTCTTTGCAACCCCGTGGATTGTAGCCCACCAGCCTCCTTCTGTCCATGGGATTTCCCAGGCAAGAATACTGGGTTGCCATTTCCTTCTCCAAGTGAACTTCCTGACCCAGAGATCAAACCCTTGTCTCATGCATTGACAGGTAGATTCTTTACCACTGAGCCACCAGGGAAGCCCCCTGGGGTAAGGGCCTTTAATTTGATCCAGATCTTAAAGACATAATATTTTAAGTGTTTGCTATAAGGGCACTGATTTGGGGGTTTTTTGCATTGTCCTTGAACTTGCCACCTAGGAAAGATCTTGGTATAGCACTATAGTAAAATTTTGTTGGCACAAATTAAGTTGTATGTACGTCTTTCTTGATGGTTTTGTCATTCTGTGTTTAGGGTGGTCCTATAACCATGATGTCCTAAATTTAAATCCCTTAAAATGTTCTTTAGCAAAGATGAATATTTTCATATGAAATAAACTTTGAGCCTAACATTTCTTACAGAGTTAATTCATAAGACTATAGGAGCTTAAAACCAAAGTACATCATAATGATCTAGTCCCATTAGTCATCTAGTCCTATAAATGATAGATAATGCAATAAAGGTTCAAGAGTTTGGCTTCTCAGAGAGACATTTGGAACCCAAGCGTATCTTGCTCCTGGTACAATGCTTTTTTCACTACACTGGCCTGAAAACCCTGGTTTTTTAAAATCGTGCATGTGTGCTCAGTTCAGTTCAGTCATTCAGTTGTGTCCAACTCTTTGCAGCCCCAGGGACTGCAGCATGCCAGGCTTCCCTGTCCATCACCAACTCCCAGAGCTCGCTTGAACTCATGTCCATTGAGTAGGTGATGCCATCCAACCATCTCATCCTCTGTCATCCCCATCTCCTCCTGCCTTCAATCTTTCCTAGCATCAGAGTCTTTTCTAATAAGTCGGTTCTTCCCATCAGCTGGCCAAAGTGTTGGAGCTTCAGCTTCAGTATCAGTCCTTCCAATGAATATTCAGGACTGATTTCCTTTAGGATGGACTGGTTGGATCTCCATAAGTCCAAGGGACTCTCAAGAGTCTTCTCTAACACCACAGTTCAAAAGCATGAATTCTTCGGTGCTCAGCTTTCTTTGTAGTACAACTCTCACATCCATACATGACTATTGGAAAAACCATAGCTTTGACTTTGTCGGCAAAGTAATGTCTTTGCTTTTTAATATGCTGTCTAGGTTGGTCATAGATTTCTTCCAAGGAGCAAGCGTCTTTTAATTTCATGGCTGCGGTCACCATCTGCAGTGATTTTGATGGTGGTTTAGTCACTAAGTCGTGTCTGACTTTTGCAACCCCATGGAATGTAACCTACCAGGCTCCTCTGTCCTTGGGATTCTCCAGGGAAGAATACTGGAGTGGGTTGCCATTTCCTTCTCCAGGGGATCTTCCTGATCAAGGAATCGAACCCAGGTTTCCTGCATTGCAGGCAGATTTTCACTGACTGAGCTATGAAGGAAGCCCCAAAAATGTGATTTAGAAGCCCTAAAAATAAAGCCTCTCACTGTTTCCATTATTTCCCCATCTATTTGCCATGAAGTGATGGGGCTGGATGTCATAATCTTAGTTTTTTTTAAATGTTGAGTTTTTAACCAATGTTTTCGCTCTCTTCTTTCATTTTCATCAAGGGGCTCTTTAGTTCCTCTTTGCTTTCTCTCATAAGATTGGTGTCATCTGCGTATCTGAGGTTATTGATATTTCTCCCAACAATCTTGATTCCAGCTTGTGCTTCATCCAGCCTGGCATTTTGCATGATGTACCCTGCATATAAGTTAAATAACCAGGGTGATAATATATAGCTTTGATGTACTCCTCTCCCAGTTTGGAAGAGTCTGTTGTTCCATGTCCAGTTCTAACTGTTGCTTCTTGACTTGCATACAGATTTCTCAGGAGGCAGATGAGGTGGTCTGGTATTCCCATCTCTTGAAGAATTTTGCACAGTTTGTTGTGATCCACACAGTCAAAGGCTTTGGCATAGTCAATAAAGCAGAAATAAATGTTTTTCTGGAACTCCCTTGCTTTTTTCGATGATCCAGCGTATGTTGGCAATTTGATCTCTGGTTCCTCTGCCTTTTCTAAACCCAGCTTGAACATCTGGACGTTCACGGTTCTTCATGTACTGTTGAAACCTGGCTTGGAGAATTTTGAGCATTATTTTGCTAGCATGTAAGATGAGTACAATTGTGTGGTAGTTTGAACATTCTTTGGCATTGCCTTTGTTTGGGATTGGAATGGAAACTGACCTTTTCCAGTCCTGTGGCCACTGCTGAGTTTTCCAAATTTGCTGGCATATTGAGTACAGCAGTTTAATAGCATCATCTTTCAGGATTTGAAATAGCTCAATTCCATCACCTCCATTAGCTTTGTTAGTGATGCCTCCTAAGGCCCACCTGATTTCACATTTCAGGATGTCTGGCATGTATGCTCAGTCTCATCTAACTCTTTTTCAACCCAATGGACTGTAGCCTGCCAGGCTCCTCTGTCCATGGGATTTCACAGGCAAGAATACTGGAAAATTGCCATTAAAAAAAAAAAAGTTGTTTTTTAAAAATCGCATTGTTTCTAAAACAAAACAAATTAAAAATTCATATCCAAAACAGCTAATTCATATGTGGTGGTGG
This sequence comes from Bison bison bison, assembly GCF_000754665.1. NCBI lineage: Eukaryota > Metazoa > Chordata > Mammalia > Artiodactyla > Bovidae > Bison > Bison bison. Next base: position 1,859,830 of record NW_011494666.1, read on the forward strand.
TCTAGTTGCTAAGTCATGTCTGCCTCTTGCGACCCCATAGGCTATAGCCTGCCAGGCTGCTCTGCCCATGGGATTCTCCAGGCAAGAATACTGGAGTGGGTTGCCATTTCCTCCTGTAGAATTTGTATGTAGTAATACCAACTCAAATTAAGGTATGCCTGCTACCAGGTGCTGGATATTGCATTCAAAGTGAAAGTGTTGGTTGCAATCCATGGACTGTAGCCCTCCAGGTTTCTCTGTCCATGGAATTCTCCAGGGGATCTTCTCAACCCAGAGATTGAACCCAGGTCTTCTGCATTGCTTACAGATTCTTAACCTTCTGAGCAATTAGAGGTAGATAATACTGAGGATTTTAGCCCTTTCTAGATTCTTCAGTCATTAAACAAATATGTGTCCATCACTTACTTCCAATCACCTTTCCAACTTGTAGTCTATATGAAGAAATAATAGGAAAAGTTATATTTAAGAAACATACATGAGTGAATGAAGAAAGATCTCAGGTTAAAGTCAACCACACTTTTTTGGTGTTAATATTTTGTAAATATCAGAAGATGTGACTGATTTTTGTCATGTTAAGCACATATACTTCAAAGTTCTCTTGATAAACACTGAACAAGATTCATGAACCTGGCATAAATTTTGTAAGATCATAATCTGTCTTTAGTAGAGGACATTGGTCATAGCTTTTTAGTTTTCTGGTGATTTGACATCTGAGGCCTTCCTAATCCCAGGGAGATTGTCCCTCCCAGGGCTGGCCACTTCCTAGGGTTAGCAGATGACTGGCCTGCAAGGGCTCCTTTCATAATCACAGCCACCAATCCAAAGGCCGTACCCTCAGCTACCCTCTTTACAGTCTCTTACACTTCAGTCCACTATCACCTGCCCTTCCCACCCCAAGGCTAAGTATCAGACAATGCGGGACAGCCCCCGTACCCCAGCGCCCATCCAGAGTATTCACACTAGCCAGTTTTATACCCATTAAGCCTGCCTACCCTGCCTTGCACATTTCTTCCCACAAAAGCCACAGTGAAGGTTCCTCCCACAGTTTTCCTTCACTCCCTTTGCCTGCTGACCTCCCTGGTGCTTTTCTGTGTCACCCTCAACCCCCCTGACCCTCTGCCACATGGCATGACATGTCACCTCCTCTTGGGAACTGTGACTTAAAGTTTTTTCAGTGGCAGTGGTCTTCTCCTCTGTTGGCTTCACCTACCTAAATAAAAATAAAACCTGTATTTAACCATAGAACTTCTAATGTATCTGGAAAGACACTTTTTTTTTTTAATGAGTCATCAGAGTATTTGGAACTACTTAGGAATAATAACATTGAAGAAGGAAATGGCACCCCACTCCAGTGTTCTTGCCTGGAGAATCCCAGGGATGGGGGAGCCTGGTGGGCTGCCGTCTATGGTGTCGCACAGAGTTGGACATGACTGAAGTGACTTAGCAGCAGCAGCAGGAATAATAACATTAAAGGAAAAACCCCATAATTACAGTACTTGGGCTCTAGAGTATAAGGTGCAGGTATAGTTGTTGCCTATGATGAAAACTTAAAAGCAAATTGAACTAGAAAGGTAGCTAGGGATTTCCATGGTGCTTTAATGGTTAAGACTCTGAACTTCCACTGTGAAGGGTGTGGGTTTGATCCTGGTCAAGGAACTAAGATCCCACATGCTGTGCAGCTCAGCTAAAAAATAAGTAAAAGTGAAAAAAAAAATAAACTAGAAAGCTAGCTAGAGTGGAATAGTGAGGTTTCACCTGAAGCCAGTTCTTCTGAATAATAGGATTTTCTTTAGGAAAGATACAAACAATATAGAATCACAGTTAAGAACGATGAGTATCACCCGCCACACTTGTTGCCACAGAAAAGACATCTTTGAAACTTCAGTCCGGTCTCATTGCTTGTTTGTGAAGCTTTTAGGACCTTCTTATTGCCCTCAGGATCCACTTATGAGAGAATGGGGCCCCCAAAAAGAATGATAAAAAAATAAACACTGAATGCACGGCTTGGCATTTCCAGTGCCTGCCCAGGCACCCCAACCCCCTGCACCCCAACTCCAGCCTTCCGTACTTCCTCTCCTACCTCAACTGCCAACATCCTCGTATAGGCAGCCTTAAACCACTCTGCTCAACACACGTTCAGCTCATCGTGGACTTCTCTTTGGTCTCAGCGTTGAACTCTGGAAAGGAACCAACTCTTCTTCACATGAACGCTTCTCAGTCATTGCTCACAGTCACATAGTCCTCAGAGTGGGACAAAGTCATTCCTCTTTGTATTTAATTAAATATTTTGCTTGCCAGTTTTATTCCTCCAGGTGGATTATAATTGTTCAGTCCCTATACATGTGTATAAGGTGCCTTCCTAACCTTACACTTCTATCTTGAACCCACCTAATCACTATTTTTTTAAAGAAAAGACAGATTCTGAATTCTTCTCAGTATTTATTGGTCATTTTGATTCTATGAATTAAACGGATGTCAAATATTCTTTTCAGATACTATAGATCTCTCCAGAAGAGTAACTTCATTTCAGTTTAGCACACCTGTTTAAGCCATGACTTCGTTCATATATGTTTTGATGGACTTTCTTTGTCTTCTAGTCATTACCCATATCTGAGATAATTTAAAGAATGTTATCCTGGAGCAGAGAATGTTGTCTGTTACATCCCAGTGATCATGGAAGTATGAGATGCTTGAGATCAACATTTATCATCATAATTTAATGTACTGAATTCTGGGCACTGTTTGACTTTGAACTTGCCTGCCTCCTAAATCTCTCTGTATTAGTTGTCATTTTCTCTGCATGAAGCAGCCAAGTCTTTGAAGACCTATAAATCCAAATGATACTGATACTTCTGTGCATGCAGTGGAAAATTGCTTTATAAGACTATAGGGGGCCACTGTGCAGTCTAGATCTGGAGAATTTTTAATTTAAAAATATCATGTTTTAAAATGATTTTTATTATAGTTTTTGTTATTTGTTTTCTTACAAATACAGAGAATTTGAAGGGTTTGGGTATTTGGAGTGTTTTTGTTGTTGGGGCTCATGATAACTCTGAACTTACAGACTTTTGTTGTTTTCTGTTGTGAACGGAAAAGGGAATGGCAGCCAACTCCGGTATTTTTGCCTGGAGAATCCCATGGACAGAGGAGCTTGGTGGGCTGCAGACCATGGGGTCACAGAGAGTCGGACATGACTGAGTGACTAACACACACATGTGTTATGAATAGTATCTAGCAAATACAAGAATCCAATCATTTATTACGTATTATTTAATGGTTTTAATATATCCTTCAAATGAAGTTCTTCAAAATGGAAGTTGACCTTTCTCGACATTTGTTATTTTTAAGATAAGCATCAGTATCTTAGGAACAGCCTTTTCTCCTGTCACCAAATATAAATAAACTTAGCTCACCTGTTGGATTTGCCGTTATATCACGGCCGATTGGGCTACAGGGGACAGTAACATGGTCTTTAGAGCCACAGAGATCTCAGTTTACATCTGTCCTTCTCCATTTTTTTCCTGCCTGACTTTGAGCAGGTAACTTAACCTGGTTTGTAAAAATGGGGATGTCCATGCCTAATCTCACAGGCTGGTGTGAGGAATCAATCAAACAAAAGAGGTTTTGTAGAGCTCTCAATCCTGGAGCTGGTATTTAGCAGGTCAAGAGTGATCTGATGCATTATCAGTGAACCTCAGTGGAAACCATTTGTTCAAAAGGAGCTACTGCGCCCACTGTGTGTCTATCTTTCAGTAAGTAGGCCTAGTGTGATGGTGCAGGCACGCTATTTTATTCACAAAGGTGTAGATATTCTTCAGTTGCTCTGAGAATGAAAAATTTATTTCATTTTTATAGGAATGCTTATTTTCAATTTATTAGCTAAGTTCAGTTCAGTTCAGTCGTGTCCAACTCTTTGCGACCCCATGAATCCCAGCATGCCAGGCCTCCCTGTCCATCACCATCTCCCGGAGTTCACTCAAACTGATGTCCATCAAGTCGGTGATGCCATCCAGCCATCTCACCTCTGTTGTCCCCTTCTCCTCCTGCCCCCAATCCCTCCCAGCATCAGAGTCTTTTCCAATGAGTCAACTCTTCACATGATGTGGCCAAAGTATTGGAGTTTCAGCTTTAGCATTAGTCCTTCCAGTAAACACCCAGGACTGACTTCCTTTAGAATGGACTGGTTGGATCTCTTTGCAGTCCAAGGGACTCTCAACAGTCTTCTCCAACACCACAGTTCAAAAGCATCAATTCTTCTGCACTCAGCTTTCTTCACAGTCCAACTCTCACATCCATACATGACCACTGGAAAAACCATAGCCTTGACTAGACGGACCTTTGTTGGCAAAGTAATGTCTCTGCTTTTGAATATGCGATCTAAGTTGGTCATAACTTTCCTTCCAAGGAGTAAGCGTCTTTTAATTTCCTGGCTGCAATCACCATCTGCAGTGATTTTGGAGCCCCAAAAAATAAAGTCTGACACTGTTTCCACTGTTTCCCCATCTATTTCCCATGAAGTGATGGGACCAGATGCAATGATCTTCGTTTTCTGAGTATTGAGCTTCAAGCCAGCTTTCTCACTCTCCTCTTTCACTTTCATCGAGGCTTTTTTTAGCTAAGTAAGTCTCCTTAATTATTCCATGGATTCCCCTGCTCAAAGCTGAAAGTTCTGAATATTGAAAGGGAGATGGTAAAAATTCAGATGTAATACAGGAAATCAGTTCTTCACATTCCAATAAAACATTTGATTTCTCTCTCAAACTAATTTTGAGATTCCTTACGTGAGGAACAGCTGCCGTGAACATTCTCGAGGCAGGAAATTGAAGTATTTTTATTGCAAGGCTTATCTCATCTATAAAGTAGAAGTAGCCTTTGGTTGCCTCATCTCACAAGTGCCCTTCATTAACTTCTTGGAGCCACCGAAGTATCTGAGGGAATGTGTTTCATTCCTTCAGTATTCTATTCTTGTTCATAGCAGCCTGGTGTCTCTCAATTTTTCTCTGAACATGCTAGATTATTTTTTATATGCTCTTCGCTTGTAATAGGGGCTTCCCTGGTGGCTCAGATGGTAAAGAATGTGCCTGCAATGCAGGAGACCTGGCTTCTGTCCCTGTGTTAGGAAAAGACCCTGAAGAAGGGAACAGCTACCCACTCCCATGTTCTGGCCTGGAGAATTCCATGGACTGTATAGTCCATGGAGTTGCCAAGAGTCAGACACAACTGAGCAACTTTCACTTGCACTTGTGATAGAAAATTCATTCCATCCTTTTTCCTCATAATTTCATGAAAGCAACATGAAGCCTGTCCTGTATTTTCTACAATGAATCAAAGCTAATAACAATAAATAATTTAAAACTGTCTTGATGATGTGATATTCTCATAGAACTTCTCTATCCATAGTTATTTATGGAAAGCTTTTTTGTTGTTGTTGTTATCTTGAAGGATGTCAGGAAAAAAGCAATTCCTTAGGAATAAGTGCTTGTAAATAACAGGCTCTTATAGTACAGAAATCACTGTCTCTGCTCTGTGTATCCACCAAGTCTACAAGTACACAGCTGTCAACAGACCATTATTTTGCTTACTGCATCTTTCTTTTCTTTATCTTACCTTTCTCAGGTATGAGCTACACTTTAAAAACCCTACTTGATAGTGAGTGGTACTCTTGAAAAGGAAAAGGAAGCTGTAGGTGGTAAGAATCAAGTATCATTTTCTTTCAACAGCACCCACAGCTGCAGACTTTTCCTCTGCATTCAGATCAGTGGGTGAACTTCTCTTAGAGAAATCCCAAGTGAACATTATGGATGAGAGGAGGAAGTGTTATTTTCCTGAAAAACAGATTAGCCTGGTTACTAAATTAGTGTTACCAAGAATGCTTTCTGCTACATTCAGAACATTATAATGTGTACTGTCCTGGAACGTGTGGAGGAATCTAGAGCATTGTCTGCTGTTTATGAGCTGACTTGGCAAGCAGAAGGTTCTAATCATCCTCAGTTCTTCGGTGGGAGGCATCTTAGGATTTGTGACAACAGAAGTCTTCTTTCCTGCCTCCATTATGTACTTCTTTTTGGCACTGTGTTCACTGCTTATATACACATGCATAAAATGTTATGTATGGTTTTGTTCTCCTTTGTCCTGTTTGAAAAATATAGAATTGAGATTTTATAACTTACCTTCACCAAAGACTAAAACCAGTATACTGAATATAATGTTGGAAAACCTTGTTCAGAAAATCTACGCGTTTTATGAATCGGCATTTGTGCACATCAAATAAAATGACTTGCGGCTATTTCTCAGGAAAAGAAAAAAAACCAGCTTTGTTTCAAAGAGCTATGTGCTTAGTTGCTCAGTCAGGTCTGACTCTTTGCGACCCCATGGACTGTCACACGCCAGTGTCCTCTGTCCATGGGGATTCTCCAGGCAAGAATACTAGAGTGGGTAACCATGCCCTCCTCCAGGGGATCTTCCCAACCCAGGGATCAAACCCAGGTCTCCCGCATTGCAGGCCAATTCTTTACTGTCTGAGTCGCCAGGGAAGCCGTCAAAGGGCCGTGTCCTTGCAATAAATGTGTGCATGTATGTTTACTATACTGCTGTGACAAATTATTTACATCTTAGTGGAAGGTTAGATATTATTGATCTGGGGATAGAATGTGATCTTTTTTTTTGCATATTTAAAATGTCAAGTGTATGGAACTTTCCTGGAAGTCCGGTGGTTAAGACTTCGCCTTCTGATGCAGAAGATACGGGTTTGATCCCTGGTGAGCGAGCTAAGATCCCACGTGCCTCCTGGCCAAAACATAAAACAGAAGCAACATTGTAACAAATTCAATAAAGACTTTTAAAATGTTTCACATTTAAAAAAAAATCTGTAAGAACAAATTTTTAATAAAATGCCAAATGTAGAAAAAAACAGTGATGTAGCTCATGAAATGTGTATTTGAAAGAAAAATTGATGGTTTTCAATGATTTATTCCTTCCGTAGGTCATGAGAGAGTGGGAAGAGGCAGAACGTCAAGCAAAGAACTTGCCTAAAGCTGATAAGAAGGCAGTGATCCAGGTAAACCCATCTCATATCCACCATGGAGTAGCACATGCCCACAACCCGTGCTGATGGAGTGCCTGCACCTTTTCCAGCATCTGCTAAAACCTCATGTGCATGATTGCTCATTATTTCTCTCAAATTCAACTGTTGCTAATCAATATCTAGTAAATCAGTTGCTTAAACCCTGCCTAATATTTGCTCCCAAACAGCTTGTTATAATTCATTTCTGTAAAAGTCATATTATTACCTAAAGCCTAATTTTTATTAATAATATAGCTTTTAGGTTGCCATAGTCTCCTGCTACTTCTTCCCCATGGCCAATTTACATGATAAATTGAATTTTTGACAGGAACTCCTCTTAGAATTACCTTCAGTAAACCATGAGATTATCATGGTCATTTTCTTAAAGTTTTGAGTAAGAGAGGAGTTTTCTTAACAGGCATGTAATTCAGAGTTTCGAGAATACATATATTTATCCTGCATTATGGTTAGTCAAATCGATTTTTAGGGACCATATAAAATAATGAATTTACATTGAGAAATTAGATCTGGGGATGGAAAGCAGGGAAGTGAGCAGAACCCATAAAACGTGCTGAATTACTCAAAATGTTGAAATGACTGAACTCTTTGAATAGAATGAAGTATGATATCACTTTTAAAAGATTGGAACTTAGTACAGTAGCAGAATCACCTGAAGGGCTTGTTAAAACTCAGTGTTTGTGGATGCTGCTGCCATTTCGTCACTAAGTTGTGTCTGACTCTTGGGACCCCGTGGACTGTAGCCCGCCAGGCTCTTCTGTCCATGAGATAGCCCAGACAAGAATCCTGAGTGGGTTACCATTTCCTTCTCCAGGGATCTTCCCAACTCAGGGACTGAACCCACATCTCCTGCATTGGCAGGCGGATTCCTTTTACTACTGAGCCTGTTGAGTGCATAGTTGCTCAGTCGTGTCCAACTCTTTGAGGTATCAAGGGTCGTAGCCTGCCAGGCTCCTCTGTCCATGGAATTCTCCCAGCCAGAAGACTGAAGTGGGTAGCCATTCCCTTCTCCAGGCCTTCTTCCCAATCCAGGGATTGAACCCAGGTCTCCATCTTTGCAGGCAGATTCTTTACCGTCTGAACCATCAGGGAAGGTTGGTTTACCAGAAAGGATGTTAGCTTTACCAGGAGCCATCAGGGAAGCTCACCACGGAGACTATTCCTTAGCTATAACTAGATGTAACATTTGCAATGCTAATGAACTTGGTGATGTTAATTAAATAATTTAAATAATTTAAAATTTAAAATAATGTAAATAAAATACTGTGTATAATTCAAGGGTAAAAAAAAAAGCCTTGAATCTGCTGCTCCATCCCATTTGTCCAGTTCCCGATTGTCACATGCCTGTGTTTGTGATGGCAGCATTTCCAGGAGAAGGTGGAGTCTCTGGAGCAGGAAGCAGCCAACGAGAGGCAGCAGCTGGTGGAGACGCACATGGCCAGGGTGGAAGCCATGCTCAACGACCGCCGCCGGCTGGCCCTGGAGAACTACATCACCGCCCTGCAGGCTGTGCCCCCTCGGGTAGGCATCCCTTCACCTCTCTGGACACAGCAGACAGTAGGCGTGGGGACATGGGGACAGAAGGCCATTAGAAAGACATCAGGAGAAATGCCAAAAGCACCCTTATTCACAGGTTCAACCTCAGCCTGTTTTATCTTGAAGGTTAAAGTGTCCCAGGGCCATCTCTGCACAATAGACACAACTTTCCGCAGAGGAATCACACGGGCTTCCCAGGGACTCACAGTGTAAGACCTGATTTGAGTTGTTCAGTTGTGTCCGATCCTTCTCGACCCTGTGGACTGTAATCTGCCAGCCTCCTCTGCCCATGGGATTCTTCAGGCAAGAATACTAGAGTGGGTAGCCGTGGTCTCCTCCAAGAGATCTTCCCAACCCAAGGATCAAACCTGCATCGCTTACGTCTCCTGCACTGGCAGAAGGGTCCTTTACCACCTGGGAAGCCTTGGATGATGACCATTCATAGAACTGCTGAAGTCAGGGAACCACAGTAGCTGGAAGGAATTTAGATGTAACCTGGTCACGTGATGTAACTGGGATCAACAAAATCCGAGATTTGGCTAGGTCGTGAGGAGTTTTCATGGAATAAGAGGAACTCACATTTCCTGCTGGTAGCAGCAGCCATATTCTCCAGGGGTAAGAGCCTTATTTGGTCATGATGTCCACAGCAGAGGAGTTTATTTGTGTTCAGGGATAAATGCCCAGAAAGGCTTACCAAGCCGTGCATGCCTAGATCTCCTCAAGGAGGCTTCAAGGAGAGCTTACATGGGATGTAAGGAACATTCTGAGCTTGAGTCTGTGTGCATTATGTCCATTTGTTCTGTCCATTACCGAGTTAGGGATTTTGAAATTCCCAACTGTGATTGTGGATTGACCCCTTTCTGATGTGACGCCCTCAGGTTTTGCTCTCTGTACTTTGAGGCTCTGGGCTTTTCATTTGTTTGTTTGTTTGGCTGCACCAGGTCTTCGTTGTGGCACGAGGCATCTTGGATCTTCCTTGAGGCTTGCAAAATCTTTAGTTGTGGCATACAAACTCTTAGTGGCAGTATGTGGGATCTAGCTCCCTAACCAGGGGTCAAACCCAGCCCCCTACATTGGGAGTGTGGAGTCTTAGCCACTGCACCACCATGGAAGTCCCCAGAGGCTCTGCTTTTAGGGGCATAAATATTCAGTGTTGTTACATTCTCTCTACCACCCTCCACCACAATCATTGTGAAATGGCCTCCTTTATCCATAGTCACATTGTTTGCTCTGAAATTACTGTGTCTGATACTAAGCTACTCGAGCTTTCTTTTGATGAATGTATCATCTTGTATCATTTTTCCATCCTTGAGCTTTTGTTTAGCCTATTTGTTTATATTTGAAGGGCATTTCTTGTGGGCAGCACCTACTTGGGACTTCCCCTTTAACTAAGAAGACCATTTAAATGAAATTACTGTTATGACTATGCCTAAATCTATCATCGTGCTGTTTGGTTTTAGTCCCAAGTTGTTCCTTATTCCTTTTTCTTTTTCGGCTACCTTTTGGATTAATTTAATATATTTAATGATTCTGTGTTGTATCCTTTGGTGGCTTTTAACTTTAACTCTTTATTATTTTAGTCTTTGCTCAGGAATGTCTGAAAATATCTTTAGTTTACCTTTGTCTTAAAAGATATTTTTACTAGAATAGAATTCTGGGTTGAAGTTTTTCTTCAGCTGCCTTAATGATGATGCTCCATTGTCTTCTTAGTTGCATTGTTTGCAACAAAAATACTGATATCATCTTTTCTTTACTTCTCTTTAAATAATACATCTTTTTTTTTAATCTGGCTGCTTTTAGCATATTTTCCTTTATCACTAGCTTAGAGCAATTTGATTATGTTGTAACCTGGTATATTTCAATTTGCCTTTAATCCCATTTGGCTGTTTTTCATATCATATATTATAGTTTTCACATGTAGAATGTGAATCTGGATTTTTGTTTGTTTCATGTCTTCCATATCTTTATTTAATTTTTGAACCTTTGGAATTTTTTTATCAGTTGTCAGATATTGTGACGTTCACCTTGAGAGTGTTGGGTATTTTTGGATACCTGTAACTATTCCTAATCTTCTGTTGTCCCCTTCTTCTCCTGCTTTAAATCTTTCCCAGCATCAGGATCTTTTCAAATGAGTTGTCTTGTTGTATCAGGTGGCCAAAGTATTAGAACTTCAGCATCAGTCCTTCCAGTGAATACTCAGGGTTGATTTCCTTTAGGATTGACTGGTTTGATGAGAGATTGTTAGATAGTGTCACCAACTCAATGGACATGAGTTTGAGCAAACTCCAGGAGACAGTGCATGCTTCAGTCCATGGGACTGCAAAGAGCTGGACTCAACTTAGTGACTGAACAGCAAAAAAAAAAGACTGTTTCTGAGCTTTGTTCTAGAAGGCAGTTAAATTACTTGCAAACAGAGCGATTATCAATGAAAGTTGAGTTTTTCCATCTGGATGATGGGAATAAGTCATATTTCTGACCCTGTGTGAACACCAGACACTTACCTCAAATCCTTTTGGATGATTTTTTTCCTGTGGCCTCAGTTTCCTTCACGTGTGTGAAACTAATACCCATCACTAGTCAGCTGCATCCTCATAGGGCATCCTCTCCAGATTCTCCCTCCAAACAACTCCTTCCTCTCCAGTGTTCTGTCCTTTGATTGTCAGGCACCTCCATGTCTCCGGACTCCAAGTCCAAGTCTTCAGCTCTCTGGAATCTACTAGGCTCTAACTGGGTTCCCAAACCTGGAACCGTAGCCTAGAAACTCAAGGCAGTAAACATAGGCAATCGTAGAGCTCACAGTGTTAGTTTCTAATTTCTTGGTGGTCTCTGTCCTTCACCTGATATCTGACATCTTACAGAAATATAGTTCTAGATATTTTGTCCATTTATTGGTTGCTAGCAGGAGCAGAGTAAACATGGTTCCCTCTACAAAATCTTGGCTGAAAGTAGAAGTCTGTATCTACATTATGTAACCAAACCAAAAAGTCACCCACTTGCATTTATTCTCCTCATTTTTATTTTTCTTTCTATACTAAGATTTAGTGCAGAAAACTCAGAGGAACCATGAAAGAGCTCCTGATACTCTTCCAGATCATGAAATAGTATTGACCTTGTTCTACCAATGACATCACTGAGATTGAGTGGCTGGTCCAGGGTGACACCATTGGTAATGGACAGGGTGGATCTGTGAATCACAGTTGACCCCTGAAGTGCCTTCCTACCAGACCAGGCTTCCTCTCAGAACAATAAGCTTTTGATGAAGAATATTCACATTAGCATTTTCATTTTCTATTCAGAAAAAAAAAAAAAAACAAAACTATTCCAAGCACTGCTCAGTAAAATTGTTTAGTATGTTTGGAGAATGAGTTCCTTAATTACACTCCCTTTTTTTTTAATAGGACTTGATTTTGAGATCTGGGTCATCAACATCATTTGCCAGAGATAGGCAGGGTGGGGGGCGTTGAGAGCAGAACCTTCATAGCTGACATTTAGTGAAGGATTGCAGCTAAAGGTCCAATTTCTGAAGTAAGATCTTTCCTAAATGGTCATTGACAGAGCTGAAAATAAAATGAGGACTGAATGGAGTCTTTAACAAACACACATTTCAGATCTTTCAGTTCAGCCCCATCAGCCATCACAGGAAAGACTGTAACAAGAGGAATGTTTGCCAAAGCTGCTTGTGTTATCAAAGGGGATAAATTCAGATTGCTCATAATTAAGCTTGCCCTGAGTCTGTTGATCACATCATGTAGGGTTAGACATGTTTATTTGAAATGAAAATTGAAAATTGGATTAAGAAGAATTGTTTTACGGTCAGAAAAATCAGATTGTCATTGATTGAACCAAGTATTCACACTGAAGTCTTACCTACAAATACATAAAATTCTCCCATGTAATAAAACTGGGATTGTACAGAACAAAGATCAAGAATAGCTATTATTGTTGCTGTTCAGTTGCTGAGTCCAACTCTTTGCAATGCCATTACTGACCATTTCTGTTAAGTTATTGACATTGTCTGACTGTTTTATTTGAATTTTAACCTATAGCTTGACACACACTTAGCTCTGCAGTTTAGAAAATGGGAGAAAATTCTAAATCCCTTCTTAGGAGGTTTATATATTACTGTTGAAAGACATAAATCGAGAGCTTGCCAATAACTGTCTGAGGAAGGTCATGTCTGGTATTGGAGTCATAAATAAAATGTTTCTGAAATCTCCCTCATATTTAATTCAGTGGCTGGAAAGTAAGAAATATTTAATAATTGTTAGTTGAATATAAGAAAATGCATTAGCCAGGTTTTTACTATAGATTCTATAGTTGATATCACCTTCTGAATAATTATCCCCTTAACCCTGACCATAAAGTGGTGGTCAAATAGATGGGGAAACAGTGGAAACAGTGGCTGACTTTATTTTGGGGAGCTCTAAAATGCAGGTGGTGATTGCAGCCATGAAATTAAAACAGGCTTACTCCTTGAAAGGAAAGTTATGCCCAACCTAGACAGTATATTGAAAAGCAGAGACATTACTTTGCCAACAAAGGTCTGTCTAGTCAGGGCTATGGTTTTTCCAGTGGTCATGTATGGATGTGAGAGTTAGACTATAAAGAAAGCTGAGTGCCGAAGAATTGATGCTTTTGAACTGTGGTGTTGGAGAAGACTCGTGAGAGTCCCCTGGACTACAAGGAGATCCAACCAGTCCTTCCTAAAGGATATCAGTCCTGGGTGTTCATTGGAGGGACTAATGCTGAAGCTAAAACTCCAGTCCTTTGGCCACCTGATGTGAAGAGCTGACTCACTCACTGGAAAAGACCCTGATGCTGGGAAAGATTGAGGGCAGGAGAAGAAGGGGGCGACAGAGGATGAAATGGTTGGATGGCATCACCGACTCAATGGACGGGTTTGAGTAGACTCTGGCAGTTGGTGATGGACAAGGAGGCCTGGCATGCTGCAATTCATGGGGTTGCAAAGAGTCGGACACAACTGAACAACTGAACTGAACTAAACTAACCCTGACCATATTGTACCAAATGGTCTCAGACTTTGTAAGTGGGGAGTGTGAAATAGCATGCATTGTTTATACATAGTCCCTTTGAAGCTTAAGTTTAATCCATATTTCTATTTTTTTTTAAACCCAAGCTTGAGAGTATGACGTGATGATGTATTTGTGCAACTAGAATTCCTTACTCTACCATGAATTTCATTTGTGAGTCCCAGAATCTGTGTGTTGCTTTATGTTCCAGATTTCCTTTTTTGATTAATTACATGCCTACTGACTAATATTCAGTGCCCAACCTACAAGTGCACTTTTTGAATCAGAGGAGGCCATAGCAACACACTCCAGTATTTTTGCCTGGAGAATCCCATGGCCAGAGGAGCACCCCAGGCTACAGTCCATACATAGGGTTGCAAAGAGTCGGACACGACTGAAGTGACTTAGCATGTATATATACTTAAAATATTACAGTTGTTAAAACAGTCCATTCTTGTCCTTTCATCCTCCTCCCCCTTCCACTCCCATCCCCTGGAATATAAAAATTAGACCACAGTTGTGTCCTTTTGTATGCTCAGTCACTCAGTCGTGTCCAACTCTTTGTAACCCCATGAACTGTAGCCCGCCAGGCTCCTCTGTCCATGGGATTCTCCAGGCAAGAATACTGGAGTAGTTGCCACTTCCTATTCCAGGGGATCTTCTTGACCCAGGGATGGAACCCGTGTGTCTTATATCTCCTGCATTGACAGGAAGATTCTTTACCACTAGTGCCAGCTGGGAAGCCCCACTAGGATAAACTCTTAATCTGTAGAAGGCTAGTGACTCCTCTTCTAATGACAAGCTCTTCAAAATTTTCACTTCTCTATATGTTTCCTTGGAAGAAAAAAAGAGGTATGCTTTTTTCCCCAGAAAAGTTAAATTCCTCTCCAAAGTTGCATCAGTTAAGTTCAGTCACTCAGTCATGTCCATTCTTTGCAACCACATGGACTGCCACACACCAGGCCTCCCTGTCCATCATCAACTCCCGGACCTTGCTCAAACTCATGTCCATCAAGTCACAATGCCACCCAACCGTCTCATCCTCTGTCGTCCCCTTCTCCTCCTGCCTTCCATCTTTCCCAGCATCAGGGTCTTTTCCAGTGAGTCAGCTCCTCACATCAGGTGGCCAAAGGACTGGAGTTTTAGCTTCAGCATCAGTCCTTCCAATGAATATTCAAGAATGATTTTCTAAAGAATGGATGGACTGGTTTGATCTCCTTGCAGTCCAAGGAACTCTCAAGAGTCTTCTCTAACACCACAGTTCAAAAGCATCAATTCTTTGGCGCTCAGCTTTCTTTGTAGTGCAACTCTCACATCCAAACGTGACAACTGGAAAAACCATAGCTTTGACTAGACAGACCTTTGTTGGCAAAGCAATTTTGTTTCTGCTTTTTAATATGCTCTCTAGGTCCAAAGAGCAAGCATCTTAATTTCATGGTGGCAGTCACCATCTGCAGTGATTTTGGAGCCCAAGAAGATAAAATCTGTCACTGTTTCCATTGTTTCCCCATCAATTTGCCTTGAAGTGATGGGACTGGATGCCTTGATCTTCTTTTTTTGAATGTTGAAATTTAAGCCAGCTTTTTCATTCTCCTCTTTCACTTTTATGAAGAGGCTCTTTAGTTCCTCTTTGCTTTCTCTCATAAGGTCAGTGTCATCTGCGTATCTGAGGTTATTGATATTTCTCCCGGCAGTCTTGATTCCAGCTTGTGCTTCATCCAGCCCAACATTTCACATGATATATTCTGCCTTTCCTTCTCCAGGGGATCTTCCCAACCCAGATATCAAACCCAGGTCTTCCACATTGCAGGCAGATTCTTTACCAGCTGAGCCACAAGGGAATACTGGAGTGGGTAGCCTGTCCCTTCTCTAGCGGATCTTCCCCACCCAGGAATCGAACCAATGTCTCTTGGATTGCAGGTGGATTCTTTACCAACTGAGCTATCAGGGAAGCCCCAATGTACTCTGCATATAAGTTAAATAAGCAGGGTGACAATATACAGCCTTGAATACTCCTTTCCCAATTTGGAACCAGTCCATTTTTCTATGTCCGGTTCTAACTGTTGCTTCTTGACCCGCATACAGATTTATCAGGAGGCAGATCAGGTGGTCTGGTATTCCCATCTCTTTAAGAATTCTTTACAGTTTGTTATGATCCACACAGTCAAAGGCTTCGGCATGGTCAATAAAGTTGCATCACACGTGGTTAACCTTCCATCACCCTTGGAGGCCTTTAAGCTACTGAACATATGTACTACTTTAAACTAAATCATCACCAAATGTAGGACTTTGGCTTCTTACTTTAACAGAGCTCAAATTTAAGCAACTCCTGGCTTCATGAACTATTGACTTATATACTGTGTGAGCCTTCCCTCCTGTACTTGGCAGGGTCTACTTCATAGATGGAGAAAAGATTATTATATTGCCTGACTGTTCAAAATCCTCTGTAATCTGAAGAGAAACTAGACTTACGTGGGATCCTGTACAGATAAACCAAAGCCTGCATGCATGCTAAGATGCTTCGGTTATGTCTGACTCCTTGCAACCCCATGGACTTCAGCTCACCAGGGTCCTCTGTCCGTGGCATTCTCCAGGCAAGAATACTGAAGTGGAATGCCATGCCCTCCTCCAGGGAATCTTCCCAACCCAGGGATTGAAGCCACATCTCTTGCATCTCCTTCACTGGCAGGTTTTTTACCACTAGGCCACCTGGGAAGCCCAAAAGGCTGCATGGTAATTTCTGTTTAAAATAAACTTGCTGTCGTAGGCTTAGATCTGGAAAAATTTAGGAGCGCCTAATTATTGTGGACTGAAATGTGGTTTTGAAGATGAGAGACAAGAAACTGAAGCTTTCTTTGTAATTCTAAAATTTGGGGTGTCTTTACAGATAGTCAGTCTAAATCTTCTGTTAGAAAACATCCATTCATATGTATCTGTCTGTCTTCTTTCTCTCCTCCTGCTGGGGACCATTCATTTTCTCTCTGTGTCTGTGAGTCTGTTTCTGTTTTGCTGTATTTGCTGATTTCTTTTGTTTTGTTGGATTCCTCATATAAGTGAAAGCCACAGCATTTGTCTTTGGTTTATTTCACTAAGTGTACAATGCCCTCTCTCCCGCCCAGGCCCATCCTTGTTGTCACAAATGATAAAATTTCATTATGTTTTGTGGCTGATGTTACTGTGTGTGTGTGTATACCACATGTTCTTTCTCTAGTCTCTGGCACTTAGGTTTCTTCTATATCTTGGCTATTGTACATAAGGCTTCTGCGAACAATGTAGTGCATGTATCTTTCCAAAGTAGCGTCCTCATTCCCTTTGTATAGGGCTTCCCTTGTGACTCAGTTGGTTACGAATTTGCCTGTAATGCAGGAGATGCAGATTCAGCCCCTGGGTCAGGAAGACCCCCTGGAGGAGGGCATGGCAATCCACTTCGGTATTCTTGCCTGGAGAATTCCATGGACAGAGGAGCCTGGTGGGCTACAGTCCATGGGATCACAAAGAGCCAGACACACCTGAGTGACTAACACTTTCACTATTATTTCTTTTGTATAAATATTGAAGGGTCAATCACTGGATCATATGGTAAATCCATTTTTAATTTTTTGAGAAATCTGCACACTGTTTTTCATAATGGCTCTACCAATTCACACTCCCAGTAACAGCATACTAGATCAGTTCAGCCAAATGTTAAATTTTGTTGAGATTCCTGAAATGTCTTCATACAATTCTTTACTGAATTCTTTGTGAGATTTACCATTAAGAAGCATGGTTTTTTCCCTACATTGAGATTTTGCTCAATGCTATTATGCAGACTTTAACATTAGGGTAATATGTGTTTGATAAGAAAGTAGCAATTGTTGGAGAAAATAAAGGCCAGCAATTTTTTTTTAAAAAGGACAGTAATTGGTTGGTGTGTCATGGCAGACAAACTAGTGACAGCATGAGGAAGTGCCAGCTAAGTCAGTCAATATAATGGATAAAGTGAAAAGTCATTTGCTGAGATCTTAATACATGAAGGCATTGAGGGAAATGAGTTTGACATTCCACCTTCAAGTTTTGAGTATAATCGGAATTTTGTAAAGCTGATCAGAATGTACTTAAAAGACTGCCAGCTTGAAAATCATCTTTGGGAAATGTAACTACCCTGTACTTTATATATTCTCCATTCATTTCTTTTTAGTTGAGATTTGTAAAAATTGGTAAGCACAAGGGAACTTGTTAACTTGAGAGCGTTTAAGGACACACTTCATATCAAATGGTTGGTAGAAAGACAAATGGGAGAGTTTGCATTTATTAGACAAAGTCCTATAAGCTATGCTGTGTGGTTTGCATGCTATTCTGGAAAAGCCTCTCAGTATTACCTCTTTACCTTGCTTTGAATCTTTACCAAGCTGAATAAAGAGATCTGACTAAAGACCAGTGGGAAGTGTGTGATGAGAGACAATAGTGTTTTCTGTTCTTAATTGAATTTGAATTAAGTATATAGAAAGATAAGAAGTGTTTAAGCAAGGCATGAGCATGAAAGCTGTCGTGTGCCTCTGAGTCCATGTTCATCACCCAGATTCCCTCCATGGCACAGCCCTACTTAGTCATGGCTTCTAAGTCAAAACAGCTTTTTATCCAATGCTGTCAAACAGACAGTACTGGGATATGTCATATTTTGCTCTAGCAAAAGTTGCATGTGCTGTGCCATGCTAAGTCTCTTCAGTCGTATCCAACTCTTTGTCACCCCATGGACTGTAGCCCACCAGGCTCCTCCGTCCTTGGGCTTCTCCAGGCAAGAATACTGGAGTGGGTTACCGTGCCCTCTTCCAGAGGATCTTCCCAACCCAGGGATTACACCCATGTCTCTTATGTCTCCTACATTGGCTGGCAGGTTCTTTACCGTACCTATTTTTGTTCATTCTTAAAAACCCATTCAGTTCAGTTCAGTAGCTCAGTCGTGTCTGACTCTTTATGACCCCATGGACTGCAGCATGCCAGGCCTCCCTGTCCTTCACCAACTTGCGGAGTTTACTCAAACTCATGTCCATTGAGTCAGTGATGCCATCCAGCCATCTCATCCTCTGTTGTCCCCTTCTCCTCCCGCCTTCAGTCCTTCTCAGCATCAGGGTCTTTTCAAAAGAGTCAGCTCTTCGCATCAGGTAGCCAAAGTATTGGAGTTTCAGCTTCAACATCAGTCCTTCCAATGAATATTCAGGACTGATTTCCTTTAGGATGGACTG
Source organism: Bison bison bison (assembly GCF_000754665.1). Taxonomy (NCBI): domain Eukaryota; kingdom Metazoa; phylum Chordata; class Mammalia; order Artiodactyla; family Bovidae; genus Bison; species Bison bison. The sequence goes on from NW_011494666.1 coordinate 1,878,699, forward strand.
GTTAGATCTCCTTGCAGTCCAAGGGACTCTCAAGAGTCTTCTCCAACACCACAGTTCAAAAGCATTAATTCTTTGGGCTCAACTTTCTTTGTAGTCCAACTCTCACATCCATACATGACCACCGGAAAAAAACATAGCTGTGACTAGACGGACCTTTGTTGGCAAAGTAATGTCTCTGCTTTTTAATGTGCTGTCTAGGTTAGTCATAACTTTCCTTCCTAGGAATGTCTTTTAATTTCGTGGTTGTAGTCACCATCTGCAGTGATTTTGGAGCCCCAGAAAATAAAGTCAGCCACTGTTTCCACTGTTTCCCCATCTATTGGCCATGAAGTGATGGGACCAGATGTCATGATCTTCGTTTTCTGAATGTTGAGCTTTAAGCCAACTTTTTCACTCTCCTCTTTCACTTTCATCAAGAGGCTCTTTAGTTCTTCTTCACTTTCTGCCATAAGGGTGGTGTCATCTGCGTATCTGAGGTTAGTGATATTTCTCCTGGCAGTCTTGATTCCAGCTTGTGCTTCATCCAGCCCAGCGTTTCTCATGATGTTTTATTTTAAAACCCATAATGAAGACATAAATATTTCAGTTTTTTAAAGAAATTCATTGTACATTATTTAATAATCCAGCAGCTACTTAATGTCTGGTCTTACAGTTATCTGCTCTACAGAACAGATAGCAATAAGAGATCCTCTCCCTAGAAACTCGCATGTGTGCACACAAAATTACACATGGGTTTCAGGAAGTTCACTCGTTTTAGGAAGCTCCTCCATGGATCAGTTTAAAGGTCCTAGGTTATATTTGGATTTCTGTAAGTGAAGGGGAGCAAAATTTACCACCCCAGAATGTGTCTCTTTGGCACGAGGATTAACTTAGGCTGATTATTTTTGAGACCCAAAAGACTCAGGAAGAATCTTTGAGCTTCCTTGTACCTCAGTGCCTAAAAGAACATAGACAGAGGACCTGTTTGAGGGAGGGAGTTGTCACCATAGACAACTGGAGTATGAACTAGGTGCGTAGACACAGAGGAAAATCTGTTAAAATTCTTCTGTGTCCCGTTGCTTCTGCATGGCCCAGCAAACACTTGTCTACCAAGCATTTGATTTCTTTCCCCCTCCTCCGTGTTAATTGCCTTCCTCCCCTTTGAAGTCCCAAACCTCCAACATCCTCTTGTCTGTAGCTGAGAGTAGTATTTAAGGTGGGGCTTTCTGTCATTTTGGTGTATTACTCAGTTTTCCTGGGTCTCTCCCATGTATACATGTTTTTCAACTTCTGTTTGATTTTCCTCCTCTTAATCTGTCTCATGTCAATTTAATTCTTAGATCAGCCAGAATAACCTGGAAGCCTAGAAGAAAATTTCTTCCTCCCCAACATAAGCTTTATCTTGAGTTTCCTTATACTATTTCTAGCAAGTCAGAGCCCTATGGTTAGATCAAGGGTGGTTAGGTAGTATGAGAACAGGGTGAAATTGAAATAAATATACATGTGCCTATCTTTGAACATGGTGTAGCCACTTAGAGGATTTGTGAAGTAAAAATGCCAAAATCTAAGTGTGAATATACAAGATTGAAGCATACTGTTGCAACTCTCTCTTAAGAAGTCAAGAGTGTGTCACAGTTGGCGTTTGTCAGATGATCAGACCACTTGACAAATCTTCCCAAGGGTCTGGTATTTTAAAACATCTTTTGTTTACGATTTCTTCAACTCTGTGGGCTTTGCTGTCTGGGTTGCATTAATAATCCTGTTCATCGTTAAGTGCTTCAATATGTCTCACTGAGTAACTAAATAAGAATTGAAGACTTACAAGTCCAAACAATTTCTGGCCCCTCTTTGCTCACCGGTCAGCAGATCCAAGCTCTGTATCCAATGGATCTAAGCTGATCCAAAAACCAGGTCCTAAATTTCAGTTCTATATGTTGTCTTCACTAATGTATAGCTTGGGTCTGTGTAACTAAAGGAAGAACTATTTACTCTCAGTACTCCGACACCAAATATATGGGAAGTATTCCCTCACATGAAAGAATTCTGATATCACAACCCCTACTTCATGTAGATCCCCATGGGTTAAGGGTTCAAAGCCAGTCACAAATCCCAGATTTTCACCTTGTATTTCTGATGGACTAGCTGTAAGTCGGTGGGGGGGACCCTCCTCAAATTTGATAATTCCCTGGAACAACTCACAGTAAGAACTTTATTTACTCCTAGCAGTTTATTAAAAAGGATAGGACTCAGAAACAGCCATATGGAAGAGACTATAGAGCAAGGTATGCGGGGAAGGGGTATGGAGTCTGCACGCCCTCTCCAGGCATGGTACCCTCCTCACACCCTAGTGTGTTCTCCAACCTGGAAGCTCTCTGCATTCCGTTCTTAAGGGATTTTTGGTGGCGAAGGTTCCAGTAGATAACCATGAATGATTAAGTCATTGACCACTGGTGGTTAAACTCAATCTGCAGCCCCTCTCCCCTCCCTGGAGGTCAGATAATCTGGCCAAAAGCTACAACCCCTGTAATCACAGGGTTGGTTCCTCCAGCATCCAGTTCCCATCCTCCAAGAGTCACCTCGTTAGCACATGAAGCACCCTCCAAGAGTCTAATAAGCTCTCCTGTCTGGAATCAAAGACTAAGACCAAATATTAAAACAAAAGATGCTCTGGTCACCAGATTTTACAAGGGCATTAGGAGCTCTGTGTCAGGAACTGGGGGCAGAGACCAAACATGTATTTCTTCTTATGTCATAGTAACTAAAATAAAATAAGTTATTTCTGAGAACTAGCAAACTATCCCAGAAAAAAAATTATGAAACCTACCAGATTTGACAAATAGTCCAAACGCCCCTCATGTGTGAATGACAGGATTAAAACCACCCTTATTTTCTATATTTTAGAGTAGAGTATAAACACCTGTCTTTAATTTCCAAGTTTGCCATTTTACAGCTTGGAACAAGTGGCTTAATTAGGAAGATCTTCTCTTCCGTTTGCAGATTGGGGTTAATTATTCTACTCTTTTTGCGATTAACATTGTTCTAGCTTTTTGTTAGCTATAATTAGAAGAACAAAGGGATTAATCTAAAGTTGAGATGAGACCGTGAAGTACAAAGATACTTGGATCCCCAAGAAGAGAAAGCTTGTTAGGATAGAATATACAGAGGCTTTGGTACCTTGTCCCTACTTGGAAGTCATCCGCCTTCTTTTTTTTTTTTTTTTTTTTTTAATTTTTTACCCCATCCTGAACCCTCCTCCCTCCTCCCTCCCCATACCATCCCTCTGGGTCGTCCCAGTGCACCAGCCCCAAGCATCCAGCATCGTGCATTGAACCTGGACTGGCATCTCATTTCATACATGACATTTCACATGTTTCAATGCCATTCTCCCAAATCTTCCTACCCTCTCCCTCTCCCACAGAGTCCATAAGCCTGTTCTATACATCAGTGTCTCTTTTGCTGTCTCGTATACAGGGTTATCATTACCATCTTTCTAAATTCCATATATATGCGTTAGTATACTGTATTGGTGTTTGTCCTTCTGGCTTACTTCACTCTGTATAATAGGCTCCAGTTTCATCCACCTCATTAGAACTGATTCAAATGTATTCTTTTTAATGGCTGAGTAGTCATCCGCCTTCTTGTGGAGGAGGGAAAGGATGTGGGATGGCCTTGCCTGAGTCCTGCTGTGCTCTGTTACGACATGGGAAGCCAAACAGTAATCTGGATATACTGGGAGGGAGTGTACCTAGTGCCTCCATATTACCAAAGCTGGAGGAAACACGGAATGGAGCCTGTCATGAGAATTTATCCCATTGCTCCTGTTGCTTGTACAAGACTTCTATGTTCAACCTGACATAGAATTGTCGTTCACCTTTTTATACCATGTTAAACTGCAAAAAGCATTTATGTGCTCTTCTGAAGCAAGGAATAGGCATGGATTTTGCAGCAGACTTAAAAATTTAATTCAGCTGAAAGCACAGCAGGTAAAGAATCTGCCAGGTTCAATTCCTGATTCAGGAATGTCCCCCTGGAAGAGAGCATGGCAACCCTCCCCAGTATTCTTGTCTGGAGAATCCCATGGACAGAGAAGCCTGGCCAGCTATCGTCTGTAGGGTCGAAAAGAGTCAGGCACAATTGAGACGGGGCAAAGACAGACAGCCCTAGCTTTAAAGATGAACACAGCTGTGATCCAAAGGTTCTAGTGGAAGCTCCCCAAGTGTGTTTTTGTTCTTCTGGTTTTTCTTGCAACAGTGAGAATGCCTGTGAAATGCTGAGGGAGGTCTACCAAGGCAGAATAAACTCAACCAAGACCATCTCAAGCCGAAAGAGGTTTAACTCTCTTAAAGGTGTTTTTCAAATCTGCCCACAGAGATTTTATACATTTTACATTTATGTGCCCAAGATAGCCCAAAGTCCAAGATGTAGAACTATGAAAATAATGGCCCTGAACCTCCTTGTGAAAACAGGAGAGAACTGCTTTTTCTTGATAGGTGATTAACTTCCCCAGTCACGGTCTTGAAAACCACTAGGGTGCAATTTAATGCTCCAGGAAAGGATTTTCTGAATAAGTCCCTTGTGACCTGGAAAGGTTAGGGTGCTTCCCCATAAAGTGACTCATTTACTTCCTTCTTTTTGGCAGGATTATGCTTGGGGCTTTTAAAGGCTCTTGACAGATCATTCCCTCCCATCAGGAGATGGTTTCAGGCACAAGTATCTGCTATGATAAAAGGCCAGATTTCTACTTCAGACATAATGCTATGAAGAGGCACGGTGGGGCTGAATGGTCATGTTTTAATGTACCTCCCATATGAATTGTGGAATCGAAAGCTACCCACTCAGATGTGATTGGCATTGAGTTGAGTGTGTATGATTGATTCAAAATCCATGGATACCAAATTTATAAAATTGCATAAAAGAACCAAGTTTAAAAGTCAATACATGTGAGAAGTGGATATATTAATTTTTTTAATTACCTATTATAGGAAAGGGCTTCCCTGGTGGCTTAGTGGTAAAGAATCCACCTGCCAAGGCAGAATGTGCAAGTTCCTTCCCTGTATCAGGGAGATCCCCTGGAGAAAGAAATGGCAAACCACTCCAGTATTCTTGCCTGGGGAATCCCTTGGACAGAGGAGCCTGGCAGGCTGCAGTCCATGGGGTCACAAAAAAGTCAGACACGACTAAGCAATTAAATAACAACAATTATAGGGGGAAAGCTGTGAAATTTCTTACAAAATTCCATACATCAGCCTGACATCAAAACCCACACCACAAGAAAATAACCAATACCATCTTTTGAAATCAAGGAAATGAATCTTATTGACACTAGTTTGAATATGCTATAGTCTATGAAATATTTTCTGAGAAGAAAACAGCTCTCTGAAGGACCCCAACATACAGGGAAGATAGATTGATATGTACCATGAAAATTTGGAATGCAACTCTTCTTGGTTTAGAGATACTGTGAAGGATATATTTTGCTGCTGAAACTACTTATGCAGTTATATTTAGCTCTGGGTTATTCATTAATTTAATTAGCATTTTTTGACAACCAAATTGTGCCAGGAGCAAGAGCTGGCGATATGTTACTCTGTCTTTCCAAGAGAGGGAGATGGTTAATGTTCCAAAATGTAAATCTTCTATTTTCAGATTAAGTATAATGCATTTTAGTAAGGCCTACTCAATCCTTCAGTCGTGTCCAACTGTTTGGAACCCCATAGACTATAGCCTTCCATGGACAGAGGAGCATGGCAGGCTACAGTCCATAGGGTTGCAAAGAGTCAGATACGACTGAAGCGACTGAGCATACACACATACACTCTTAATCTTGAAGAAATTTCTTTTTGAAATGATGTGTTGTTAATTCAGTGTGATTGTGAAGTGAATTTAATGCATGTTGAAAAGGGCCACATCTGATGCAAATAGATACTCTGTAATTATGGACTAAGCACTCTTGCAGAAACAATAGTGACAATAAAAAAGGATTGGGTATAATTAGTCCCCCGGGCAGATCTTTTCCTTTTATTATCTCTGTTCTTTGCTATAAATTTTAATAATAAGATTAGCCATTCAATGGCAATATAACCAGATTGCGGTATTAATACATAGAACATCTGTACTGTAAAATGAGAGAAATTTGCAGGAAAAAAATGTTATTATAGAAGATGTAAAGAGAATGAATGAAATTATATGCATAGAGGTTAAAAACATGCTTCTTAATCTCTGCTTACTGTCAATATCCTTATGATGAGCCACTGAATTCTTAAGCTAGTTTTTCTAAACATCTGAATAATCCTGTCTTAAATGTAAGGATTATGACAATAGAAATAGTTACTTTAATAGAATATATTTCTATACAGATATCAGATATTTTTCCTATCATTTCTGTGTGAATGTTTCTGCACTTTTAATTAAAATTTTAAATTATTCACCTTTGTCCTAAGATGATGAAATAAAAATCCCTAAACAATGGAAGGTTCCTGTTATACTACTATTCTGCCTAAAAGTTGTAAAGACTGTTACTCCTGTATTTAAATGAAACATGCATGAATCATATATCAGAAGCAGAATTCTTTTTCTTTCCTTTTTTTTAACTAAAGCAAATGGAAATAGAAAGGTACAGGGGAATGTTATTTTTCTTTCTTACTTAAAATAGCATTTGTTTTTGAAGTGTCAACATAACTGCCATTTTATTTAGGATGCTTCATCTGCCTACTCCAACGTAATGACTAATCTGATTTTTATATTTTTCATTTCTTAACATGGTCTTTAGAAATGTTTCCAAACAGAATCTTGTCATTCATTTAATGAGGGACCTCAGAGTGTCTTTCTGAAAAGCATCCTGAATTCTCCTGTCCTGAGGTGTAGGCAGTGGGAGGGAAAGGCTGGTGTCTGTATAGATGCCCACACGATGTGTATCTGAGCTCACATAAACAGTGATGAGGTCACGGCGTACCCTGGGCTCTAGAGTACAAAGCTTTGTTCTGTGCTCCAAGAGCTTTGTTCCTGGGCAGAGAGAGGCCTGGACTGTCCTGAGAGCCTGGTGTGCTACTGTTTCATTGTCAAGCTCTAGGGATTTGGGGTGGGGGGAAGTTAGGAATATATTTCTGAATGTATTTCTGAAGCATATAAAGAAATGTCGGTATCAAATGAGATAAGCAATTGTAAACGTGTGAACATATTCACAATTTAATTATCCATTTTAGTAGAAGATAAGGATGGATTTAGAATTAGAATCTGTGAATGTCACAAAAGCCTAACTTCTCATTAATGCCTTTAATCTTTTTCCGGTAATACTAAACAGATTGACAGAGGACCTTTCTATCTTGCTATTTCTCCTCCCTGCATCTGAGGCATTAGCTAAAGCACAGCAGAATGCCAAAAACCAAGGATGGCATTTCCGAGATTGAATAAATCTGGATGATTTTCAACACAATTAAAAGGGCAGATATTAGTGTGTCCCAAAAGAATATTATCTGCACTTATAAGAACTGGAAATCCAGGCGAGGACATCTAGAACAGACTCTTAATTTCTAACTATTCAGCAGCCTCTTTTGGTTTTCAGCTCTATAGGTTACTTTGTGGAATGGTCCTTTGCATGGTCCATTTTGGAGTTTCCTTGAAAGGCAGGATCATGTAGTGATCCGGAGATTGACCTGTAGAGCCAGAGTTGGTCTACCTGTTCTTGGCTCTACTCCTGACTAGTTCTGTGACTAAATGTAACCAGCTTCATAGCCCGTTATCTCCCTTGTGCCTTGTTAGGTTCATCAATGAAATGGGTTGACCAGCTGTACCTCTGTCATACAGTTGATAGGAAGATTGTGAATCACTGTGCATGAACTCCCTGAAGCACTGTCTTATTCATATAAGCAGTCAATAAATGTTGAACTGCCATTGCTTAGACAAGAGAAATAAGGGGAGGCAAGACTGTAGAAAAAATGTTTACTGAGTAGCTACTGTGGATGCAGCATTATGCTGAGTAACTAACACAATATTTTTTTTTTTACTGTTCAACAAGGCCCCACTTATATAAAATAATTTTATAAAAATAGTATGTAAATATATTTGCAGTGTTGATACAGTTTTGTCTCCTAATGATAGAATAATGGTTTTAAGTTTCTTCGTGCTGTTTTACATACCCCAATTATCTTCAGAGAAGGTATATAATTTTATTTAATTTTAATTTTGAGATATTAAAAATGTATACACTACAAAGAGTAGTATGAAAATATGTTTTTAAAATATAGATTATGTATCCATCACCCAAATATAAATTATTATCATATTGGTACATTTGCATCAGTTCTTCTTTTCACCATTGAAATGATTCTTTAATGTAATTGTTATATTATATCAGAGTATTGTTGACTGGGGACTTCCCTGGTGGCTCAGTGGTAAAGAATCCTCCTGCCAATGCAAGACACACAGGTTCAATCCCTAAGTCGGGAAGATCCCCTGGAGAAGGGAATGACAACCCACTCTAGTATTCTTGCCTGGGAAATTCCATGGATAGAGGAGCCTGGCGGGCTACACTCCAGGGAGTCACAAAAGAATTGGACACAACTGAGCGACTAAAGCAACAACAACTGTTGATTTACAGTGTCATGTTAGTTTCAGTAACAAACAACGTTTTCATCCCCATGTGTGCCTATGAAAGATCGTTATCTCAGTGGCACAGATGAGGAAACTGAGGCTTAGGTAGTTTGAGACTCATGTTTATTTTTAAATTGATGTTAAGGTTAATAACCACAGGTGGGAGTCTGTGCCATTTGTGGTGACAGGGGAAAAAAGCGGGGGGTTGGGGAAGAGACTCAAATGTCAGTTATTAGAATTTAGCTTCAAGCATCAAGACCAATTTGGAGCCGTTACATCCTGGCACCCATGCTTGGGGGTGACAGTCCTGAGGACCACATGCCTTGTAGAAACGTTTATAGGTGACTGACTACCAAAAAAGAAAGAAGAAAAGAGAGTTATGATGAAAATAATCCTTATGGTCACTTGAAGCATTTTTTGCTTATGTGAGCTCATAAAGAAAAAAAGTTCTATTGTCTTCAAAACAACAAAGCCTTTTCAAGAATTAAAAAATGAAACTGAGCAACTGAGAAACCATATTCAGCCAAGTAGTTGCACCAGTAAGAGGCTGGGGCGTCTTGGATGACTGCAATTATTTGCAGTCCTGTCTGTATCCAACCTTGGAAGTATGACTGCAGTAGAATTAAAGGAGTTTCTTAGGCCTTGGTGCTGAATAAAGGAGCAAGTGTGAAGGGCATGCAATATCCTGTTTGCTCAATCCTGTGTATAAAATATCCATCACATTCAACAGTACTCAGCCTTTGATTTCTGACCTCAAAATTACCTTTTCCAAACAAGTTTGAATAAACTTGGGCTTCCCTGATGGCTCAGATGGTAAAGAATCCACCTGTAATACAGAAGACCTAGGTTCGATCCCTGGGTCGGGAAGATCCCCTGGAGAAGGGTACGGCTACTCACTCCACTATTCTTGCCTGGAGAATTCCGTGGACAGAGGAGCCTGATGGGCTAAGGTCCATGGAGTCACAAAGAGTCAGACATGACCGAGCAACTTTGATTTTGTATAAACCTATCGCCTTTTACATGTGTATTATCAGTGGAGTTTGTCAATTGTTATTTCTTTTACTGCTTTTCTCCTTTTAAAAAGATTTAAAAGATCATTCTCTAATTTGTAGGGTAAACCAAATTTCACAGTAGCAATGACAATTATAGTGATGGGCTGCCAAACACTATGTTTCAAGCTGTGATGTCTGCCTTTTTTGGAGATTATGGAGAAGCACATTGCTTCCAGGATAAATGGAAGAAAGAAGGCAGATGAGCCCAGGTTTACTTTCTTTCTGTTGTGTTTATTTATTTGTTTTCTTAAGTGTAGGAGTGTCGCCTGTGGAAGGCATGAAAGTGAAAGTTGCTCACTCGTGTCCGACTCTTTGTGACCCCGTGGACTATACAGTCCATGGAATTCTCCAGGCCAGAATACTGGAGTGGGTAGCCTTTTAGCCTTTCCCTTCTCCAAGGGATCTTCCCAACCCAGGGATCAAACCCAGGCCTCCAGAATTGCAGGGAGATTCGTTACCAGCTGAGCCACAGGGAAGCCCAAGAATACTGGAGTGGGTAGTCCGTCCCTTCTCCAGCAGATCTTCCCAACCCAGGAATCGAATCGGCGTCTCCTGCCTTGCAGGCAGATTCTTTACCAACTGAGCTATCAGGGAAGGCATGGAAGCCAATTCAGAGCAGGCTCTCTGAGTCAAGCACTCTCTATCATGTGTGATTCTTAATACAGAAAGACCAAACCTGGCCCTTGAGAGGCTCACAGTTGAAGAGGGCAGTCAGAAACACATAACACTCCTCTGTTCTTGGAATTCCCCAGGTAAGAATCCTGGAGTGGGTAGCCATTTCCTTCTCCAGGGGATCTTCCCGACCTAGGGATCCAACCAGGTCTCCTGCGTTGCAGGCAGGTTTTTTACTGTCTGAACCATCAGGGAAGCCCATATTATTTAATAGGTTGTATTAAATGCAATAATGAGGGTTTGCAAAGCATTTCCTGGGAGCACAAGGAAAGGATACCTACCACTTTTGCCTGGGATGTCAGGGAAGTGGCCCCACAGTTAAGCAACAGGAGACAGGGAGGCACATTCCATAAAGTATTGGGAAACACACACACACCATCTCTGCAAATAAAATCTGTACCTTCCAACTGATTTTCAGGGCACCATAGGTTAATAATAACTGCTGCTGCTGCTGCTAAGTCACTTCAGTCATGTCTGACTCTGTGTGACCCCATAGACAGCAGCCCACCAGGCTCCCCCATCCCTGGGATTCTCCAGGCAAGAACACTGGAGTGGGTTGCCATTTCCTTTTCCAATGCATGAAAGTGAAAAGTGAAAGGGAAGTTGCTCAAGTCGTGTCCGACCCTCAGAGACCCCACGGACTGCAGCCTACCAGGCTTCTCCATCCATGGGATTTTCCAGGCAAGAGTACTGGAGTGGGGTGCCATTGCCTTCTCCGTAATAATAACTAAATATACCCAAATGGCCAAAATTCTATTTCTGACATGGACTTCCACAGGTAATTTTTGTTTGTTTTAATGAAGAGGAAGCATGTATCTTTGGAAATTGTTTTTAAAACTCACATAGTGTAATGCATGTAGCAGTTGAATTGTTAAAGACAGAGAAAGTAGACCTTGTCCTTTTTAAAAAAAAAATAAGGATGAATGCTTTCAAGTAAGACTGGAATAAAAATGGAATGGAACCAATTAGAAAAAAAATAGAAGCACTTAAGAAGAAACTTAATTGTTGCTGAAAGAATTAGAATCTAATCTCATGGAAAGATTTTAATTAAACTCCAGAGTAAAATAAAACATTGGCCTTTCTCCTAGGAAAATATGATGTCTCTTAGAATTTATCAACTATTCCTTGGCCTGCAAATCAGTGGTGATTGTCTGTTATTTTTCTCATTTTGATTATTACATGTTACTGATGGTAGGATTATTTGTGCAGCAATAACTGCTGAGACAACCACTCAGTACAGTTCAGTCACTCAGTCGTGTCCAGCTCTTTGCAACCCCATGGACTGCAGCACGCCAGGCCTCCCTGTCCATCACCAACTCCCAGAGTTTACTCAAACTCATGTCCATTGAGTCAGTGATGCCATCCAACCATCTCATCCTCTGTTGTCCCCTTCTCCTCCTGCCTCCAGTCTTTCCCAGCATCAGAGTATTTTCAAATGAGTCAGTTCTTTGCATCAGGTGGCCAAAGTATTAGTTTCAGCTTCAGCATCAGTCCTTCCAGTGAACATTCAGGACTGATTTCCTCTAGGATGGACTAGTTGGATCTCCTTGCAGTCCAAGGGACTCTCAAGAGTCTTCTCCAACACCACAGTTCAAAAGCATCAATTTTTCGGTGCTCAGCTTTCTTTAAAGTCAGACTCTCACATCCATTTCTAGTAGTCATGTATGGATGTGAGAGTTGGATATGAGACAATCATTAAAACTGTACAAATAGAAATGTAGTCTCAAGTGAACCTGTATATTTGGGTGGGAAAACGGGAAGGACCTACGTTAAATCTGACAGATCCAGAATCAACTCGCTGGGCTTCTCTGGTGGCTCAGGGGTTAAGAATCCACCTGCCGATGCAAGGGACACCGGTTTGATCCCTGATCCCCGAAGAGCCCACGTGCCTCAGAGCAGCTAAGCCCAAGGGCCACAGTTAATGAGCCTGTGCTCTCGAGCTCAGGAGTCACAACTGCCCCTGAAGCCCACATGCCCACAAGCTTGGGCTTGACCACAAGAGAAGCCACCGCTATAAGAAGCCTGCACACTGCACCTAGAGAGTAGCCTAAGCAGCAACAAAGACCTAGCATGGCCACAAATTTTTTAAAAATCCACTCTCCTTCAGTAACAGAAGGCTCTGTGTTTTAAAAGGAATTGTTAACAAGGACAGCCATCATCAAGCTTTTTAAAAATCCACTCTCCTTCCACAACAGAAGGCGCTATTTTAAAAGGAATTGTTAACAAGGACAGCCATCATCGTATGTGTCAAATGCTAAATGCTCTTATAGAAATGAAAAATGGCCAATTGAATAAGGAATTACCTAGGAAGAGGGGAGTGGAGAATTATTTGAAAAGGAGAATTGCCAAAAAAAGAGGAAAAAAAAATGACTCACAGTGCTTTCACATCAGGGGATGAATTAGTGGACCCTCTGACCCCAAAGCGTTTAGAAAAACCAATATTTTGAATCTGAACTTTTTTTTTTTTCATTTTTGCCCCCTACAGCCTCGTCACGTGTTCAACATGCTAAAGAAGTATGTCCGTGCTGAACAGAAAGACAGACAACACACCTTAAAGCATTTTGAACATGTTCGCATGGTGGATCCAAAGAAAGCTGCTCAAATCCGATCCCAGGTAAGCACAAAGTGTGGTAGTCATGCCACTTGGACAATTCAGTGTCCTTGCCCTTTGAATTGAATCTTTAGGTATTCCCGGAGTAGCCATGGATGTTGCACCTCTATAGCAAGAGTCCTTTAATACCTGGGAAATTCTAGAGGCTTGTCCTAGGGCAGCATGAGATTTGGCACTTCCTGAGTTATAAAAATTTTGTTTTCACAGACAACTAGTCAATCTGATCACACTAGGACCACAGCCTTGTCTAACTCAATGAAACTAAGCCATGCCGTGTGGGGCCACCCAAGACGGGCAGGTCATGGTAAAGAGGTCTGACAGAATGTGGTCCACTGGAGAAGGGAATGGCAAACCACTTCAGTATTCTTGCCTTGAGAACCCCATGAACAGTATGAAAAGGCAAAATGATAGGATACTGAAAGAGAAACTCCCCAGGTCAGTAGGTGCCCAATATGCTACTGGAGATCAGTGGAGAAATAACTCCAGAAAGAATGAAGGGATGGAGCCAAAGCAAAAACAATACCCAGTTGTGGATGTGACTGGTGATAGAAGCAAGGTCCGATGCTGTAAAGAGCACTATTGCATAGGAACCTGGAATGTCAGGTCCATGAATCAAGGCAAATTGGAAGCAAACAGGAGATGGCAAGAGTGAACGTCAACATTCTAGGAATCAGCGAACTAAAATGGACTGAAATGGGTGAATTTAATTCAGATGACCATTATATCTACTACTGTGGGCAGGAATCCCTTAGAAGAAATGGAGTAGCCATCATGGTCAACAAAAGAGTTTAAAATGCAGTACTTGGATGCAATCTCAAAAACAACAAAATGATCTCTGTTCGTTTCCAAGGCAAACCATTCAATATCACAGTAATCCAAGTCTATGCCCCAACCAGTAACGCTGAAGAAGCTGAAGTTGAACGGTTCTATGAAGACCTACAAGACCTTCTAGAACTAACACCCCAAAAAGATGTCCTTTTCATTATAGGGGACTAGAATGCAAAAGTAGGAAGTCAAGAAACACCTGGGCTAATAGCCAAATTTGGCCTTGGAATACAGAATGAAGCAGGGCAAAGACTAATAAAGTTTTGCCAAGAGAATGCACTGGACATAGCAAACACACTCATCCAACAACACAAGAGAAGACTCTACACATGGACATTACCAGATGGCCAACACCAAAATCAGATTGATTATATTCTTTGCAGCCAAAGATGGAGAAGCTCTATACAGTCAGCAAAAACAAGACCGGGAGTTGACTATGGCTCAGATCATGAACTCCTTATTGCCAAATTCAGATTAAATTGAAGAAAATAGGGAAAATCACTAGACCATTCAGGTATGACCTAAATCAAATCCCTTATGATTATACACTGGAAGTGAGAAATAGATTTAAGGGAGTAGATCTGATAGACAAGAGTGCCTAATGAACTATGGACGGAGGTTCGTGACATTGTACAGGAGATAGGGATCAATACCATCCCCATGGAAAAGAAATGCAAACAAGCAAACTGGCTGTCTGGGGAGGCCTTACAAATAGCTGTGAAAAGAAGAGAAGTGAAAAGCAAGGAGAAAAGGAAAGATATAAGCATCTGAATGCAGAGTTCCAAAGAATAGCAAGGAGAGATAAGAAAGCCTTCCTCAGCAATCAATGCAAAGAAATAAAAGAAAACAACAGAATGGGCAAGACTAGAGATCTCTTCAAGAAAATTAGAGATACCAAGGGAACATTTCATGCAAAGATGGGCTCGATAAATGACAAAAATGGTATGGACCTAACAGAAGCAGAAGATATTAAGAAGAGATGGCAAGAATATACAGAAGAACTGTACAAAAAAGATCTTCATGACCCATATAATCACGATGGTGTGATCACTCACCTAGAG
>NW_011494666.1:1893618-1894374 GCF_000754665.1 Bison bison bison
TAATCACGATGGTGTGATCACTCACCTAGAGCCAGACATCCTGGAATATGAAGTCAAGTGGGCCTTAGAAAGCATCACTATGAACAAAGCTAGTGGAGGTGATGGAATTCCAGTGGAGCTATTTCAAATCCTGAAAGATGATGCTGTGAAAGTGCTGCATTCAGTATGCCAGCAAATTTGGAAAACTCAGCAGTGGCCACAGGACTGGAAAAGTTTAGTTTTCATTCCAATCCCAAAGAAAGGCAATGCTAAAGAATGCTCAAACTACCACACAATTGCCCTCATCTCACACGCTAGTAAAGTAATGCTGAAAATTCTCCAAGCCAGGCTTCAGCGATACGTGAACCATAAACTTCCAGATGTTCAAGCTGGTTTTAGAAAAGTTAGAGGAACCAGAGATCAAATTGCCAACATTCGCTGGATCATTGAAAAAGCAAGAGAGTTCCACAAAAACATCTATTTCTGCTTTATTGACTATGCCAAAGCCTTTGACTGTGTGGATCACAACAAACTGTGGAAAATTCTGAAAGAGATGGGCATACCAGACCACCTGACCTGCCTATTGAGAAACCTATATGCAGGTCAGGAAGCAACAGTTAGAACTGGACATGGAACAACAGACTGGTTCCAAAGAGGAAAAGGAGCGCGTCAAGGCTGTATATTGTCACCCTGCTTATTTAACTTCTGTGCAGAGTACATCATGAGAAACGCTGGACTGGAAGAAGCACAAGCTGAAATCAAGATTGCCGGGAGAAA
>NW_011494666.1:1894474-1898207 GCF_000754665.1 Bison bison bison
ATTGCCGGGAGAAATATCAATAACCTCAGATATGCAGATGACACCACCCTTATGGCAGAAAGTGAAGAGGAGCTCAAAAGCCTCTTGATGAAAGTGAAAGAGGAGAGTGAAAAAGTTGGCTTAAAGCTCAGTATTCAGAAAATGAAGATCATGGCATCCGGTCCCATCACTTCATGGGAAATAGATGGGGAAACAGTGGAAACAGTATCAGACTTCATTTGCGGGGGCTCCAAAATCACTGTAGATGGTGATTGCAGCCATGAAATTAAAAGACACTTACTCCTTGGAAGGAAAGTCACGACCAACCTAGATAGCATATTCAAAAGCAGAGACATTACTTTGCCAACAAAGGTCCGTCTAGTCAAGGCTATGGTTTTTCCAGTAGTCATGTATGGATGCGAGAGTTGGACTGTGAAGAAAGCTGAGTGCTGAAGAATTGATGCTTTTGAACTGTGGTATTGGAGAAGAATCTTGAGAATCCCTTGGACTGCAAGGAGATCCAACTAGTCCATTCTGAAGGAGATCAGTCCTGGGTATTCTTTGGAAGGACTGATGCTAAAGCTGAAACTGCAATATTTTGGCCACCTGATGCGAAGAGTTGACTCACTGGAAAAGACTCTGATGCTGGGAGGGATTGGGGGCAGGAAGAAAAGGGGACAACAGAGGATGGGATGGCTGGATGGCATCACCGACCCAATGGACATGAGTTTGGGTGAACTCTGGTAGTTGGTGATGGACAGGGAGGCCTGGCGTGCTACAATTCATGGGGTCGCAAAGAGTCGGACACGACTGAGCAACTGAACTGTACTGAGTTATAAAAATAACAAAGAGTATAAAAATCTTGAGTGTCTATTGCTACTGATTCTTAAAGAACCATTTCAAACTCTGATGACTAAAACAACAAAAACATAAATTGTATACACCAAAACTGCTAACATATGGTCCAGCTAATTAGAGAAGACAATCACAAGCTCCGTTTCTGTAATGGAGCTTGGAAATAATATGAGACTAAATGTAGCTTGGTAGTGATAAGTTTCATACTCTGTCATTTGCAAAGCTTTACAACTGGAATCTACCTGCAGAAATTTAAATTTTTAAATTTCCGTAAACAGAAGAGTTTTTCAAGTATCTATCATGAAATATCCATGTGATCCCATCTGTTGGAAAATTTGAAAAACATATATTTAGGACATCAGAGGTTATTTAGGAATCTCAATCATAATTGGGCAGAAATGGTCTTTTCAACTGGCTGTATATTTTATGGTTATAAACATTTAATGTAATGGGAAGTTTAAAACAGTCCAAAGATGGAGAACTAAAAATAAGAGAACAAGAAAAATAAAGGTGCCCTTTCGAGTTCAAAGTTCCAGCAGCATTTTGTCAGTTTTATCTGGGAAGTTTGTATCTGTCTGTGGTGCCTGGTAAGGAAAATAACTGTTCCTTACTCCAGAGACGGTTCACCTGGCACTGTCTACCTCCTTTGCTACAGGTTATGACACACCTCCGCGTCATTTATGAACGCATGAACCAGTCTCTCTCCCTGCTCTACAATGTTCCTGCCGTGGCCGAGGAAATTCAGGATGAAGTTGGTGAGTGAGCTGTTCTTTTGATGCTGCACATATAAACATATTTTCCTCGTGCAGGAGAAAATCAGGGAACTGAGTTAGTCTGCCTCGGAAATCACCAGTGTTTTAACAGGTGGAAGGAAAAAGAGCAGATTCCCTTTGATGATGAAACCCTTGGGGAATATAAATAGCTCTCATTTCAGCAATTGCATCAGATCTTAACTTCATGCTTACAAAAGTGGGGAAATGTGACTTGCCTTTTGGTCTGTTTGTGTGATAATGAGCCACTTGTTACTGGATTGTATTTGTCAACAGTTGTCTGACTTAGTCTTGTAAGTTTCACCTTATGTTGCTTTGGTACTTTACAATTTAATAGAAACAACCATTTCGTCATCTCTTAATTCTTAATTATCATACTTTTTGAGTGGCATGATAGACCAGTTTTTCAGATGAAGGGATTCAAATCTACAGTTTTAGGAACTTGCCTATGCCACGCATACTCTAGGGAACCCAGAAAAACCATAAAACTGCGACTTCTGACTTTGAGATGATTGTTGTCTTCAGTAATACATCTTTCTTTGTTGTCTGCCCCACCCCACCCCACCACAGAGTCATGAGTGTTCTCTGAATCAGATTGTTGTTTAAACTTAATTAACTGTGTGCCCACTGTCTTTCATTAAACTTTTATTTAAATAATCACACACTCATAAGAAGTTAGGAAAGTAATACAGAGAAGTCCGGGGTCGACTTCCTCATAGTAACATCTTATATAATGCCATATATTTGCAAAACCAGGAAACAGATCTTGTGTGCCCACTGTCTCCTGTGACCCTAATGATATCTTTAATATTTTGTATGAGTAAGTTTTCCCATTTCTATTTTTCTTGGAAAGGGAGTAATGTATCACATAATGTAATTCTCCACAAACCCCCAAAATGCCTGTATTTAACTTTATCTCACAAAAGTACTTAGATGCATTTGCCCCCGTGCATGTTTCAGCATAAAACAGATGTGTGAATCTGGGTGCCTTGGGGCATGAACTGTTTGTAAATAAGCAATATGTGTGCGGTGTCTCTCTCTCCGTAATGAGTCCTGCCCTTTGTTAATTGGGTTGGAAATAGATGCTTAATTAGGTTTGAAATGGATGCAGGTTGTCTGAAATCAGGCCACCCAGGATACGCTGTAGATGGTGTACAGGTTGCAGGAATTCCTGCTTTGAAGTGCCCGAAACACAGCTCGATTTTTCCATCTCATGCCAGTGCTATTCCACTCTTCTTTTTTTCTAACTTGGCAATGCCTCGCAAGTGTAGTTTGTATTATGGTCAGGTATTTGGCACTTCATCAAGTGGTAATGGTCTGTTCAGTATTGTGTGTTAACATACAGAATCGTTTCTTTAAGAACTGAATATTCTTGTCAGATACATTTGTAAGGTAGACATGTAAGGAAGCTCTAAAATACTGTTTATTAAATAACTATAAGAAAGTCCTCTAGTAAGTTGTAGACGGGACAAAGTCAAAGAAATCATCACATTCTTAATGAATCGAAGCTCCTATCTTCTAGGTGAATGTATTTTTGCCTTCTAGCCATCTTAACAAGCTTATTTTCATAAGGGACTTAGAGCTGTTGCCAGTAATACAACTATGGAAGAATAAGCCATTGCACAAGACTAGAATATTTCACTCTCACCCAGTAATTGGTTGGCTCTTTCTAATTAAATTATCAGATGTTTTTATTGAGCAAACTACTGAAAGCAGTGACCACTAATGAGACACAGTTCCCCAGAACAGATGGCAATTCAGCTGTCTTGAGTGTTGCAAAATGCCCAAGAATCGGGCCACACACTAAACTTCACATCTCAGTGACAGGGAGAATATTCAGAGGGCTAGAATCAAGGAATTATTTTCCTTTAAAACTAAAAAAGCTATTAAGTTGGATTAAGAGCATATCATTTAAAAAATAGTTACGCCAAGTGAAAGAAGCTAGTCACAAATGATCACATATTGTATAATTCCATTTATATAAAATATGCAGAATTGGGAAATTTATAGACAGAAATCATACTGGTGTCTGGCAAGGGCTTGGAAGGTGGGGGTAATGCTGCTGCTGCTGCTGCTAAGTCGCTTCAGTCGTGTCCGACTCTGTGCAACCCCATAGACGGCAGCCCACC
>NW_011494666.1:1898518-1899449 GCF_000754665.1 Bison bison bison
GCACTGGAGTGGGGTGCCATTGCCTTCTCCAGGGGGGTAGTAAGAGTACAGTTAATGAATATGTTGTTGTTCAGATGCTAAGTCGTGTATGACTCTTTTTGACCCTATGAACTGCAGCACGCCAAGCTTCCCAAACTCACTATCTCCCTGAGTTTGCTCAAACTCATGTCCATCAAGGCAGTGATGCCATCCAACTGTCTAATCCTCTGTTGTCCCCTTCTCCTCCTGCCCTCAGTCTTTGCCAGCATCAGGTTCTTCTCCAATGAGTCAGCTCTTCGCATCAGGTGGCCACAGCATTGGAGCTTCAGCTTCACCATCAGTCCTTCCAATGAATATTCAGAGTTGATTTCCTTAGGATTGACTGGTTTGATCTCCTTGCTGTCCAAGGGACTCTCAAGAGTCAGATAATGAAATTTTTCTAAAATTAGACAGTAATAATGGCTGAACAACTCTGTGAATACACTAATACCCATAAATATTATACATTTAAAACAGTAATTTTTTTGGCATGTGAATTATATCTCAATTAAGCTGTTGCTTAATAAAAAATAAAGTCACCCCTTAACTTAGCACAAAAAAAGTTTTGTCATTCTAAGTACACTGAACACCGAATCCTGAAAGATAATCATTTTCAAAATCTTTCTCGCCTCCATTTTTAAATGGCTGTTTCCTATGGGAGCAGAAGCTTGCATTAATGAACTCCATTAAATAGGTCTGTGTACCATTGGAGGTTCTAGCACCAAAGCCAAAGAAGAGAGTTCGTCTATGAGCTCAGCTGTCTCATAGAAGCGTTCTTCGTTTGAAGGAACATTTTGAAATAACCTCCTCCTAAAGTAGGAGTATGGATAAAACAGGGCTTCCCAGGTGGCACAGGGGCCAAGAACCCCCCTGCCAATGTAGGAGACTGAAGAGACACAGATTCAGTCCCTGG
>NW_011494666.1:1899549-1902884 GCF_000754665.1 Bison bison bison
GACCAAGGCGGGCTACAGTCTGTGGGTTCCCAAAGAGGCAGACTTGGCGACTCAGCAACAACAAATGGATGAAAAAGACGGACCATGGGTGCTAATTGTTTAAGCTGAGTGGGAGTTCTTTGTAGTAGTCTCTTTACTTTTGTATATGCTTGAAGTTTTCCACAATAGAAGTTGTTGATTTGTCGCTTACTTTCTAAATAGAATCTTCACAATTTTCTTCCAGTTTATGTCTTGTACATTTAATTGTTTCTGCATAAAAGCTTCGTCATTTAGTCTGATGTACACGCATCTGTGTTTTCTCTATAATCAAATTTTAGATTTGGAGTCAGTTCAGTGTAAATAAGGATACTAAAATTCCGAGCCACTGGTCCAAGGAGAGGATCCAAAAGAGCCTACAAATGCATGCTTTTTGTATAAAAGTTTGTGCTTATAAACACAGGCAGTTAGGATATATTTAATACTGTAAAACATCGGGAGAGAAATACAGTAGTTTTGTCACATGAGGGTAAATAGTTACTCTGGAGATAAAGGGTTTTCAACAGCCCTGAGAAACTGCCAGTATCTTTGGTGATGTAGGTTTACCTACTCTGGGTAATTTATGTTCCCATGAGGGTAGAATTCTCTAGCATGGAGGAAATTGAGGAAGAAGCTAGCCACGGCAAAGAGAAAAGGGCAAAAGTGAGAACTGACATCAAATTTGTGGCATCAAAAAGTCAGTAAAGTAAGACTGACTAGAGTCTAGAATTCACCATGCCACTGAGATCCAGCTCTGCTCATTTTCAGCCACCACACTTTCCTGAGAACCACATTTGTTTATGCTATTCTGCTGTTAACTCCTGTAAATCCTATATTCATAAACCTAACAGCAGCCTGTCTGCTGATTCTCAGCAACATATTCCAGACTCAGTACAGGCAGACCTCTATTGTGCTTCACAGATACTGCGTTCTTTACAGTTTGAAGGTTGGTGACAACCTTGTCTCAAGTGAATCTATCAACACCATTTTCCAACTGCATTTTCTCACTCCATGTCTCTGTGTCACATATTGGTCATTATTGTGATATTCCATTCTTTCTCATTATTATTATACTTGTGATGGTGATCTATGATCAGTGATCTTTGATGTTGTTCAGTCGCTAGGTCGTGTCCAACTCTTTGCATTCTTGTGGACTGTAGCCAGCCAGAATACTCTGTCCATGGCATTCTCCAAGGCAAGAATACTGGAGTGAGCTGCCATTTCCTCCTCCAGGGGATCTTTCTGACCCAGGGATCAAACCCATGTCTCCAACAATGGCAGGCAGATTCATTACCACTTGGAGTTTGCTCAGAGCATGTCCGTTGAGTCAGTGATACTATCCAACCATCTCATCCTAAGCAGCCCTCTCCTGCTTTTGCCTTCAATCTTTCCCAGCATCACAGTTTTGTTCCAGTGAGTCAGCTCTTTGCATCAGGTGGCCAAAGTATTGGAGTTTGGTTTTCAGCATCAGTGCCTCCAGTGAATTTTTAGGGTTGATTTACTCTATGAAATCATATTTCAGATATTGTTATTATATCTGTGATGGTGACCTATGATCAGTGATCTTTGATGTTACTATTGCAAAAAGATTGTGACTTGCTAAAGGCTCAGATGACAATTAGCATTCTGTAGCAATAAAGTATTTTTCAATTAAGGTGTGTTCATTGTTTCTTTGATATAATGCTATTTGCACTTAATAGACTACAGGGTAGTGCAATCATAACTTTTATTTGCACTGGAAAACCAAAAAATTCATGCTAATTGCTTTACTGCAGTTTTCTGGAACAAGCCTGCAATATCTCTGAGGTATGCCTATATTTCACCCATTTCACAAACTCCAAACTATGTGTTTAAAGAAAGCATTGGGTCCCTCTTGAAATTCACTCATTTTACAGTCTCTGTTATGGGTTCTCCCAGTTGTCCTAAACCATATCCATGATGCGTTCCTTTCCTCCACCCATGATTGCTCATCAATCTGAAATCTATGTATTCTACCTCGTGTATTCATGAGGACTGCCTTCTCTGTAAACCCATGTGTTAGCTCAGATCCTCATCCTCACATGAGTTTCACTGGACTCATCACAGGATAAGAGGTCATCCTGCCTCTTATCTTTCCATGGCTCCCTTCTACCCAGACTCTTCCTCTTCAGAGCTGACTTCCTGCTAAAATGAAAAGACAGCCCACACATGGTTCTTCCTTGCTTGAAAAGCAGCATCCTTCGGTGCTCAGCTGAAATGCCCACACTCCCATAAACCCTTGACTAATTTGCATAGGAAGCCAGGTGGAAGAGCTGGTGTTTGAGTGACAGCTGTATGGCAAACTGATGACTATGTCTTACCTATGATGTTGCTGGCCTGAGTTCTTTATGAAAGTCCACCCTTGCTGAGGTTCAGGGTCATCACATGTAGATGTGGCAGCTGGTTTAGGGATAGAGTGTGACCGACCAATATTCATTAGTACTGCTGTGTCAGATGGTAAAGAATCTGCCTGCAATGCAGGAGACCCAGGTTCCATCCCTGAATCAGGAAGATCCCTGGAGGAGGAGGGGATGGCAACCCACTCCAGTGTTCTTGCCTGGAGAATTCCGTGGACAGAGGAGTCTGGAGGGCTATAGTCCCGGAGGTCACGTGACTAACACTTTCACTATCCACATGAAGCGGAGCTTTCTTGTAATTCACACAGAAGTACCACATGTGCCAGTGACGGCGCTGGTGAATTCAGTGTCTGCACCCCCAACTTACGATTGAAGAAACTGAACCTCAAGAGAGAGGTCACTGACTTGGCCTTAACCAATTTCACGCAAAGATGGGCTCGATAGAGGACAGAAATGGTATGAACCTAACAGAAGCAGTAGATATTAAGAAAAAGTGCAAGAATACACAGAAGAACTGTACAAAAAAGATCTTCACGACCAAGATAATCATGATGGTGTGATCACTCACCTAGACCCAGACATCCTGGAATGTGAAGTCAAGTGGGCCTTAGAAAGCATCACTATGAACAAAGCTAGTGGAGGTGATGGAATTCCAGTGGAGCTATTTCAAATCCTGAAAGATGATACTGTGAAAGTGCTGCACTCAATATGCCAGCAAATTTGGAAGACTCAGCAGTGGCCATAGGACTGGAAAAGGTCAGTTTTCATTCCTATCCCAAAGAAAGGCAATGCCAAAGATTGCTCAAACTACCGCACAGTTGTACTCATCTCACACGCTAGTAAAGTAATGCTCAAAATTCTCCAAGCCAGGCTTCAGCAATATGTGAACTGTGAACTTCCAGATGTTCAAGCTGGTTTTAGAAAAGGCAGAGTAACCAGAGATCA
>NW_011494666.1:1903025-1904037 GCF_000754665.1 Bison bison bison
TGTGAACTTCCAGATGTTCAAGCTGGTTTTAGAAAAGGCAGAGTAACCAGAGATCAAATTGCCAACATCCACTGGATCATGGAAAAAGCAAGAGAGTTCCAGAAAAACATCTATTTCTGCTTTATTGACTATGCCAAAGCCTTTGACTGTGTGGATCACAAGAAACTGGAAAATTCTGAAAGAGATGGGGATACCAGACCACCTGACCTGCCTCTTGAGAAACCTATATGCAGGTCAGGAAGCAACAGTTAGAACTGGACATGGAACAACAGACTGGTTCCACATAGGAAAGGAGTACGTCAAGACTATATTGTCACCCTGCTTATTTAACTTCTATGCAGAGTACATCATGAGAAACGCTGGACTGGAAGAAGCACAAGCTGAAATCAAGATTGCCGGGAGAAATATCAATAACCTCAGATATGCAGATGACACCACCCTTATGGCAGAAAGTGAAGAGAAACTAAAAAGTCTCTTGATGAAAGTGAAAGAGCAGAGTGAAAAAGTTGGCTTAAAACTCAACATTCAGAAAACGAAGATCATGACATCTGGTCCCATCACTGCATGGCAAATAGATGGGGAAACAATGGAAACAGTGTCAGACTTTGTTTTTTGGGGGCTCCAAAATCACTGCAGATGGTGACTGCAGCCATGAAATTAAAAGACGCTTACTCCTTGGAAGAAAAGTTATGACCAACCTAGATAGCATATTCAAAAGCAGAGACATTACTTTGCCAACAAAGGTCCATCTAGTCAAGGCTGTGGTTTTTCCATTGGTCATGTATGAATGTGAGAGTTGGACTGTGAAGAAAGCTGAGCGCCGAAGAATTGATGCTTTTGAACTGTGGTGTCAGAGAAGACTCTTGAGAGTCCCTTGGACTGCAAGGAGATCCAGCCAGTCCATTCTGAAGGAGATCAGCCCTGGGATTTCTTTGGAAGGACTGATGCTAAAGCTGAAACTCCAGTACTTTGGCCACCTCATGCGAAGAGTTGACTCACTGGAAAAGAGTCT
>NW_011494666.1:1904137-1904939 GCF_000754665.1 Bison bison bison
TTCTGTCTCTGCTACCCACTTTTCTACTCTCAATTCAGTAGAATTCTCTTCTAGATCCTCAGTGTCTCTTCTAGAATTCTCTTCTAGATCCTCAGTGTCTAGAGCACCAGATATCCACCTTGAGTACCATACTCTTGTGTTTAATTGTGGACATGTTCACCAGCCCCCCTCATCCTGTGAGCTCTTTCTGGACATATCTTGGGCATGCTCGTATCCTTGGGGTCCAGCATAGGACCTGGTACTCTGTGGGTATCAGTCTTCATAGCTTGTGCGCGGGTGCTCAGTCTCTCAGTCGTGTCCAACCCTTTGTGAACCCATGGACTGTAGCCCACCAGGCTCCTCTGTCCATGGGATTTTCCCGCAAGAATACTGGAGTGGGTAGCCATTTCCTCCTCCAGAAGATCTTCCCAATCCAGAGATCAAACTGGCATCACCTGTGTCTCCTGCACTGCCAGCAGATTCTTTACTGCTGAGCCACCAGACAAACCTGTAGCTTGCTGCTGCTGCTGCTAAGTTGCTTCAGTCGTGTCCGACTCTGTAACCCTGAAGACCCACCCTGAATGCCTTCCTTAGCACGTAGCATAGCTAGTGTTGCATAGAAGAGACCTCTTTCCTCAGGCACAGCATTCTCTAAAGCTGTAATTGATCAAGCCAGCAAAGTGGGTGAAGCTGGCACAGCTATCAAAGAATCAAGCAGAGTTCTCAGCGCTGGAATGAATAACATTTTACAGTATTAACCTCTGTCATTTCCATGACCTTCTGCCGTTTGGTTTTCTGCCCAATTCATATATTTTGACACTTG
>NW_011494666.1:1905780-1907114 GCF_000754665.1 Bison bison bison
TTTCTTTTAGCATTCAAAATTAGTAAAAGCATGAATTATTATAAATCAGATGTTGAAAATTCCATCTCTGACTGAACAAATTCATGGTGAATGGGG
This sequence comes from Bison bison bison, assembly GCF_000754665.1. Lineage (NCBI taxonomy): Eukaryota > Metazoa > Chordata > Mammalia > Artiodactyla > Bovidae > Bison > Bison bison. Next base: position 1,905,877 of record NW_011494666.1, read on the forward strand.
TAGGATTGAACTATGTGGAAGGAAATCAAGAAACTCAGTTAATGAAGGAATGCTTATAATTTTTTATTACAATTTGACTGTGGCCCCTTGATAAACTCTTCATCTCTTTGGGGAAAATACAGCATGTTCACTTCAAGGACAGTGTCTCCATTCTCTGCTCCTAATAAACCTATTGATTTGGGGATTTAATGAATCCAAAGTAAGCTAGGTTTAAATTAGAATATTTATAGCACTTGCCAGACCAACAAAAAGGAACATTCATTACTACTGAGAATTTTAAGTATTCTTGTATATAATTGTTAGTCAAGGAAGGCCATCAGGGAGAAAAAAATCATAAAAGTAAATAAAATGAACAAAGGCAGACAGGACTTAGCAACTGAACAACAAAAAATAAAGTGAAACAACTAGTAACTTGCTCTGCTCTTATTCTTTGTTTTTCATAAGAAATCACTTTTATGTATATGTAGACTTTTCATTTTAGAGATGATTTAACTATTTGGATATTCAGTTGTTGCTGTTGTTCAGGCGCTACGTCGTATACGACTCTTCACAAACCCATGGGCTATGGCACTCCAGGCTCCTCTGTCTTCCACAATCTCCCCGAGTTTGCTCAGACTTATGTCCATTGAGTTAGTGATGCTACCTAACCATCTCAACCTCTGCTGCCCTCTTCTCCTTTTGCCTTCAGTCTTTCCCAGCATCAGGGTCTTTTCTGGTCAGTTGGTTCTTTCCATCAGGTGGCCAAAGTATTGGATATAAGGACATTTATTTGTCTCATAAATTGCCAAAGACATGTTCTTCCCTTAGTCTTGCAGTAGTCTCAGAGCTCCTTACTCATATTTTTTCCAGTATTACTGCCTGAATTATAGTTTTGACTGGTGTTTATTTGCCTACCTATAACTGTGTATCTTTGGCCCCCTTGTAGCAAAACAGTTACTCTTCCAAAATAGAACCACTCATTTTATGAGAAAATGAAAATGTGTTGTCAAGTGACCTACATCAGTCAGTTCAGTTCAGTCGCTCAGTTGTGTCTGACTCTTTGTGACCCCATGAATCACAGCACGTCAGGCCTCCCTGTCCGTCACCATCTCCCAGAATTCACTCAGACTCACATCCATCGAGTCAGTGATTCCATCCAGCCATCTCATCCTCTGTCGTCCCCTTCTCCTCCTGCCCCCAATCCCTCCCAGCATCAGACTCTTTTCCAATGAGTCAACTCTTCACATGAGGTGGCCAAA
>NW_011494666.1:1907223-1909274 GCF_000754665.1 Bison bison bison
CAGGTACTGGAGTTTCAGCTTTAGCATAGTCCTTCCAAAGAAATCCCAGGGCTGATCTCCTTCAGAATGGACTGGTTGGATCTCCCTGCAGTCCAAGGGACTCTCAAGAGTCTTCTCCAACACCACAGTTCAAAAGCATCAATTCTTCGGCGCTCAGCCTTCTTCACAGTCCAACTCTCCCATCCATACATGACCACAGGAAAAACCATAGCCTTGACTAGACGGACCTTTGTTGGCAAAGTAATGTCTCTGCTTTTTAATATGCTGTCTAGGTTGGTCGTAACTTTCCTTCCAAGGAGTAAGCGTCTTTTAATTTCATGGCTGCAGTCACCATCTGCAGTGATTTTGGAGCCCAGAAAAATAAGTTCAACCACTGTTTCCACTGTTTCCCCATCTATTTGCCATGAAGTGATGGGGCCAGATGCCATTATCTTAGTTTTCTGAATGTTGAGCTTGAAACCAACTTTTTCACTCTCCACTTTCACTTTCATCAAGAGACTCTTTAGTTCTTCTTCACTTTCTACCATAAGGGTGGTGTCATCTGCATATCTGAGGTTATTGATAGTGTGATATACTGATCTCATTTCTTGCGATCCAAGTGGACCCTAGCAGTCATTAGATGACTTATATATAAAATACATTGTTTATTTTATGCCATTGCAGTGGTTCTCTGGATTATGTTTTCAGTCTAAATAACTAAGTGCTTTCTATTAAAATCTTTTGCTTTATTAATTGGGCTTTATGCCTTTTTATTATTGAGTTGCAAAAGTTCTTTATTCTGGAGACTAACCTCTCGTTAAATATATAATTTGAAACTATTTTCTCCCATTATGTAGGTTTTTTTCACTCTTTTTATATCCTGTGAACACACAAAATTATAAAACTTTGATGAAGTCCAGTTTATCAATTTGTTGTTTCTGTTGCTTATGCTTTAGTGTTATATCTAAGAACCATTGCCCGATCCAAGGTCAAATGTATATTTGTGTTTCTTTCCAAGAGTTTTATAGTTTAACCCTTATAGTTAGATCTTTGATTCATTTGGAGTTCACTTTTATATGTGGTGTGAGGTAAGGATCCAGCTTCATTCTTTTGCATGTGGATATCCAGTGTCCCAGCACCATTTGTTGAAAAAACTGTTCTTTCTACTTTAAGTGGTCTTGGAACTCTTGTCAAAAATCAGTTGACCAGCGACGTATGAGTTTGTTTCTTGACTCTCAATTCTGTTCCTTTGCTCTATATGTACATCCTTATTATTGTTGTAATAGTAGGGATTTTTCATGGACTGCACTATTTTGACTACTGTAGCTCTGTAATGAGTTTTGACGTCATGTGCTGTGAGTCATCCTTTGTTCTTTTTCAAGACTGCTTTGACTGTTTGAGGTCCCTTGCTTTTCCATATGAATTTCAGAGTCTTTTCTCCTTTTTTCTACAAGAAAAAAGATAGTCAAAATTTTAATAGGGATTACCTTGAATCTGTAGGTCAATTCAGGCAGTGTTCTTATTATAAACTTTCTTGGCTTTTTTTTCATTGGAATAGAATTGATTTACAATGTTGTGTTAGTTTCAGGTGTACGGCAGCATGATTCAGTTATACATGTATTCATTCTATTTCAGATTCTCAGTGTTCTGTAATAACCTACATGAGTAAAGAATCTGATTTCTTTTCATTTCCTTCTGTTTTTATTGTAATTTTTTAAATGAAGTTTTAAAACACTGTCACTACCTAAAGAGATATCCATTATGAGATGATTCCTCTGTATTCCCATGCAGGAGGATTAAGCTTTAGAAGCAGCAGGAAAATTGATTTAGCACACTGATACCCTTTATCTCAAACCTGCCTGAGATGCAAGGAAATTTCTATGTGAACTTTTCCTTAATCATGATGACTATGACACACGGACACATTGGTGTGCTTTGTCTGTTTCCATGCCATCCTCTGATGTGTGTGCGTGTGCACGTGTGTGTGTGCGCACGTGCCTCAACCACGTGGATGAAACCTGACGCATTGCCTCCCACCCCGAGCTCTGCGGCTGCCTGTGATGATCCCTGGT
>NW_011494666.1:1909374-1910292 GCF_000754665.1 Bison bison bison
GGTGCAATTTCAGGGTGTTTCCTGAGCTCACCAGCTCTTATGCATGGCTCTGTAATTTGAATCAAAATTCAAGAAGAATTCTTAACTAAAATGATTGGGAGGTGAAGTCAGACCACAGTAGAGGCTCCTAGACTGTTTCTGGCGGGGAACCCTGCAGCAGATGTGTCTGATGTTTTTTTGGCGGGGGGATAGATTCTGGGGAACAACCAGTGATGTTACACTGGAGAACAAGGTCTGGCTATCTTGTCTTTCACAACCAGCTGCCTTCAAGGTTCATATTTTGAAAGAGAAGAAAAGTGGTAGTGATATTGCTGCTGTGAATATAGAGATGCATTCAAATTGAGATCAATTTTGAAATCTATTTCCACAGAGTCTAACTGGAAAAAAGATGAATGTGTTTACATGTGAGAAAGAGTTTGGAAGGAATGTTAATTGCCTCTTGCTCATAACTCAGAAACCAATTTTGCAGTGTACTCCCTGAATAAGCCCCATTGCTGTGCCGTGCTCAGTCATGTCAGACTCTTGGAAAATCCCAGGCAAGAATACTGGAGTGGGTTGCCATTTCCTCCTCTAAGGGATCTTCGTGACCCAGGGATAGAACCCGGGTCTCCTTTGTCTCCTGCATTGCAAGCAGATTCGTTTACCACTGAGCCACCAGGGAAGCCCAAGCTCTGTTACTCTTTCTTAACTCTTCTCCTGCCATCTATGCTATGGTCTGCTTTATAAAGTCAGTAATAAACAGTAAAGTATAATGTCTCATCAAAAGCAGGAGATCGGGAATTTCCCTGGTAGCTTAGTGGCTAAAACTTCGCCTTCCAATGCAGGGCATGTGGATTCAATCCCTGGTCAGGGAGCTAAAATCCCACGTGCCTCTCCTGTGGCAAAAACCAAAACATAAAGCAGAAACAATATTGTAAC
>NW_011494666.1:1910392-1928499 GCF_000754665.1 Bison bison bison
AAAAGAAACCTTTTTTTTTAAAAAAAAGGAGATCTATTAACCCATTCCTGTTTATGAGGCATAAGTCCAAAGCAATGCTGACATCATATGAATCATCATGCTATTCAGAGTCTTTTGGACTTGGGGTGAGAAAGTGGTCAAAAGACCAAAGTCAGGATGTTACTTAATTTCAACTACTATTGCAGATCCATTGATCTAAGACAGTGGATTGAAAATGGCCTATTTAATGCTTTAAATTTTTTTATAAATATATTTATGACTACATGTGCTCATAAAAGCATGAGTTAAATCTCATTATTTCTGTGGAACACCAAATAGTGACCATTTGTCTTATCTTTCGCATGTCTCTGTATCTTTGTTTTTGGTCTGGGTGGTATTGAGACGAGTCTGCCCATACCCTTTGAGCAAATAGAGGAATTGTGTGTTCAGCTTCCTCTTAAATATGGAACTTGATAAAGCTGCTCCTAAGGTCAACAGAGACCAGAGACACTGTCATCTGAGAGAAGGAAGAAGGGCCAGCTGCAAGTTTCACACCTCTCAGAAGCAAGAGGCTGAACCAGCCAGCCTGCCTTGGCAAACAATTCATTCCTTCTCTTTCAGAGGCTGGCAGAGTGAAGGGGAAGCTGGGGCTGTAGCTAGTTGCTTCTGAAGCTTTGCCAAGTTACAAAGAATTTCCCGAGGCATGAAGAGTAGAGATCTGGGAGTGCCACAGGGAACATTTCATATTAATATGATTATACTTATTAGCATTTTATACTCTTTTTATTTAGGAGATTGTTTTTATTTAGAAGCAAACCAAATTTCACATTCTAGGTTTGGGGCAAAGATGGGAGACATTCATAGAGAAATTGCTGTTTGAAGTTCTAAATGAGTGACTCTTTGGGAAAAACCTGCCTTCATTTTGTTGATGACGACTGAGGCTTGAAATAATGAAAATGGGTTTGCTCTCTAATGATGGGCTTCCCAGGTGGCACTAGTGGTAAAGAATCTGCCTGCCAGTGCAGGAGACATGAAAGACATGGGTTCAATCCCTGCGTCAGGAAGATCGCCTGCAGAAGGGCATGGCAACCCACTCCAGTATTCTTGCCCGGAAAATTCCACAGACAGATGAGCCTGGTGGCCAGGCTACAATCCATGGGGTCACAGAGAGTTGGACAGAACCCAAGCGACTTAGCATGCACGCACGCACACTCAAATGACAGTCAGCATATGTGATAGAAAGGAAAGTTGCCAAAATAGCCTTTTTGAAATAGCCTTTTTGATGTGACTTACATTATAAGAAAAGTATTGTGGTGGGGCTCGACTTGAAAACATAATCATTCATACTTTGACCTTTATTACATTAAAACTTTTTCTTTACCTCATGACCATGACCTGATAGCTTATACTTCTTGCTGTTTATGTTTCCCATGATACCAAAAATCAGTTTCCTAAAATTTTTATATATGACACATTGGTAATAGTTATAACTATTACATTATTAGAGTTTTCTAATCAAACTGCTTTAGTCAAATAAAAAGAAAACTAACTTTATCATTGCCACTGAGCTGTCACTAGATAATGCCTTAATTCTTGGTCACCACTCTTAATGATTTCAAGGAAGTATTAGAGGGCTTCAGAAGTATAACATGATGCTTACTTTGGGAGCAAATATACTAAAATTGGAACAATACAGAAAAGATTAACATGACTCCTGCTTAAGTATGACATGCAAATTTGTGAAAGCTTCCATGTTTTCAATCCATTGTATATGAGGCATCTAGAATAATAAATTTATAGAGATGACGTAAAACGGTAGTTGTCAGGGCCTAGGGGGAGGAGGGAATAGGGGATTAATCTGTAATGAGTACAGAGTTTCAGTTTGGGAAGATAAAAATGTTCTAGAGATGGAAGGTGGTGATGATTGTAAATATACTTAAAGCCACTGAAACCACTTTTAACCACTTAAAATGGTTAAAATAGTAAGATTTGTGTTATATTTATTTTTCACAATAATAGTAGCTCTCTATGTACATTTATATCATTTGCCATTTTGAGTAGCAAAGGCATCTAAAAATTAATCCAAGGATGTTGGATCTTCAATAAGCATTCATTACACTCTCCCCGTATTCCAGATATATGCACATCGCCAGACATTTTCCAGGTATAGGGCACAATCTTTCATACCTGAATAATTTGGAATCTGCTTGGGGAGACTTTGGATAAACACAGTTGAAGGAGAGGCTTCTCTCATTAAGCTGAGGGATGTTGATCGCATGTCTCTTGGCATTAGGTAGCATCATCTGGCAGCCATTCCTTACTTCCTTCATCACTTATTGAAGATAATTAGAGGAGAAAGGAACCTAGTCTTCAACCGGCTCAGCTCCATCATTTCACTGGCTCAAAGAGAGTATAATCTGCCCAAGGTCATGCATCTGGTTAATAAGACTAGAGACCGAATCTATTCTGGTGTCTGTGTATCCAGTAGTATTTGTTCTGCCTCCTTGTTGAGGCCAAGTTAAACCAAACTGGATTTTGGAAGCTGTTTATTCAGCTTCAGGACCTGTTCTTTGAAAATATTATGGGTACAAGAAATGGCCCTCTTTTAGCATATGTTACTCAGTGATAAATGCTTCCCAAGCTCAAAGACTCAACACCCTTGGACACTTAAGTCAATGTGAACGTATTCATAAAGGACATTAGTGTCAGCCGCATTGTGCGTTTTGCAGGATTTTTTGTACATTTTTATTCTGCATTGGCTTAGAAATCATATGCGAACGCATGAAAACTGACAACAAACGTGCCTTCTTCTGTATAATTGCCATTCGCTTACTCTGCGCAGAACAAGCACACATTTCTCTGAAAACACAAGATAATAATACTCAGCTAGGTCTTAACCGTTTGTGAGGGATCTGACTTAGTGTTTAGCTCTGCGAATGTCAGTGGCTGGAGCCCTTCACATCATGCACATCATAAAGTCATCTCCTAAGCCAGAGGAGAGAATCATTTTCATGACTGCAAAGACACAGTTTATTTATTGCCACTCAAATATATATAGAAAAAAGAATAGAAGAGGAAAGAAAAAAGAATTTAATGAAAGATTTTGCAGATTTTTTTCCCTAAATTTGTATTATTACTCTGGTGTCTTTTGAAGACTGGCTTTCCTTTATTTCTCTTTCTTCTTTTCTGTTTTTTGAGACTCATTTGATCCTCACAATAAACTTGGACAAGTGAAGTAAATGTAAATAGTTAACCCCTTTATTCATCTTCATGAGCCTCTAGGAAGGCTGACCTTTTGTACCCAGCCCTGGATATGTTTAAATATGCTGTTCCATCTGCCCAATCTTGGCCTTTTGAGATCTTTCTGAGCTTCCAAAACCCCAACTCTCTTGTTACCTCTCCCTTAAAACTTTAATTAGCACAAAGCATCTGTCCACTGGTCATTTGGTTTAGACGTGTGTCTGCTGTTGCCTTGATGCGTGTGTGTGTGCATGCTCAGTCGCTCAGTTGTGTCTGCCTCTTTGAGACTCCATGGACTGTAGCCTGCCAGGCTCCTCTGTCCATGGAATTCTCCAGGTAAGAATACTGGAGTGGGTAGCCATTCCCTTATCCATGGGACCTTCCTGACCCAGGGATCAAACGCAGGTCTCCTACACTGGCAGGCAGTTCTACACCACTACACTACCTGAAAAGCCCCCTTTGCCGTGTACATGTCAACTAATTGCCATGTGCTAATTATAAGCTCTTTGAAGGGTGTGAATCAGATTTCTTCTGCATTCATTTCTCTTGAAACAAATCACTGGGTACAAGTAGGTATTACAAATACCTGTCTTCAGTTGGAAGAATTGTGGCTCTTGAAAACCACAGCATCCCTTGGAAACTTACTGGAAATTCACATTCTCTGGTCCCACCCCTGACCTCCTGATTCACCAATGCTGGGCTGAGAAACTAGCAATGTGGCTTTTAACAAGCTGTCTAGGTGACTCTGATGCATGCAGAATTTTAAGAATTACTGATTTAGAATGTATTCAGTTTATGAAAAATTAAGAAATAGGTGAGGATCTATTCTAGCCCACCTATAAGCCATTTCGATTTACCCATACTGTTATGTCCTAAATCCACATGATGAAAACTATACGTCACAAAAAGTGTTTGACATAAACCTAATTGAAAAAATATATTTGATTAATCAACAGCAGCTCCACTTCTCAGAAGAAGATACATAGTTGCTAAGTAGTCCTAGATGAAAAGATATACACCTTCTCACAGATACTAAAAGTCAAAACATAACTTTTGAAATTATCAAATTGATAATTTTTAAAATCTGCCATACCCTGTCATAGCAAGCTAAGTGAAAAGAAACTTCCTAAGCTCCTGATCAGTAGATGAGTGTAACCTTCTTTTGGAACCACTTGCCTCTCCCTGATTAAAATGTACAGTCTTCTCTAATTTGACACTGTTGCCGTTGTTCAGTCACTAGGTCGTGTCTGACTCATTTTGACCCCATGGACTACAACACAGCAGCCTTCCCTGTCTTTCACCATCTCCTGGAGGAGTTTGCTCATACTCGCCGTATTCCTTCCTCTGGCTACCCTGGCCCGCCTGTGGAGAGGGCTTGAAACCCCTCAGTACTAGTTTTATAAATAAGCATCACTGCCTTTAAAACAGTGGCGCTAGTGGTAAAGAACCCGCCTGCCAACGCAGGAGACGTAAGAGATGTGGGTTCAATCCCTGTGTCGGGAACATCCCCTGGAGGAAAGTCAAAAGTCTTAGTCGCTCAGTCATGTCCTACTCTTTGCAACCCCACAGACTGTAGCCTGCCAGGCTCCTCTGTCCATGGAATTCTCCAGGTAAGAATACTGGAGTGGGTTGCCATTTACTTCTTCAGGGGATCTTCCCGACCCAGGGATTGAACCCAGGTCTCCTGCATTGCAGGCAGATTGTTTACTGTCTGAGCCACTGAGGAAGACCCACCCTGGAGGAGGGTGTGGCATCCCACTCCAGTATTCTTGCCTGGAGAATCCCCATGGACAGAGGAGCCTGGACGGCTGCAGTCCACAGGGTCACAAAGAGTCAGATACTTAACACAGCACACACACAGCCTTTAAAGCAACTATGAAGGACAAATGACATGCAGCAGAGCTGGGTTCCCCTTCTCAAGACTCCTCTTCAGTTTATATTTCTCTCATTTTGGAGTTCAGTGCCCCTAAAATTATAGGGAAATTGCCATATGTGATGTCGGCTGGAAAACGTTTCAAGAAACTTAGGTGGAAATGGTTTAAGTTCCAAGTCTAAATGAGCAGTGAACTGTTAGGCCATCTCTGTTTTTCCTTGCAAAATTTAATAGTCTCCTATAACCCTAGAGCTCTCAATTTCTTTGTTATTCTATAAAAAAGAAAGGAGATACTTCCTAATGCACTGTTGCTGGCCTCATCCTATTTTTTTAAGGTGGTTGTTGTCTGTCAAAACAAGTTCTTTGCAGTTTTTTTTTTTAATACTGAGAATGAATTCTTGAAGCAGACCAACCAAATTTTAAGTGTTTTGAGGATAATAGTAATAATTACAGGAGTTGCCCCCTCAGTTCCCTGGTGGCTCAGGTGGTAAAGAATCTGCCTGCAATGCAGGAGACCTGGGTTCCATCCCTGGGTCAGGAAGATTCACTGGAGGAGGGCATGGCAACCCACTCCAGTCTTACCTGGAGAATTTCATGGACAGAGGAGCCTGGCAGGGTACAGTCCATGGGGTCACAAAAAGTCAGACACAGCTGAGCGACTAACACTTACTGCTGAGAATCAATCTGAACATTTTCCAAACTGTTGTTGGCAATGGTAGTTATCATGAGAAAAACAGAAAAAGAAAGAAAAAAAAAAAGCTGTTTGAGGAAAAGTGTGGGGTCTGGGAAGAGTTCCTTTTTAATCCAATATTCAGGCCCTCCTGGGAGATATTCCAAGTTTATAGGCTATTTATGGGCTAAATGTCTGCTTTATTTTTCTTGCCTTCCTTTTGTCAGAAAACCAATTTCTCAACACTTCAGTGCTTTCTTTCCTTCTTGATGGAGAAGTTTACTTATACCTGAGGTTCCTCCTTTTAGGTATGAGAAGAGAAATTAAGTTGCTTCAGTCGTGTGCAACTCTTTGCGACCCTTGTAGCCCCCCAGGTTCCTCTGTCCATGGGATTCTCCAGGTAAAAATACTGGAGTGCGTTGCCATGCCCTCCTCCAGGGGATCTTCCCAACCCAGGGATCAAAGCCCTGGGTCTTCTCTCGTGTCTCCTGCATTGGCAGGCAGGTTCTTTACTACTAGCGCCACCTGGGAAGCCCCTTACCTCCCCAGGTGATCCTTAAATATTCAAAAGTTTAAAAATGCATGCTTATATGAAACAGCAAAAATACAAGGAATTCTTAAAGGTTTAAGTTAGATTTATGTTGGTCTTGAACACAGAAGAATGGCGATTGTTGTCATGGAAAATTAATATGTCCTGGTAAATTTACCATGTGGATTTTTGGTGGTGCTTATTTCCAAAGCAGTGATTGTATAAAATATTAAAGTGAAGCATTATTAACCTTGAAGTTCAAATTCATTGAGAATTTGTTTAGGTGTGACAGGATTGATGGCTATGTTTTCTTTCTCCACGTTAAACTTCTTATTAGCTGTGAAAAGGGATTGGCATAAATGGCTTATTAACTTTGATTAACTATATCTGAAAGACATGAACAAGCATAGGGCAGGCTCCAGTCAGAAAATGCTGTCGCTTTCAATATTTTCCCCATTTCCTCTTTTATTTGATCTTTCAGAAACTGTGAATTTACTATTCTACCTACCAGAATCTTTTCTTCCCTCTTTAGATTTTTCACTTTCTGTATTATTGATACATTTTACTCAGCAGTTTAAGTGACAAATAGTAAAGCTTAATTTCGGAGGATTGTCAGAGAATCTAACACTAGCCCAGGAAGTGTGTGTCTTCTTAGAGAATTGGCAAAAAATTACCAAGACAAGGAACACTGGGTACCAACTCTAGATATGAGACCCAAGAGCATCTCGCTCTGTTAATCAACCGTGTATGTATTTTTTTGGATCATGAAAGTAGTAGTAAAAGTGTTAGTCACTCAGTCGTCAACCCATGGACTGTAGCCCACCAGGCTTTTCTGTCCATAGAATTCTCCAGTCAAGAATACTGGAGTGAGTTGCCGTTCCCTTCTCCAAGGAGTCTTCCTATCCCAGGGTCAAACTCTGATCTCCTGCATTGCAGGCAGATTCTTTACCGTCTAAGCCACCAGGGAATACAAATTATATTTTTTGCTTCTTAAAGAATCTCCTGTGGAGACTTGGCATAGAAATCATGCACCATCTGTTTTTTTCTCCCAGAGTGAATAGATGGCATAACTGCAAATGTCTTAGACACAGAGGATATGGTCATTTGGGTTTTTCCCTTCACCTAGAGTGAAGTCAGGTAGTCAAGGAGAATACTTTAGAACTTTCTTGGCAAATGGCCAGAAAAAGTAAAGAAAATGAAAAGCCCCGAAGGTCACATATTCTCTCCAACCTTGGACTGCCTCACATTTGCCAGAGATCACTTCCTTGTCATTTTTATGAGAGGGGCAGGACCTGAAATTCAGTGCGCATTCTTGGTGACCCACTGGCAGTTTACCCTCCTTTTCTCATCTTCAGCTATCACCCTTCCAAAAAAAAAAAAACAGAAGGAAGAAAGCAATAAAATCCCTTAGAGAAAGCTGTTCTGACCTTTGATCTTCCTTTGATCTGGATATGACTAGGTGGGTGTCTATTCCACTCAGGCTGCCATGATAAAATACTGTAGACTGGGCAGCTTAAACAACAGAATTCTTTCTCACAGTTCTGGAGGCTAGCAGTCCAAGATCAAAGCCTTGGCAAGTTTGATTTCCCCTGAGGCCTCGCTCCTTAGTTTGCAGATGGCTGCCTTCTCGCTGTATGTGAGTGAGAGAGAGATCTCTGGTGTCTCTTTCTCTTCCAGGCCTGTTCCCGTAGGGCTCCCTATGACCTCATTTTACCTTAATTCCCTCCTTAGAGCTCCTTTCTCCACATAGAGTCACATTAAGCGTGAGGGCTTTAACATATGAATTTGGGGGAAACACAGTCTATTCCGTCACGGTTGACTACACCATGCTTTGGGAGAGATCCAGTGTACTCCATGCTCAGATGCCTCATCCATCATTTCTTTAGTGCATATGGGTTCTTACATCCTCAGAAAATCGAGGGAAGCCATTAAAAAGTTTTCCCTCTTTCCTACCCAAAGTCATTGCGATCCGTTTTCTCATCAGCAGTCTTCCACTCTCTCTGTGAACTTCAAATATAAAACCACTTGGGTGTATCAAAAGCCTACCCTTGACCTAGAAGGATTTGATGGAATTTTTAACATTTGGTTATTTGGCTGCATCAGGTCCTGGTTGTGACTCAGGATCCTTTTTTGTGGCTCGAGGGCTTCTCTCTAGCGGTGGCCTGCAGGTTTAGTTGCTTTGTGGCCTGTGGGATCTTAGTCCCAGACCAGGGATAAGAACTCATGACCCCTGAGATGACAGGCAGATTCTTAACCATTGGACCACCAGGGAAGTCCCTGATTGGATGGATTTTTAAATGTTGTCTCTTTTACTGATTTCTCCGTGTGTGCTCAGTCGCTCAGTCGTGCCTGACTCTTTTGCGACCCCATGGACTATAGCCTGCAAGGCTCCTGTGTCCATAGAATTCTCCAGGCAAGAATACTGGAGTGGGTTGCCGTATCCTTCTCCAGGGGATCTTCCTGATCCAGGGATCAAACTCGTGTCTGCTGCAGCTCCTGCATTGCAGGTGGAAACCTTACCACTGAGCCACTGGGGAAGGCCCAGTATTCACTTACTGAGATAGTGTTATAGTTTCCTAGAACCACCAAAACAAATGACCGTAAACTGGATGGCCTAAAAACAACAGAAATTTATTCTTTCACCATTCCGGAAGCTAAAAGTCTGAAATGAAAGTGTCTACAGGGGCTTCCCTGGTGGCTCAATGGTAAAGAATCCACCTGCCAATGCAGAAGACACAGGTTCGATCCCCGATCCGAGAGGATCCCACGTGCTGCGGAGCAACCAAGCCCATGTGCCACAACTACCAAGCCTGTGCTCCGGAGCCTGGGAGCCGCAAGTCCTGAGCCCACGTGCCACAGCTACTGGAGCCTGGGTACCCTAGAGCCCACGGTCCGCAACAAGAGAAGCCACCAAAACAGGAAGTCTGCACACCGCAGCTGGAGAGTAGCCCCCACTTGCCACAACTAGAGAAAAGCCCTTGCAGCAATGAAAACCCAGCAGAGTCAAAAAAATTATTAAATTAAAAAAAAAATTTTTTAAGTGTCCCTGGGGCCATGTTCCCTCTGAAGGCCCTAAAGGGGTATCTGTTGTTCCTTTTCCTTGTTCTTACTGTTAGTGACCATCCCCAACAGTCCTTTGGCTTGTAGATACACCACTCCAGCCTCTGCCTGTCTTCGCACGGCGTCTCCCCTTTGTCTCTGTGTCTTCTCCATACGACCAAGAACCCACCTGACTCCCATGGTGTCCTCTCGATGCCATATTGGATTGAGAGCCTTACGCCAGTATGATCGGATCTTTACTTGATTCCATCTGTGAAGATCCCATTTCCAAATAAGGTTATATTCATAGGCACTGGATGTTACAATGTCAGTATTATTTCGGGGGCAGGACATAATTCAGCCCATTCCAGGCAGTTGCTTTTGTTGGTTTGTTTGAGGTGCATACCGCAAGGCATGCAGGATCTTGGTTCCCTGACCAGGGATTGAACCCAGGCCCCCTTGCAGTAGAAGCATGGAGTCTTAACGACTTGACCGCCAGGGAAGTCTCAGGCAGTTTTATCTTTAATTTCCTTTGACTGATACAATCCCAAAACATTGTCCAAGTTTCTTTCTAAAACATGATCAAATTTAAGTCAAAGGACTGCATGCATGTTTTTTGATGACCTCTTTTTTTTAATTTATGACCTCTTCATTAAAAAAAAAATTTCCATATATAATTGGTTCAAATTGTGAAAGACTTTTAAAAATGCTTTGCATTTGCTTGAGGCTGATTAATAAGTAAATTTGTAAACTACGACTGTTTTAATTAGCCAGGGTTAATTAATGTTTACCACACTTGGAAGATGAAAAGACATGTATAAATGCACTGTAATATGAGTCATTTTTTAATTTGTTGTTGAAACTTAAAGTTTATTCAAATAAAGACTGCTTACATCACAAACGCACACACAATAAGCTGTTGGAGACCTGTGGTAATTAGTGTCGAGGGCTTTAAATTTTGAGGTTAATTATATTTTATTGAAGATGGTCATGTTTTAATACTGTATATTCAGAGAAAGCTAGTTATATTTTTAGTTTGATTGTGTAAAAGGGAGAGAGAATAGAAATCTGAGACCAAACTGGTAATTCTAATTTATACAGTATATCATAATCTAAGATGAAGTCTGTTTTTTGTTTTTATTTCTGAGTTTTTTATTTTTTATTTCAGAGCAGGGTAGAGGAAAGAAAAAGGTTACCTGTGCTGAGATGAAACTATCACATTTAAGCAGCTTTTTTGAAGAAAAAACATTGCTAGAATTCTATGTAAATTTTCAGCAGGAAAAACGTCAGGGGCTTGGATGAGATCTAATGCCAAGATTGGAAAGTGTGGAGATTAGAAACAGTTTGGAAGGAAAGACTAGGGCAAGATCTCTCTTAAGAGGCAGCAGGCAGCATTATCATGGAAACAGTTGTCTCACGCATAGGATGGTGAGGGCATGGTTATCTGGGGTAATTTTCCAACATGTTCAGTGGAACACAGCTCTGGTTCACAGGTGACAAAGGAGAGCTGGCCTCAGGGATTACAGCCCCATTTTACCCTTCGTCATTGTCCAAAGGAAGAGCATATTCAAAGGTAAATTACAAAAGGGTTGAGCTCCACTTTATTTTTATCTCCTACACAATTTTCTCACTCATTCTTTGCATAAGGTTGCTTTTTTTTTTTAAATCATCTCATAGGTGCTCATACTGAAATGATTTGACTTAAGAGCGGGGTGAGGGGAAAGACCTACAACTCTTTATTTTGTAGTTCTTAACAGTAACCACCATCTGATGTTATTTTTAACCATGGCAAAATTCTCTAAAGAATTTTCACTAAGCATGTGATGACACTTCACTACAGATGAGACTGTTCATTATCTAGCAGAATTCAATACATGATAAATCCCTTTGGGGGAATCTGATGTGAACTTTTTTCCCAAAATACCTGGGAAGATGGGAAACCTCCCATTTTCTTTCCCGTGCTTCCCTGTGGGCTGTTGCAGCATTTACATGCGTTCTCCAGACCATAGTTCCAGGGGCTCCAACCCTCTCCACCGTGATATGGAATATCACAGACTCCACACATCTAAATAGAACCTGTCTTTCTGCCCCCAGTCTGTGCTCTTTTGATGGACACAACTCAAGTCAAGAATGCAAGTATTAAGCAGCCTCCTGACAGCACCTTTTTCCTTTCCTGGTCACAATCCCCCCTCCACACCTCCCACCACCTGCAAAGTAGCTCTTCTTGTTCTTTGTATCACGTCCGGTAGTGTCTTTCTGGTTTTATCACTTGTGTGCATTCTTGCCCACTATCTCACCCATTTTTGAATGTCAACATGTCTTTTTAGGATTTTATAATTCCCAGTTTCCCCCTCTGTCCTTTTCTTTATAATTTACCTAAAAACCAACTGCAGGCCACTCACTCAACGCATGGAATACCCTTAGTCTGTATTTGCTAACGGCATATTCTTCCTGCAGGCCAGCGTATTCTTTTGCCCTGTGTGTATCCCACAAATTCCAAGTCCTTGGCTCCTGTCTAAGCTACTTCCCTTTTCATCTCCCTGTGTTCCAGGAACCAGAAGAGTCCCCACAGGCAGAGGCACCCCTTCCTCTGTACCTTGGTCCATGGACTTGTGTCCACTAGGACTGTAGTCGCTCTTCCTTAGCAAACCTGTAATGTCACCATCCCAGCCCCAGAGGCCCAATTTGTTTCTTTCTTGCTCTGTCCACACCCCTTACCAGAGCATTTGTATACGAATTACTTTTCTGCCCATCTTTTCTCTGGTGCCTTGAGCTTTGAGTAATAAAAAACTGCCTTAGTTGTTTCCTACACTGGCCTGGAAGATGGTAGGATTGCTCAACAGCTGAATGCGTGAATAAATAAATTAATGAGCTCACTAATTAATAATAAAATGATTTTAATTTTCTTGGCTCCAGATTAATTTTTGTAAAGTGAGTCCTTTCAGCCACACTTCATCTGCTCTATTAATACTTCCCTGAAGACAGTCACTTTCCACCTATCTCCAAGCTTCAGATGCCAAGCACTTTCCATCACCAGGCTTGGTTCCCCTGCATTGTAAGAGGATCCCAAAGTCCTCTAATGCAGGAGATAAAGGACCATTGCTGTCCTAAAAATGTTCCCTGCAGAACGAGTTTTCTGTTAAAACACAAATAGGCCAGTGTGCAGAAGAGCATAGAGGCCTGGTGTGGTTTTTTTAATCTGTATAAATAAACCTTTCAAAATAGCTTCAATGTCTACAAACATGATACCTTGTCCACAGGAACAGGAGCATCCTCCACTATGATTTGTACTGGTCTTATCCACACTTGCCTGTGCTCCTTATCCTAATCAGCATAAATCGTAGGCTCTTTGGAAGTGAAGTCACCTATGTAGGAATGTTGAAAATGTTACTTTCTACCATGAGCTAGCCAGCCTTGCTAACCAATCCTTCACATCCTTCAAAATATAGGCATGCCTAAGGGATATTGTGGGCTCAGTTCCAAACCACCAGAATAAAGTGAATATTTCCATCAAGTGAGTCGTGTGAATTTGGGGATTTCTGGAGTGCATGTCAAAAGTTACTTTATGCTGTAGTCTATTGTATGCAATAGCACTATGTCTAAAAATGCAGTGTACTTACTCTGCCTAGAAAATACCTTCTTGCTTAAAATGGTAACCATCATCTGAGCCTTATCAAGTTGTAATCTTTTTGCAATGCTATTGTCAAAGATCACAGATCACCATCCAAATATAATACTTGGATTATATCCAAGAATATCCAAGAATTTTTCAAAAACTTTGAAATATTGTGACAATTGCTGAAATGTGATCCAGAAACAAAAAGTGACCAAATACTATTGGGAAAATGGAATCGAAAGACTTGCTTGACACAGGGTTGCCACAAACCTTCAATCTGTTTAAAAAAAAAAAAGGCAGTATCTGTGAAGTGCAATATAGCAAGGTATGCCTGTTTAGAGTTCAGTCAATTAAGCATCTATCAGATATGAATCAATTAGCATGCACTGTCTTTACTGCATAGCAGAGAATGACTGCTAGCTGTTGAGAAGGGCACAGCTGCCCTTTCCTTTGGATTCCTTTCATCCCCCTAGGATGTCTCTTACCCAAGTAAGAAAGATTCCTCTCACAAGTTTGGGAGAGGGTGCAGATCAGACAGGGCTTCCCTGGTGGCACAGACGGTAAAGAATTTGCCTTCAATGCAGAAGACCTAGGTTCGATCCCCGGGTGGGGAAGATCCCCTGGAGAGGGAAATGGCAACCCATTCCAGTATCTTTGCTTGGAGAATCCCATGGACAGAGGAGCCTGGTGGGCTATAGTCCGTGGGGTCATAAAAAGCCAGACACGACTGAAGCCACTTAGCATGCAGGCACGCAGATCAGACAGGACCACAGGTACGGTGTGCAGGTTGGATAGGACACAGCGGTAGGGGCTTCATTCAGACCCCCTCCCTTGTCACGTGCAGCTGGGGGTACAAGGTGGAGCTGAAATCCAATCTACACATAGCATAACAAGCCTGTGCCCTTGTGACTCAGTCCCCAAAGAAGGCATCCCATGGGCTGGTAAGGGCCTGGCCTTTCTCAGGAGTAAAGGTGATGTTTTCATCTCCAGCTGCTCGCTCTTAGTTGGTTCAGAGCCCAGAGCCGAGGTGGAGAAAACGGGACATGATGGGTGGGTGCCCGGAACACCCCAGCACCTGCAGTGAAGGCTTCAGGGAAATATGTACTCAGACTGTATACAGCTGCCAGAATGACTGTGCATTTATAAAAAATGTATTCACAGGCAGTTAAACTGTCACTTGAGTACTTTGTAAAAATAATCTGCCTCCTCCTTTCTTGTGCTCACTAAAAGCTAAGCAATTTTTTTTTAAAGGAAATGTGATACTGATCCAGATAGAGCAAACCTCAGGTTTTATTTCATGTTTCCAATTGACTATATAGCTGAGGACTTCGGAGTAAAAACAAACAATAAAGTGGACCCACTGCAGAACAACCTTCCAGAGAACTGAGAAATACATAGTGTGGAATGAACTGGAGAGAAATTGATTTCTTGTGATTTCATCTCTTTACGTCTTCAAATCTGATAACTCCAATTCTAGGCGCCTTCTTCCCTATTCCTGAAAAATTCAGTCTCCTTGACCACAGTCATAAAAAATTAAATAATGAAGTGGTGATGGGATGAGATGAAATAGCTGATTCCCTAAAGAATAAAAAACTGTTTTAAAAATTGCTCTTGGTGGGGTGGCAAGTGAATTATTGTTTCTTTTATTTTCTCTATTTCTTGCACTGAATTTGACTGTAGCTAATTACTACCAAACTACATTTTTATATAAAGAGGAATCACAGTGAAGTTCTACCTTATGCTGGAGGAGGTTTGAAGAGAAAAATTCTATATAATTATGGGGACTTCCCTGGCAGTCCAGTGGTTAAGACTCCACACTCCTCATTTCGGGGCCCACGTTCGATCCCTGGTCAGGGAACTAGATCTCACATGCTGCAACTAAAGACTTGGCGCAGCCAATTAAATAAAATTTTGAAAGAAAGAAATTCCATATAATCATCATTACTTTGAAACTCCTTGAGCTTAGCCATAAAAGCATACATCTCTCAACTAGCCTAAGACAGCCAGTTTTTCCCCTAGCATGTGAAGAGATAGCTATTTGCTGTGTTGAAGACCACAAGAAATAATTAACTTTTGTGTAAGGGATGCAGGCATAAAAATCACATTTATTTTTATCTTAGTTTGTAGAAGACATATAGCTTGTATCTGCTTACATTAATGTACATAAATGTATTTTCACTATATATATACATATACATACATATACATATATTTGTTTTTTTTAAGAGTTTACTTTTGGCGGCATTGGGTCTCATTGCTCTGCACGAACTTTCCCTAGTTGTGGTGAGAGGGGGCTGCTCTCTGGTTGCAGTGCGTGGGCTTCTCACTGTGGTGGCCTTGCTTGTTGCAGAGCACAGTCTTTAGGGCACTTGGGCTTCAGTAGTCATGGCACACGGGCTCAGTTGCCCCTCAGCATGTGAGATCTTCAGGACCAGGAATCAAAACGGTGTCCCCAGCATTGCAAGGCAGATCTCTAACCACAGGACCATCACTATATGTATAGTGGTCACTGGACCATCAATATGTATTCCTTCACTATATATATTAAGCAGAAGGAAGCACCCACATATGTACAGGCTAAAGCTGGCACTACAGTTTCAGTGCCATAGTACTGAAGGTTTATGTATATATTTATTTATTGGGTTGTGGTACTTGGGATCTTCAGTCTTCATTGTAGCATGCCAGATCTTTAGTTGTGGCATGTGAACGCTTAGTCACAGCATGTGGGATCTAGTTCCCTGGCCAGGGATCAAACCCAGGCCTCCTGCATTTTAAGTCTTAGCCACTGGACCATCAGGGAAGTCGCTGAACTTTTTATAATAATGTACTTCCAGACTTAAAGAATAGTTCTGAAAACATTGCATAAAATTTCTTTTTTTAAAAGTAAGTTGCAAAAAAGATGGGAAAGGAGAGCTTCCCTAGTGGCTCAGTGGTAAAGAATCTGCCTGCCAGTGCAGGAGATGCAGCTTCAATCCCTGGTCCGGGAAGATCCCACATGCTGTGGAGCAACTAAATCCGTGCACCGCAACTAACGAGCCTGTGCTCTAGAGCATGTGCTCTGCGACAAGAGAAGCCACCACAATAAGTCCATGCAACAGTGAAGACCCAGCACAGCCAAAAATAAATTTAAAAATTCTTACAGCTAGGAAAAAAAAAAAACCTAGTAACTTTGTACCTTAAAAAAAAAGTAAGTAATTAACTTGCAGACATCTTGGCCCTTTACACCTAAATTTTTCACCATGGGTTATTTCCTCAAAGCAAGGACATTTCTTTATATATGCGAGTCACAGCCTCAACACAGCGTACTACGAGATTCTTCCTGTGATACGTAAACTTGGTTTTTAGGCTACATTTTAGACTATTTTTCCCCGAAGGGTTACTTAGGCTCCCAACTACCCAGCCAGGCGGGACCAAGACTCCTAATGTAGTTGGAAATACAATCAGGACGTTGGCAAAAGTTCCACAAGTGAACATGAAAAGGAACTCTTCGCTCTGTGTTTAGAAACCGGGGAACCTGACTGACATCAGAAATCTCTTGATTTCTGACTGCCGTGGGTAAATTCTAAGTTCTTTGATCTGTGTTGTTTGACAGTCGAAAGGAAATTTCTCTTGACAAGGGACTTCTGTATCCTCCGTCTTAAGCGAAACGAATGATGCTTCAGGAAAATATCACTTGCAATAAGGAATGTTCTCACATATGACGTGCAGCTATGTCTGTATCTCCCTGGGGACACTTTGTTGCCATAAGTGGACAAAGCATGCTCCATGTAAAATCCATGTCCAAGAAACCACTAAAGAAAAATAAACCCCGACTCAGACAGTGGAGTCTGAATTTTGAGACCATGAGAGATTTTTGGGGATTGATAGTGTAGCTAAAAATAAGAGGACTGACCCAGTTTGCTGGGAGGTCAAAATGAAAACTAGATTTGTGTAACAGTATTGCTTTGTGATAATATACCTCATTTTTTCCTCTTGTTGGAACATATGGCAGCACTGACTATTTAAAGAGCTCAAGATCCAGAGCAGTCTAAATTATCTTAAATCTGACTCAGGATCAGTGACACCTGCTGATTGTTCATGCCGCACTCACATTTATGCCAGTCTACCAGAGGACGAGAAATCTAAAAAATGTGGGAGGTGGATGAGAGGAGAAACTGCTGTTGAGGGTAGACCATCACAACAGGAGTGACAGGTAAGGTCTCACCTAGAGAAGGGAGCAAGCTTCCCCGGTGGCTCAATGGTAAAGAATCTGCCTGCAGTGCAGGAGACGCAAGAGAGGGGGGTTCAATCCCTGGATCGGGACCCTCCCCTGGAGGAAGGCACAGCAACCCACCCCAGGATTCTTGCCTGGAAAGTCCCTATGGACAGAGGAGCCTGGCGGGCTACAGTCTATGGTCTCGTGTAGAGTCAGACATGACTGAGCGATTAAACAACACGGGAACTAAGATCCTTGGAACAATTAAGCCCATGTGACACAACTAGAGAGTCCCTGTGCCCCAACAAAAGAATCTCAAGTACTGCAAAAAGACCCGGCGCAGCCAAAGAAATCAGACCAGATCAGTCGCTCAGTCGTGTCCGAATCTTTGTGACCCCATGAATCGCAGCATGCCAGGCCTCCCTGTCCATCACCAACTCCCAGAGTTCACTCAGACTCACGTCCATCGAGTCAGTGATGTCATCCAGCCATCTCATCCTCTGTCATCCCCTTCACCTCCTGCCCCCAATCCCTCCCAGCATCAGAGTCTTTTCCAATGAGTCAACTCTTTGCATGAGATGGCCAAAGTACTGGAGTTTCAGCTTTAGCATCATTCCTTCCAAAGAAATCCCAGGGCTGATCTCCTTCAGAATGGACTGGTTGGATCTCCTTGCAGTCCAAGGGACTCTCAAGAGTCTTCTCCAACACCACAGTTCAAAAGCATCAATTCTTCGGCACTCAGCCTTCTTCACAGTCCAACTCTCCCATCCGTACATGACCACAGGAAAAACCATAGCCTTGACTAGACGAACCTTTGTTGGCAAAGTAATGTCTCTGCTTTTGAATACGCTATCTAGGTCGGTCATAACTTTCCTTCCAAGGAGTAAGCATCTTTTAATTTCATGGCTGCAGTCACCATCTGTAGTGATTTTGGAGCCCAGAAAAATAAAGTCTGACACTGTTTCC
>NW_011494666.1:1928986-1969240 GCF_000754665.1 Bison bison bison
AGTGAGTGCAGCACTTTCACAGCATCATCTTTCAGGATTTGAAATAGCTCCACTGGAATTCCATCACCTCCACTAGCTTTGTTCGTAGTGATGCTTTCTAAGGCCCACTTGACTTCATATTCCAGGATGTCTGGCTCTAGGTGAGTGATCACACCATCGTGATTATATGGGTCATGAAGATCTTTTTTGTACAGTTCTTCTGTGTATTCTTGCCATCTCTTCTTAATATCTACTGCTTCTGTTAGGTCCATACCATTTCTGTCCTTTATCGAGCCCATCTTTGCATGAAATGGTCCTTTGGTATCTCTGATTTTCTTGAAGAGATCCCTAATCTTTCCCATTCTGTTGTTTTCCTCTATAAGTAAAGTAACAGTTTTAAAAGATAACAAAAAAAGATGTTATAGCTGGACACAGTTGCACAGGAGCCCCACAATGATCTTAACCTCCCAGCCTTGCCCAGCAATCAACTGGACACCACAAAGTTCTCCCCCAGATCGAATTTTAGACGAATTCTGCTCCATTGAACTACAGGGCAGTCCATGCTTAGAGGTAAGTTTGTTCGGTCTTAGGGGAGAGCGCAGAAAGGAAGGATGTCCTTTGGTGCCCTCTGCGTTTTTAAGTACATTCTTTTTCTCAGCATCTGAATAATAATAACCTGTTTCCTGAACACTTTCCTGCTCTGGCTCCTATGTAATTTCCTGCCTGACAAACAGTCTGGCAAAAAAAAAAAAAGGCGGGGGGAGAAATTCATAACTAGTCTTTCCTGCGGTTTTCTGGTTCAGAAAAATTTTATCATGATGGTAGCTTGAAGGCAATAGGGTGGGTTGGGTTTATGAACATGCCTTGAAGGTGTGTTGGCAGCCAGGTTTCTTCTGCGACATGGTTTCTGGGCCATACTTACCTTTGACACCTTGCTTTGTTTTGAGGCCTGTCTTCTGTGAAGGGGATGCTGAGGCCATTGTGCAGTGATGCCTTTGTATAGATACACCTTATAGCAGTGGTCAGACTGTAATGTGCTTAAGACTGGCCTGGGATCAGATGTACCATGCTAAGTGAAATAAGTCAGATAAAGACAAACTATATGATGTTACTTATATGGGGAATTTAGAAAATGCAATGAACTAGTGAATATAACCCCAAAAAAATCAGACTTCAAAATAAGAACAAACTAGTGGTTACCATGGGGAGAGGGAAGAAGGAAGGGGCAATATAGGAGTAGGGGAGTAAAAGGTACATACTATTAGGTATAAAATAAGCTACAAGAATATACTGTACATCACAGGGAATATAGCCAATATTTTATAGTAGCTGTAAATGGAGTAACCTTTAAAAATCAGGAATCATTATATTGTACACGGTATGCTAAAGCTGGAACTCCAGTACTCTGGCCACCTCATACGAAGAGTTGACTCACTGGAAAAGACTCTGATGCTGGGACGGATTGGGGGCAGGAGGAGAAGGGGATGACAGAGGATGAGATGGCTGGATGGCATCACCGACTCGATGTATGTGAGTTTGAGTGAACTCTGGGAGTTGGTGATGGACAGGGAGGCCTGGTGTGCTGCAGTTCATGGGGTTGCAAAGAGTCAGACATGACTGAGCGACTGAACTGAACACTATACCGATGCTGGAAAAAACTGAAGGCAAAAGAAGGGGGCAGCAGAGGATGAGATGGTTAGATAGCATCAGCAACTCAAATGGACATGAATTTGAGCAAATTCCAGGAGGTAGCAAAGGACCGGGGAGCCTGGCATGCTGCAGTCCGTGGGGTCACAAAGTGTCAGACATGACTTAGTGACTGAACAACAACGTATTATACCTCTGTAACTTATATAATATTGAAAATGGACTATACTTCACAGTTTTTTAAAAAATTGCCTGGGGACCATGTTAAATGTGCAGATTCTGTTTCCCTAGCTCAGGCTGGAACCTGAGATTATGATTTCAACAGGCTCTTGCGGGTTGCCCACATACCAAGATAAGAGAATTCAAAGTGAAGAAACTATGAAAACCATCTATCCAACTCCTCCTAATTTTATAGATGAGGAACGCGAAGCTTAGGGAGTTTCATAGACCATGGTCACATTGAAAGTAAAAGTGAAGTCACTTAGTCGTATCCAACTCTTTGTGACCCCGTGGGCTGTAGCCTACCAGGCTGCTCCGACCATGGGATTTTCCAGGTAAGAATGCTGGAGTGGGTTGCCAGTGCCTTCTCCAGGGGATCTTCCCAACCCAGGGGTCGAACCCAGGTCTCTCTCATTGCAGGCAGATGCTTTACCGTCTAAGCCACGAGGGAAGCCCGGTCATGTTAAGTACCATATAGTGAACAGCATGGTAGTTACATGCTAAGCCATGAATCAGACATGCACAGACTGTGATTGGAAAATTAAATCTGATCTCATAGTCTTGATGTGGGCAAAGTGCCTAGCACAGATGACAGCAGATTTATAGTAGAGCTTCTCAATAGGGAAAAAATTACATCCCTTTTACAAATATGCCTGCTGCATCTGTGGCAGTTGGAAAGGGTGGGGTTGGGGGAAAATGCATTGTTCAGAGGTGTGGTCCTCAGTGCTTTCAGATACATAAGTAATTATTTATTAAAATGTAAGAAATGATCACATGAGACTCTCCTGTTAGACAAGGTTGAAAAAAAATTTCCATTTGGAGGAGAGGCTGCAGATAAATGTGTCTGTTTCCACCAGAACCAGAAAATAGGAGGGAAATGCTAACAGTGATGCAAGTTCAATTCTATATGAAAGAAAAACCAGCAAGCCTAGGCATGTTCACCAGTCTCCAAATCAGACCTTTACTAGCCATGTTTCACAGGGGAAAAGACAAGAGGTTGGACCTCCTCTGTATGACGGAGGTTCCCTCCCTGCCCCAAATGTGTTCAAAGGATGGAAAAGGTAGTTCAGTAATTACACCTGAAGCTTGTAGAAGAACTGACTTAATGTTTATAAAGTTCATTTTCATGAAACCTTAAATGTGACAGTAAAACTTTTAGGAGGAGTGAGGCAAGTGGATTAATCATTAAAAGGACCTTTTCCTATTCAGAAGCCCTTTTGTTGTAGCCACATGTTCCAGGAAACACACTCACTCAGAAGGGCAATGCAGATAGTGGAGTGCAGTTTATTACACCGGCGGGCCCAAGGCAGAGTCTCCTCTTAGCCAAGGACCCCGACCAGCATTTGTGAAAACCTTATATACCCTAAATGTATATGGTTCCCTGAAACTAGTCTGAACAAAGGAAAAAGAAAGATACAATCAGAGTTAACCGTGATCATATGCCTTAAGCCTAGGTAGTTAACAGTGGACAATTATCAATAGGCCTGTGGTCATACCCCAGTAAGCATTATAGAATGTATGATTCTGTTCGGTTACACAGATAATTAGGCTATTAATTAGGGTATTTTTTTTAGGCAACAGAGAGCCCTGGGGCTCTTCCTTCCAGGGGCCTGGTTTTCCAGTTGGTATATCATCTCCATAGATACTGGGCATATAGCTCAAAGTCCACAGTCCGGCCCAAGATGGAGTCCTGCTTTCAAGATAGAGCCTGTTCTGTTTCCTTCTTCACTTTTATGAGGCCACTTCTCTCAAAATAAATTATCATCGTAGTCTACTGCTTCTCCAAGAACAAAATATGTTAGTCATTTGAAGATGAAATCAACCAGGGATCTCTTTTGATGTTGCTTTTTTTAAAAATACATATTGTAAATATCTTTAATGACAGCTATGTGGTGAGATGTTTTGTTTTTCTTATTTGCTAGAAGTATGCCTGATATGGTCTTCCCAGGTGGCAGTGGTGGTAAAGAACCCACTTGCCAATGCAGAAGACGTAAGAGATGGGGATTCGATCCCTGAGTCGGGAAGATCCCCTGGAGGAGAGCATGACAGCCCACTCCAATATTCATGCCTGGAGAATCCCATAGACAGAACAGCCTGGCCAGCTACAGTCCATAGGGTCGCAAAGACTAGGACACAACTGAAGTGGCTTAGCACGCACGCACGCACATGCCTGATATATATCCTCAAAGCATTTTTGAAAGGGCAGCATACAATGGGTTTGATTGCATGTTAAATATCTGAAATTAAACTTCTTTTTGTTGTTTAAACTGCAGATTAAATATTACCATCACTGAATTTAGTTGAATATTTCCACTTTTAACTACAAGGCTCATAAGCTAGGGTATTACAGAAGATATTTGACTACAGAGGTAACTGCTGTAATTTGGGGCAGTAACAATTAGCTTTTAGGAAAATAAAGAGTCTTTTGAGAAATGTGCCTAGTCTTTTAGTTTAATATAGCAGTTGGCAAATGTAGATGCTTAAAAGCTTTGAAATCCCAATATATGCCATCAAAGTGCTGTAATAAAATAATAAATTAACTCAGATAAAAAGATTATCCATCAGGGCCACCAACATAGTAGAAGTGTGGTTTCTCTGTGATCAGTCTGACCATAAAATTCAAAGATAAAGTTTCACTCAGAATGAACAATGAGATAATTGCATTTAGTTCTGGATTTTTTTTTTTATCATAGGAGGAATTGTTTGGTATGAATTGTGTTAACAGTTGGTAAAAACCCGAGCCCTTAATAATGTCAATAAGTCGGTGGCTGTCTTAGACATTTTATGATCACAGAATTGAATCCTATTCCCGCAAACGGTAATCCATCATTTCCACCCTCTTTTCCTCCTGTAAACACCACACTGACTTCATTGTTCCAAGTGAGATGACCAGAGGGGGCTGTTTCTAAATCTCCTGTGTCACATTGAGATAGAAAAGTGGATTTCTACTTTGGTACCAAAAATGTCTTTCACGTCTAAGTGCTTTTCACTCTACTGAAAATGTAATGTTTCTTGAATATTTCATTCTTTCATTTTCTGAAAATGAATGTAATAAACCAGGAAAATTAACCACCATGGGGCTCTCTACATTTTAGTGGCCATTTGGAGGAAATTTCCTGCCAACGGTATGAGAGATAAAAGAGAAATGAAGGAACACCATGATTTGCTGCAATCTGAAATGCTGTGCGTGTTTTATGAAGCGCAGATGTAAGATTTTCCACTGTGACAGCTCCCTTGTTGTTATTGTCACTCAGCCATGTCCAACCTCCTTGTGACCCTATGGACGGTAGCCCACTGGGCTCCTCTGTCCATGGGATTCTCCAGGCAAGAATATTGGAGTAGGTTGCCATGCTCTCCTCCAGGGGATCTTCCCAACCCAAGGGTCGAACCTAATGCTCCTGCATTGGCAGGCAGGTTCTTTACTGTCTGATGGTATGTTTTGAAAGGAGATGCAGCAGAGGAGAAAGACGGGATATTTGGGTTGAGAGCCCATGAGGAATGTTGGCAGGCAGGGCTGTGTACCCCACAGAAGAGAAGGCTGGCACAGAGCTTCATGTCTGCAAGGCCACACCCGGCAGGGCTAGGGGCTTGTTGCTTTGTTGCCTCAGAACACGTATCATGCAGCCCCTGGGAGCATTTGAGGAAGACAGATTGTTTTCAAGGCAAAACAATGAGAACTGTTCAGGAGTGGAACAAGCAGGCAGCCTGTTACTTACGCTTTTCTTGTTCTTAAACATGTTCATGGAAAGACTAGAAATTCACCAGATATGTCCTTCAGCTTGAAAGAAACTATATCTGGCTTACTAAGCCCAGTGCACTGCAAACACCCCACCGAAGTATCCTATCCATTCCTCTATGATCCCTGTCAACTAGGAGAATCTACCTGTGTCTGGAGGGAAGGACCCTTCCAGGTTTCTCACTAGGGGAAGTGGTGCACCTGGTCAGAGCATCCACCTTGGTCTAAGCCATCCTCCCAGGGCTCAAATCCCACCTTGGGCATTGCTAGCTGTGATTCTGTATAAGTGGCTTATCTACCGTGTACCTCAGTTCTCCTGTCTATAGGGTGGAGGTGATAACAGTACCCACATCATAAATAAAATCGTGCCTAGCAGACAGCAAGCGGTAGCTGCTGCCACTGCTTCTGTTGTAATTGTTGCTGTTACTCACCCAAGACATGGCTTTTGTTTGGTTTAGATGAGCTGCTGCAGAAAGAACAGAACTACTCGGACGATGTCTTGGCCAACATAATCAGTGAACCGAGGATCAGCTACGGCAATGATGCTCTCATGCCATCTTTGACCGAAACCAAAACCACCGTGGAGCTTCTTCCCGTGAATGGCGAGTTCAGCCTGGACGACCTCCAGCCCTGGCATCCTTTCGGGGTTGACTCTGTGCCCGCCAACACGGAAAACGAAGGTAAGAAGCCCAAGAGGGAACAACAGTAGTCTGGTACATATGTAATCTCTCTCACATTCCTAAAGGGTGACTTTCTATATGAATTTTTTTTTTAATGCTTCCTCACCAAGAAGTATTTTGTTGGTTCTGGAATGAAAGCACAGTATCCAGTTAGTGTCCTTGAGACAGTGGCCTCAAATGCCCACCTTCAAAGAAAACAGGTGATGGAATTACGGAAATCGCAGTTCACTCAGTGGACAGAGAAATTTCGATGGGGCCTGTATAAATGGAGGTTTGAAAGGGACCCAAAAGGTCCTCGTCGGTTATTCATTTTAGTGCATTAAATTTCAGATTGCATTAAATGTGAAAGGCAAAGATAGAGAAACACTCAGGTCATGAAATGTAATTTTGCTTAAGAGTTAACACAGTTTGAGGTTTAGAAAGTTAAATACAAAGCATTTGTCAAAATTAAAAAGCACATTAATCTTAATGTTACTTCCTTTGATAATTCAAAGAAACAAGATTTTCTCTGTCAATAAACTGGCACAATGGATTATATATATACCTTCTTTCGCAGGGATTTCTTAGCAAAACTTTTCAAATAGTATCTATTGGGCAGAGAGAATTTTTTAGTTCTTATTCCATTACATGTTCCAGAAGTATGAAATTTCAAACAGGGGAACACCTTGATTTTGAGATACTAATAGTTTGTTTTTCAAGAACACAGGATTTTATCTGTCATTCTTCTTTGTTTAAGTGACGACTTTTGATGGCAATATTTGTAATATGGATATTTGTAGTATGGATACCTCAAAATACAGTCAGGCACTCCTCCGACTAAATATAAATCCAGTTTTAGATCTTAAGTGCACTGGAGCAACTTTCTTTAAGAACCATTGCAAAAAATCTTTAACATAGACTGCTTTCATAAGAGGGGTAATCACCACAAATTTGTTTTATTCATTTGGAAAAAGGTACCTTTTGGTAATCATATCAGATACAAACAGCAATGTTATTTATAATATAAAAATAATTAAGACTACCATTTATAAAAACAATTCTAACATGGAAAAAATATAAGGAGATTTAGTATCAGAGCTGGGTGACTTATGAAATTGTATTATTACTAGAATGCTACTTGTGTCATTTTTTTAAAGATAAATATATTTTGGTCATTTAAAATCCTCATCATTCAATCTCAAATGAGAATTGTTTGCGAAAAATGTCCAATCTCATTTTGTAAATAGAACGCACACAAGATTTCCTCTTTTTTGTTAAGATAATGGGTTGTTCAATTGACAGAAAAATAGGTAACATGTATGAGGTCTCACAAACTTTAGTAGCAAATTGCAGTCCTTTATGCCCTTTTTATACCAAATAGTGTTAAATGTGTAGTTTGTCATTTATGTCCAGGTTTTAGCTTTTAAGAGAAAAACTTAAATACATAGATTATTCTCTATTTTTATTAAAAATTACCCCTGCCACTGAGAACTTATTCATCTCCAGTGTGCTTCTAAAATTATAAAGAATTGCCTATCAATTGCTTATAATTTAAGACCTTTCACATATCTTTTAAGTATATATTTTCCATAAATGAAATGTTCCCATTTAATATTTTCAGTTATGTATTGATTTTGGAAAAGTAGGATAAAGCGTACTTTAGAGTTTACCTAAATCATTTTTATGAACACACACACAAGTAACAGAGACTATAAATTGTAATTTATTTATGGGTAAAGTTTATGGGAAGAGATTTATAAAGCTAACAACAGAAGCTGAATTAGCAGCAGAGTGAAATTAATTCACAGATATTAACGTTGATGTTTGTTGTAATCTTCGGTATTTCCTTTAAAAATGTGAATCATGCAAAGCTTAATGAAGATAAAGATACTGTAGCCCTGTTTATGTTAACTCTTCAAATTTAGTGAAGACAAAGAAGTGCAGTGCGTAGCTCCACACAGCACAATAGAGAATAGCAAAAAGTTATAATAATCCCTGAAGGTGTTGCCTTCCCTGAATTTCAAAATTTCCCTTTCTCTGTCAAGTATTAAGAGCTTAACTGCTTCATATGTGAATATCAGCCTACATGTTTCCTTGGTTGTCTTTAATGAAGGAAATTGAACTTTGCATTTATTATATTAATAACATAAATAGTACCAACAGTTAAATAAATCTGCCTTCATATGCCCTGAGTATTTTATCTTGACCCTATATGTATTCATATACATATACATGATCGTGATTAAAAATTACATCAGTTCAGTTCAGTTCAGTCACTCAGTCGTGTCCGACTCTTTGCGGCCCCATGAATTGCAGCACGCCAGGCCTCCCTGTCCATCACCAACTCCCGGAGTTCACTCAGACTCACATCCATCGAGTCAGCGATGCCATCCAGACATCTCATCCTCTGTTGTCCCCTTCTCCTCCTGCCCCCAATCCCTCCCAGCATCAGAGTCTTTTCCAATGAGTCAACTCTTCACATGAGGTGGCCAAAGTAATGGCGTTTCAGCTTTAGCATCATTCCTTCCAAAGAAATCCCAGGGCTGATCTCCTTCAGAATGGACTGGTTGGATCTCCTTGCAGTCCAAGGGACTCTCACGAGTCTTCTTCAACACCACAGTTCAAAAGCATCAATTCTTCAGCACTCAGCTTTCTTCACGGACCAACTCTCACATCCATACATGACCACTGGAAAAACCATAGCCTTTACTAGATGGACCTTTGTTGGCTTCGTTAAAAAAGCTAATATTCTCATTAAATAAGGATGTTATTGAACAACAGCAAATTCTTGCAGAAGAATATTGGAGGCAATAATAGTTAAGATCTCAGAGTCTGAGTTCTGGTTTTCACCATCATCAGACCAACCCTCCTTTTCTAAATGTTGAAAAGTCTCCTTAATGAATCTTAAAATGAGCTGACAGTGTTTAGGGGGTTAGTAAATATAATGGACGTCAAAGTAAATGTTTCAATAAGTGTTCAGGCTTGACTACCAGTGGAAAACATAGCAGTCAAGTGTCTGCCCCCTTATGGATGTAACAAATATAGATGCAGACTGATACGGAGGTCCTAAATTAAAGTTTTTCTTCATATTATCCTTTGGTGGGCTCTGGGAAGATCCAGGTTACAGTAAGAACTGTGCAGAAATGATTTGTGTTTACATGTAAAGCTGAGTGAGGTTCTGGGCTCACATAATCATCAATACATAAATGTCCAGGGCTTCCCTGGTGGCTCAGATGGTCAAGAATCTGCCCTCGGTGTGGGAGACCCTGGTTTGACCCCTGGGTCAGAAAGATTCCCTGGAGAAGGGAATGGCAACTCACTCCAGTATTCTTATATTCTTGCCTGGAGAAGTCCATGGACAGAGGAGCATGGTGGGCTACAGTCCATGGGGTCACAAGGAGTCACATATGACTGAGCAACTAACATGAACAACAACAGAAAGTGCAGCAGGAGTTTAGGAAGCTGTGTGGGATGCAGGACAGTGTTTATTTGTATGAGTTTGCCCTGTGCATTCTGTCTAGCATCCTAGGTCCCCAACTATTAAATGCCGTTAATATCCTCCCTCCTTCTATCACAGTGGCAATCCAAAAGACCTCCACATTCCCCGCCATCCCACACTCCAGAATGCTGTGCATCAGAGTTTAAATCCCAGCTGTGTGATCTGGGCCAAGTCACAAAGTGTCTCTGACTGTTTCCTAGTTTGTAAAATGAAGTTGATAATAATAGCTAACTCAAAGGGTGTGAGCGTTAAATAAGATGGTATGAAAAGCTCTTAGTAAAGTGCTTGAAATGTAGGAAACATTCAGGGGTAGCTTTCTTTTTTTAAAAAAATCGAACCAGGACCTTATTAGAGAAGTTTTACCAGCTTGTCTCAGAGAGTCACCCTATGAGCTAAACAGTACATAGTAAGTCCCCTACATATGAACGGGAGTTTCGTTCTGAGCGCATGTTCATAAATCCAGTTCATTCGTAAGTTCATCAGTTAGCCTAGGTACCAAACTAATACCATTGGCTATATAGTACTGTACTGTAATAGATGTATAATACATTTCACACAAATAATACATAAAAGGGGCTTCCCCGGTGGCTCAGACAGTAAAGAATCTGCCTGCAATGCAGGAGGACAGGTTCGATCCCTGAGTCAGGAAGATCCCTTGAAGAAGAGAATAGCAATCCACTCCAGTATTCTTGCCTGGAAAATCCAGTGGCCAGAGGAGCCTGGTGGGCAACAGTCCATGGAGTCACAAAGAGTGACACACAATTCATAAAAAGTACTCTTGCCTGGAAAATCCCATGGACGGAGGACCCTGGTAGGCTGCAGTCCATCAGGTCGCTAAGAGTCGGACACGACTGAACGACTTCACTTTCACTTTTCACTTTCATGCATTGGAGAAGGAAATGGCAACCCACTCCAGTGTTCTTGCCTGGAGAATCCCAGGGACGGGGGAGCCTGGTGGGCTGCCATCTGTGGGGTCGCACAGAGTCAGACACGACTGAAGCGACTTAGCAGCAGCACCAAACATCACTGAATTAAGTAAAACAAACAAACAAAAAAAGAAAACACATTCACCTTACAGCACAGTACCTTGAAAAGTACAGCAGTACCAGCTGCTTTTACACTTGCTTCTGGACACCCTGGGCTTGAAATAAAGATACTGTACTACTGAACTCTATCCTGTACCACACAGTAAATTACAGAAAAGCACAGCCACCTGTAGAGGATCCGCCTGCACCGTGTACTCCAGACATGTGAACTAACTTACGCGACTCAATATGCAACCGCACATTCACTTCTTTGAAAGTTTGCCACTGAAAGGTTCATATGTAGAAGACTTACGGTACCCTTAAAATTAATGAATGTAACAAACCATATAATAGTCCTAAAATCTCACTCTTTCTCCCTATATTCCTCTTCTCCCTCTCCCCAGAGCCTCGTTCCTTGCTTATCTCACCGACATGTGCTCCTATACAGGGCTATTGAAAATATCTAAAATTCTCAGAGGATTTCCTCTCATTGTTCCTGCAGTCCTTATCATCATCAGAGCTTCAAAGGCCTACCAGAATTTGTTGTTTTTCTCAAGAACAATCAGTCAGATCCACAGAGAGGGTCAGTCACCCAGGCGTTCTTTTAATTTATATTGAAAAAATAAGTGTATCACAGAACAGTTTTCCAATATTTTAAGCTCTTTGACCAGCTGCGATTTGCCTTCAGGGATTTTTATTCTGTGGTTTTTCTGAACCACAAAACTGAAATGGCTAAACCAAAGTGAGGCTGTTGTTCCTAAAACGGTTGTTCTCACGGATCATGAAATCATCTGGCTGAAAGCTTTTGTGTGGATAGCATTTGTGTTTGTTCTGTATTTGCATGACTGCCTGAACAGGCCAGGCTGAAGATCCGGAAAATGCAGTGGCTCCTGGAAAGTCTTTGTGGCCAGCGGTCAGCTTGTCTGTATGTAACCCGTACACAGAGTACTCTAATATTCCTCCAGAGGCACAGGAGGTCTTATAAGACCAGATGTGCGTGATTGCATCAAGAAATAGCCCCCTGGTCCATTTTCACTTAGCCATAATGCAGCAATGAACAAAGCACTTTTAAAATGGGGAAAATGAGATTAAATAATGTCCTTCATCAAACCTGGAAGCTAAGCCTTTTCAGGCCCCTCTTAATGTACGTGTAAAACTGGTTTCCTGTTGCCCTTCTATCACCTTGGGACTGGTGGGGAGGAGAGTTTATGCTGGGCAACGTTTAGCTTAGAATTGGCTTATTATTAATACAGTGAACACCAGAACCAACAAACTCAGAAGTCCTTGAGTTGCTGTCCTTCTATTTCTCTCTTTTTGTAGGGGACTACATGATGCAAAGCTGCTACAGGCAGTGAAATAACACATTTCTGCTAAAGTTTTTATGTTTCTTATGTTTAATTTACTACACAGTCAAAGTAACATGTTTTGAACACTATTGAAGTTACTTTATACTAAAGTTACTTTCTGGCTCAAGAAGTAAATGGTCTATTTGAAAAATTAGAAATATTTATTTTGGATTGGGAATAATACTCCTTTGTCTTGTCAGTGTATTTTTTTTTAGAGTGATGTGATTATCTTTTTAAAAATGCATAGGTGTCTGATCACTGAACACAAGAATACCGTATTTTTTGAATATTTATTCATATTAAATCAGCCTCACATTGTTAAACTAATGTTTACGTCACTAAAATGATTGTTGTTTATCTTCCCAAAAAACAGAAAAAGTATTTATTACTGTTTTCAAATAATACATGCACCTTCAAAGAAAAAGGCAGAGAAATTTATAGGCGTGATCTCTCACCCAGAATAAATTAATGATAGCTTTTGCGGTAGCATCTTTCAGGCTTTTTTCTATGCACAGTTGATGTGTTTCCATATTCCTTTGAGTAATTAAGGAATAGGGCTTCATCATTTGTAAAGGTCTTTGGCATACGTGTGCATGTTTCAGCCCTGGGAAAACCTAGATTCCTTGTGACAGAAGTGAGGTTCAGAAGAATGACATTTGCCCAGGAACACAGAAAGAACAAGTGGTGGCATTAACATGGACCCCGAGACTGACTACCAGGTCTTCAACTGAGATTTAAACCACAAACTCAACTGCTTTCCCCTGAGTCACAGTTGCTAATGAGTTAACCACTGATGAAGGTTTTGCTCTGTGATTTTGGTATCTTTTTCTTCAACTGAAGCACCATTTAGGCATCTTGTCATCAGGAAGTCCTCAAAAAGTACAATAATCCTTCCGTGAACACCATTTTATAAGGAGTAATAAAGTCCCTTATGCAACGGAAAAAGGATGAAATACAGAGAAACAGCATTGTTCACATGTATTTGTGAGTTGCAGAAGGAAGTAGGTCTTCATTTGATAGTGAACAGAGTATTAGTCATCCTCACGATAGGTGTCATAGATTAATTCATAAGTAGGATATTTAATAAATGCAATTTTATAGTATTGCAATCTGAAATGGATTTTAAAAAGTTTTTGTTTCCTCGTTACAATAAGAAGGTAAGAGTTATTATTTCTATTAATATTTTACTTATTAAAAACACAGCCTCAGATGTTGTCATTTGCCCTTGGTCACTTACACTATAAATATCAGCTTTGGCTGTCTCCACCCCCCTTTCCCCTCTCCTGCTGCCAGGCTGTGTGATAAAGGACCAAATCACCTTTTGTATCCAAATGTCTTTGTATTCTCAGCAACATTTTTTTCTCCTGTTCTGAAGACTTGGCTTGCTGCCATTTTCTTCTCCCTCACTGTTCCTGCCAATGTGTGGCATTCAAAATTGACTTGGGCATATAATCCCATCTTTGAATGCCTGGTCTGTATGCATCCCTAAGCTGTATGGTCTTGTTGAAACTCCTGATCCAAATGACATCCTGTCCAGGACACCTTCTCTT
The DNA here is from genome assembly GCF_000754665.1 of Bison bison bison. Classification (NCBI taxonomy): domain Eukaryota; kingdom Metazoa; phylum Chordata; class Mammalia; order Artiodactyla; family Bovidae; genus Bison; species Bison bison. Next base: position 1,942,647 of record NW_011494666.1, read on the forward strand.
CCTACGGACACCACTGCTCACTTTTTCTTATCTTCTTACCTTTCTGTTTCCAGGGCCACACCCAAGAGGCTTTATTCCTCCTTCATGGCTTTACCGAGCTTCCCAGGTGGCTCAGTGGTAAAGAATCCACTTGCCAATGCAGGAGACGTGGGTTCGATCCCTGGGTCAGGAAGAAGGAGAATGAAATGGCAGCCCACTCTAGTATTCTTGCCTGGGATATCCCATGGACAGAGAGCCTGGGCAGGGGGGTTACAGTCCATGGGGTCACAAAAGAGTCAGACATGACTTGGCGACTAAAGAACAACAAGCGACCTGGCTTCACTGTCCCCTTGTCCATTGTTAATCCTAAAAGCTTTGTTTCTCTCCCTTGCCCATTTCTTGAAAGACCAGGGTAAGTTCAAGTTAATATTTTCTGAGAACCAGAAGCACTTTGGAAATACCAGCTAATGGTAAATAATAGTGGACACTATTGTGCCTCCTTCAGTGTTTTCTTTGGGTCAAACCCAAAATTGTGAAAGTCGACAAACACAAAAGGAAATACTCTCACTTCATACATTTCAACGGTATGTCATCTATTAAATAGAAACCAGTCTTTAAAAATACGGAGAGGAAAAAAAAAAAACACAGAGAGGGAGATAAACTCTGGCTTACCTCTGCCTCCCTCAAACTGGGAACAAATTTCATTCGCTAAATGGCAGATTATGTGGTGAAGCTTTGTTCTCCTGATAAATTCCTATTTGCATTTCCCCTGGGGATTTAACAGAGTCCTTTTGTAGTTAATTAACTGTAAAATAAGATAAGGTTGGACAGTTGTAAAAGGAGTTATCTTTAAGATTTTCCACTGGACTGGGCATCATGTATTTTATTTCTAATCAAAAGCCAAGAAACTATCTCTCAACTCACTGGGAGGAAAACCCACTCTCACCAGCCCCTCTCCTTTGATGTTGCCGCGTGTCCTGGTGAGTGCTTTTATTGGAAAACTTAAGGAGCAGGATTGGCACATCAATAGCGATAAGCCTTTTGAAGTGGTACCCCTCCCATCCTTGATGCTGGAGATTAACTGTGGTCCTTTTCTAGCTGCTCCTTTTTTTATATATGACTTGTGTATTGCACATGCTTTTTTCCCTGCGCTGTGTTCAGGAGCCACAACTTAACCATCTCGATTTGTCTTGTTTGCTTTCTGTGTGTCTTGCTTCCTGTACCCAGTCGAGCCTGTTGATGCCCGCCCTGCTGCCGACCGAGGACTGACCACTCGACCAGGTATAACCCGGGTACCCTCCTCCCCGCCGCATCCCGCGCTTACGCAGAGCAGCCCCTTTCTCCGGGGTCAGTCCTTCCGCATTGCAAGGTTGGAGAAGCAGGATGCGAAAGGACCGTGGAAACCAAACTTTAAAACTCTCCCTTGTTTTCCCTTACACTTCATTTCCCAAGTCCCTAATTAGGTGTGTTTTTTTGTTTTTGTTTGTTTGTTTTAATTCTGTCTGAGCGTTCCTTTTGAAACAATGAAAAGGAGCCCTTCCAATGCTTGGGATTTTTTTTTTTTTTTTAATTTTTTTTTAAGTGGAGAGGGTTCTAGAGACCCTATCCTTCCTGGAAAAATGGAGACCTACACAGATGTAGACTTCAGCTGGTGGCGACCTGGTTACTTCTAGGAGCGTCTCGTTTCTTCCTTTCTTATTTGGCATCTGGATGTTCCGTTTCTAACTGAACCTGGCTCAAACTTCAGTTCTTGTTAGATGTGCCTTCCTAAAAATAGCGGAATTGGAATATCTTTAGAGCCCAGAAATATTTCCGTTTTATCTTTTGTGAGTTGTATATGGTTATTGTTGATGAGTGTCTAAAACACAGCAGAAGTTCCATGCCTAACTGTCCATACAAGTCCCTTATTTTTTATGCTACTTTAAATTCCCATTAACACCAGTATGAACACTTCTCTTTTTTTGTAATTTCCCGAGCATTAAGAAGAAACGCATTTTCACCTTTGTTCTGTATTGAACCTAGGTCTCAAATGTACTTTTACACACAACAGAAACATATGCACGCCTGGTTTTGACCCCATGCACAACCTCACCCAACTGATAGCACCACTGCTTTCAGTGGATCAGAGAGAGGAGAGAAGTTAACTGGATTGGCAAATCTCGGTATATATTTTGGGAATATTTTACTCCCAAGAGTGCAACCCTACCCATATTTTCCCTTGTATCCTCATAACGTCCCCTGCAGTAATCTCGGAACAGGGCGCTAACCTCACAGGGACATGTTAATGCTAGGAGTTGTTGACCTCTGATCCCCTGTTCAGATGCAGCCAGCAGCAGGGCCAGAAGCAGGAGCCTGCCCCTCTTTCTTCCAGCTCAGGTTCAGGTTGCATCTGCCTCCAACCACCGTCATAGAGGAGAAATTCAGAGTCTGCCTGTGGCTTCTTCATGCCTCTGCAGTGTAATTAACAGGGCATCAGGGACTGTGGAGTGACAGATCTTGACAGCCGATCTCCTTGATTCTATGATCCCTTTCTGTAGGGCTTTTCAGAGACATAAATTACAGTAAGTCAGGCACAGCTTCAGCTCGCCTAACGTCTTCCTTATTGCCTGTGTCACACAAGTGAATTTCAAGGAACAGGGAATTGACACATCCCCGGCCTGCTCAGCCCACTGGTAGGACCCAAGGCTGAGGGTTGGTTCCGTTCTAACTGCGTCTGAGACCGGCTCGGGTTGGTCCTTTGCCTTGGGCCATTTTTTCATGGCACTTCCTACTTTATTTTTAAAGGAAGAGATGCTTCTCATCCACAGGCATACAGTGTGAATTAGAAGCACTGACTCAATAAGCTTTATTAAGTTGCTATATTGGGCACACAGGGCCATTATGTTCCTACTGAAATACCCAGGAAGAGGTAACACCACCGAAGAATTTTTTTTTTTTTAAACATGAAATGGACTTCTCCATACATTCTTAAATGAAAGCGATTTTTTTTAAGCGTTAGTGGATATATAGAGATGGGAAGAAGCCTTTTCTAAAGTCCCCATTGTAACATTGGCAATAGCTCCTTTTGTTATTTTACGAAGACCCCTCAGCTGCTTTGGAGAGCTGAAAGAGTTGAAGTGATAAGGTCCTTGCTCTCAGGAACTTGAAGTAGCATCGAAGAACCACACTGCATATTTAGAAAGATGAGATGGAATTAGAAAGACAGGGAAATTCAAAGCAACAGAAAGTGTAAACCATCTTGTGATGTTTGGAATGTGAGCAGGTGGGCCATTAACCGAGGGGTGCATTGCTGGAGATGGACTTCAGGATGGGTTTTGAAAGGTTTGGAGCACATCCATTTGCAAAGAGGAGAATAGTTCTATATGGATGAGAGAATGACCGGGGCCAGTCTTCCTTTCTTACACTGTTGTAAAACTTGAGTTCCGCCAGGAGAGGGCCATAGATGGGAAAGAATTCTCAGGAAGTGAGGGAGACTCTAACTCAGGTATGTTTCTGAATAACTTTATTTGCTGCGTGTGTATTAAGATATACATATGCCCTGTATTTTTGGCACTTGTAATGAGCCTTTTGGAAATGTGGATCAGTTTTCCCCCTACGTTTTCTATTGAATAGCATTAGTTTTGGTTCTTCATCATCACGCTTTCTGAGACCACATGCTTGAATCTACTGTGCCAAATTATACTGTTATTCTTCCTGAACTTAGAAGACCCTTCCAAGATTGTCCCATCATGTCATTCAATTGATGGCATTGTTTTTTACACAATCACTGTTGTCACTTGGAAACAAGTAGAGAAACGGCTTTTGTATAATCACAGCTAAGGAAAAGGACTTCTCCTTGACTTTCATATCTGAAATACCAGGACACAGTAACTTCTAGAATGTAGTGTCGCAGAGGGAAACCATAATATCAGTAATGATTTCTGGGGACAGTGACCTTTATAGCTACTCCCCTAGCCTTACTTCCTGAGAGAAATAGACTCTGAAGGACGAGTTACAGCATTTGACCAGAATAAAGAAGACAAATAGAGACATACCTCACTTTATTGCACTTTACAGTTATTGCATTTTTTTTTTCAAACTGAAGTTTTGCGGCAACCCTGAGATAAGCAAGCTCCATTTTTCCGGCAGCATTTGCTCAACTCGTGTCTCTAAGTCACTTTTTGGTAACTCTTAGGTTATTTCGAACTTCTTTATTATCATTCTATCATGGTGATCTGTGATAATCATCTTTGATGTTACTATTGCAAGAAGATTACAACTCGATGAAGGCTTAGATGATGGGTAGCCTTTTTTGGCAATAAAGTATTTTTAATTAAGGTACACACATTGTTTTTTAGAAATAGACTACAGCACAGTGGAAGCATAACCTTTATATGCACTGGGAAACAAAAAAAATGTATGACTCACTTTATTGCAATATTAACTTTATTGCGATGGTTTGAAACTAAATCCCCAATGTCTCTGAGGTATGTTTCCACTATAATTTGACCACCCTTCTCCAGTCCTAATAAAGAAAACCAGATCCTTTGAGAAAGCATCTTCAAATGAACAGCAGGCTGTTCCTGACTCACCGTGACTTAGAGAACAAGAGTCCCAGCAGGGCTTAGAGTAGAATCAGAGCAGCTCAGGGACTGTATTGGGTAAACCTGCAAGGAAAGGTCCACGCGATTTATGTACATCTTCTTAAATCATCACATATGACTAGACACAGTTTCAGCTTTTATTATCAATGATATTTCCCTGGTGAAAGCTTATTAGTTTTTCCCCTTTAAATGAGATTTGCTTAATGAAAGGCTCTTTGGTGACTGACTATACATGCTGTATAAAAAATGAGCTCTTTTTCTGCTGAAAGTCCTGAAAGCTGTTGTGCCATAATTAATTATCTGTTGTTCTGACTTACTGCATGAATTTGAAAATTTTTTGACCATTGGAAGTATTCTTGGTATCCTTTCAGGAAGAGTGTGGGTTTTTATTTTTATTTCTTATTTATTTATTCTTAATATAAATTTATCTTAATTGGAGGCTAATTACTTTACAATATTGTATTGGTTTTGCCATACATCGAGAGTGTGGGTTTTTTAAATTTTGAGTGAAGAGCTAGCTCATTCTTTACCTTTTTATAATGTGGTTATTTTGTCTCACAAATCTCGAAGGAAAGAGTATTCAAGACAGTTTTCTTAAAAATCTCAGAAATATAGCTTTAACTGTTGCGTTGTTAGATCCTGATGACAGAAAGAAGTAAGGTATAAAGAAATGACTTTAGTTCTAAAAGGACCTCAGATTTAAAAGGGTTTGTAGAAAGAGAAAAATGTACAACGAATGAGGGATAAACAAGCATTAGTGTCACAGCCGAATAAAAATTTGTATCAGGAAGATTAGAGGTCAGAATAAGATGAAATTTATTAGAAAGTGCTGATCCTTTTAAGGCAGGAACATAAATAAGAATGGAGAGCCTTACAGTTCTTGTGACAGGGTTAGGGGTCGGGTACAGTCAGTGCGCTGAGTGGACCAGTTAAAAGATGAGAGAAGGAGAAATTGTCCCACTTTGATGGTGCTTCTGTCTTTGATGTGTATATTGAAGAGAGTGGTCTTTTGTTAAAAGGAGATCAAAGCCCTAGAAAGACGAAGATGAGAAAAGAAGGCACTAGTCCTTTGTAATGGGCTTCCCAGGTGGTGCAGTGGTAAAGAACCCACCTGCCAGTGCGGAAAACGCAGGAGACGTGGGTTTGATCCCTGGGTCAGGAAGATTCCCTTGGAGGAGGAAATGGCAACCCACTCCAGTATTCTTGCCTGAAAAAAACCCCATGGACAGAGGAGCCTGGCAGGCCGCAGTCCATGGGATCGCAAAGAGACAGACCTGAGCACACAGTCTTTTGTAATAGCTATGTTACTATATAATAAATAACCCCATAACTTAGCAACTTAAAAATAAACATTTTGCTTCTTATAATGAATTTCAAGGATTTCAGGCATGGCTTAGCTGGATGCTTAAGGCTCAGGATCTCTCAGGAAGTTGCAATCAAGACATCTATCGTAGCTCCATGCGTCTGAGGGCTTGAGGTTTGGCTGGGCTGGTCAGGTTTTTTTCCATGATGGTTCACTCACGTGGCAGTTGGCAGGAGACCTCGGTGCCTGCCCATGTGAATCTTTTTAAAAGGACTGCTTGAGTATCCTCACAACATGGCAGCCAACTTTCCCCAGACCAAGTGATCTGAGATAGATTACAAAGGAAGCTGTCCTTTGCGATCCAGTCTCAAGTCATACACCACCACTTTTGCTACATTCTGTTCATGAGAAGCAAGTCTCTATATATAATCACAAGGGAATTAAGTCCCACATCTTGATGGTAAGAGTATCTATAATTAGTGGCTATATTTTTAAACTACCACACTTCTCTACCCAAGTGTAAGTCCCTAGGACCCAGGTAAATCACAGTCTAGGAGAACCAGAGGGCAAGATCATAGAACCACTCTCACTGATCTTTGTGGACTAGCAAGACCTGGGAAGACAGGAATAAGAAAAACATAGTTCTGATGAGCAGAAGACAGCATCACAGGCCACGCCGGATGGAGATTGACATTGATCTAGGGTCTGTTTTTGAATAGGTTGTTAAATGGAAGCTCTTTGAGCAATTGGCCAAGGAATCAGTGATATGTCACAACCAGCGTGAGCTCCCTGGATCTTGTCAAATTATCCCCTTTTCTCTTTTGTATAGAGTGTGCTGTTAGACTGGCCCATCATATGCTGTGGACAGTGCTTTTCACTTTTAACAAGATGTGTGACAGGGTTCACAGCACCTTGTAGACAAGATTGTAAGAGCGACAGACCAAAAGCAAGAAATTAGGTCCCATGGGAGCTGAAGGAACTTGGAGCCCAAGTAGGAGAAAAATCAGCAGGAACGTGATGTCTCTTCTTGAGTTTCTGATCTGTTCAAGGCTATTGTGCAGAAAGGAGGTTCAGGCTTGTTCTGTGTTGAACAAGGAGTGGAAGTTACAAGGAAACTGATTTTGGCTTCGTGTAAGAAACACCATTCTAGTAGACAAAGCTGTCTGAAAATGCAGGCAAACAGATCTATTCCTCTCTTTTCAAGTAGAGCTGAGAGTTTACCCCTGGGTGGGAAGAGCAGAAAACAGGTGATTTTAGAAGCCATTCTCATCCTAAAATTCAGACTTTTGATATTTAAATGCTACAACATGTAAATCATATTTATACTGCACTCTTTCACTTTGGGTTTTAAAAATTACTTTGCGTTTTGTTTTTAAACTTCAAATTATCATCAGAAAAATTAAATTCATGATAATAATTAGTGTAAGGATCATATAGTAATTTATAAAGAAGCATTAGTACATTAGAAAATCTCTTAGTCCCACAGAAACAGTTTTCAAAAATTATGTACTGCAGTTCTTTATTCAGCAGATGAACCAGTTACATTTTGTATTAATATCTGTAACTAAATCACTTAACTAAATAAATGATACGATTTTTACAGAGCTCCACTGCATAGATGCATGAGCATAATTTATTTGTAATAGGAACAAAGTCCCAAAGTAGCAGTTTTGTTCTACCAGGTAATTAATGCTCATTTTTAAAGCCTTTTATTACCTTTTCTGAAGGAAAAAGACACATTATAGGCTAAGCTGTAAGCCCCTAAACCAAGCCAGCATATTCTAGGAACAAATCCTTGCCACCCTCGCAACTACCATTTAACTTCTATTTTTCCCCATTAAGAAAAAAATTATAGCATGTTAAGTTCAAATTTCTTTAATCTTTAATTTCTTTTTGTTTAAAAAAGGCAGTGCTTAAGGATTTAAATATAGGGTGTCATTTTTCTTGAAGAAAGTCGTTAATCTATTTTCGTCTAACTTTAGGCTTAGGAGGAAGTTTCTGGTAGGCTTTGTGTTGAAATGATATTGTTTATAGATAAAACAAATGGACTGGCCTGTGTGTTTTGATTATGGTACAATGCTTATGGTGTCATACAGGTTCGGGATTAACAAACATCAAGACGGAAGAGATCTCTGAAGTGAAGATGGATGCAGAATTCCGACATGATTCAGGATATGAAGTTCATCATCAAAAATTGGTAGGTGAAAAAAGAAATTATGCAAATGAACTTACAAAGTAGAAACAGACTCACAGACTTAGAGAATGAACTTGTGGGATGGACATTGCATAGGGCTATTTTTAAGATGGATAACCAACAAGGTCCTACTGCAGAGCCCAGGAAACTCTGCTCAACGTTATGTGGCAGCCTGGTTCAGAAGGGAGTTTGGGGGAGAATGGATCCATGTATGTGTATGGCTGAATCCCTTCGCTATTTACCTGAAACTATCACAACATTGTTAATTGGCTATATCCCAATACAAAATATAAAGTTTAAAAAATAAATAAATAAAAATTGGTAGGTGACATAATCTACCTCTTCCTGCCATTCTGTCTTGCCAAATGACTCACATTCCTCCTGGGTCAGAAATCCAGTTAAGGAAAAGATTAAAACAAAAATTACATGCTTGTCTATAGGCGCATCATGAAAATAGGAAGAAAAGAAAAAGAGGCTCTTTAAATGGTAGTTCTTAGTGTATGAAATGCTTAGATAGCACCACCGACTCAATGGACATGAATTTGAGCAAATGCCAGGAGATAGTGGAGAACAGAGGAGCCTGGTGTGCTACAGTCCATGGGGTCACAGAGAGTCGGACACGACTTAGTGACTGAACAGCAACAAAAATAGGTCTAGAAAGCAGTTAAACCCACAAAGGACTTAAAATGGAATTAATTTCTAGTCTAGCAGCCATTTTAATTAACTTCCTGTCTGTTTTCTAGGACAGCAGTCTTTTGGTATGTTTGTGTGAGGGATCAAAATTTCAAATAAACAGGTGCAAATACTACTTAGGTTCACAAAACAGCATTCCTGGCCGTTTGCTTAATTTCACATTTGGAACTCTCTCCCTGGGTCTTTTTGCCTCTCCCTTGCCCATCCTTCGGTTCCCTCCCCACCCTTTAAATTCTTCCTGAGGGGCAGGATGTTTGGGACCTCTGGAGGTGGGTAGAAGGGGTGGATGAGCACTATCCCCAGCAGTGCTGTTCAGCAGAAGACTTGGCCAGGAAAGACAGTGGCTTCCTTTTCAGATACACTCACCCTTTCCCCACCCCCAAATGTTAGAATTGGAGTAAATCAGAAAACACCCATCATTTCCTTTAAGGTAGTTACATAAAGCCCTTTACCAAAAACCTCAGGTAAACAGTCCTTCATGATGTTAGGGTTCCTCCCATCTTAAGAGTAAGTCCAGTGAGTGGCTTAAATTAATAATGGAAGTCATTTGACTGCACATTCAGTAGTGAATAAAGGTGGTAGTAAAATTCTGAAAGCAGTAATAATCCTTGAGAAGGAGCTCTTAGGCACTTTATTTTTGTTTGTGTGTGTATATAAGTGTATGTGTCTTTTTCCCTTTCAAGGGGAAACTGTCTTTCCAATATTTGTGAATAAAATTTATAAATCCAAGTATTAAACTCCGACAGAAGCACCTGTAAAGTATGATGCGTGCCTCTTTTCACTGTAAATGACTGGGCAAATCCAAAACTGACTTGCAGCTCAGATTTGCAATTTAACTCCCATAATCTTTTTGGTAAAAGCACACTGAACTCTTTGAAGCATGGTTTTCCTTGGAAGGTTAATCCAGTGTCAGTTATTATAGAATCAGGGCCACTCTTGATCTGGGTGATGCTGAAGAGGTTAATAAAAAAAAACCTGGGAATTCTGCGGAAGAGTTGGATGCTGGTGGGGCAGATAGCTGAAGATTAATGTGTGACTTTGCTTTTCTGGTGCCTGTGTCATGAAAACCCATCTCTGCAATTACACGAACTCCTATAACGCGACAGTGACTAATGCTGGCAGCAGCGATTATGAGAATCAGCTCCCTCTACTGAACTAGTTGATAAGATAATGTACTATAATTAGTGCAATGAATATTACAAAATTACAGTATTTTCTTAAAGACACAGGAAGATGTCCAGACTTACACACATTTCTGATTACCTCATACTTGTATCATTAGCTAATTAATGATTTGTTCTTTACAAATATGTTGAGGGAGTATATTTGTTTAGAAAGGGGCATGATTATGAACAGTTTCTAGTTTTGTTGCAGATAAACCATGAATAAAACTCTTTTCGAAATTTGCTTTATTTGCTGCATTTCATGTTGCCTTTTCAGATTGCTAGAATGTCAGTTCTAGTTTTCACTGTCATTTACTATCTTGAGATTATATCAAAAAAATTATTTAGGGAGCTATTTTTATTAATTTATATAGCAAACATGGTATATATTCTGTAGTAATTAAACCAGATGATCTGGCATAAGAGTATCTCCATATATGAAAGATGATAAAAGTTGCCGTGTGCTTTTATAATTCCGTTCAAGTAAAGATGAAAAATAATGACTCGCTTTTACAAACAGTATGAAGGAATGTAGTATAATAAATTTATCACTGAATAAATTTCTTCTTCACAGTATTCTCTAAATTCTTTTCATGTTTAACTCAAATAAACATCAAGACTAAAACATTTTTAGTTGGGTTGCCAGAGACATCATAGTAAGAAAGCACATGTCAATGTGTGGCTATTAAAATTCTTATCTTATTGCCGACTGCTGCTTCTGTTTGAAATAAGTGCCTTATAAGCATATGATGCTTCTCAAGGTTAATTAGTGTCTTGCAGAATTATTGTGGCTTAAAGTAGGTAACAAGATGCCTGTTTTCTTCTGTTTAATGCCTTTGTCTTAGATTGCATGTTCCTGTGTATTGAAAATGTCCTTCTAAGAAAACGATGGCATCTGTAGTTTGGAGAAGTACCTAAGGCGCAGCTGTCACGCGTCAGGTCTCCCAGTTTAAACCTGCTGTGACTGGGAAGATACTGACCTCCTTTCATAATCATGAACCGTGCCTTTTCAGTTTCTGATAGATCTAAGAGCTGCCCTCCCCCACTTAACAGAATGTCCACCTATCAGAGGGTTTCAGATCCCTGCGGGCTGCTGTTTGCCTTCCTAAAGACATATTGGTGGGGAAGGGGAGGAGGGAGTGGCCATCCCAGGACTGAGGAAGGCACGTGGTGCATTATTCTACAGACTGAAGATGTCATTTTTAGTCAGTGTTATTCGGCTTTTTTTCAAGTGCGCACCAAATAATTTGAGTGACCAACAATTCAAACTTACAGCATAAAACGTAGACTGGATATACTGAACTTTCCACGTTCCTCATCCATACGTCTCCCGTAGTTACAATCCTTTTCCTTGATTTGTTTTCAAGGTGTTCTTTGCAGAAGACGTGGGTTCCAACAAAGGAGCCATCATTGGGCTCATGGTGGGCGGTGTTGTCATAGCAACAGTGATCGTCATCACTTTGGTGATGCTGAAGAAGAAACAGTATACATCCATCCATCATGGAGTGGTGGAGGTAGGTGAACCTGGCTGCCTGTTTGCAACTGGCAGAAAGGCACTCTTGCTTGGTGTTGGAATCATCCAAGTATCTCTTCTTTGGAAAAACAATCCCCATTCCTGCTCAAGTTGCAGCTGTTTTCTTGCTTCTGGTTTTTATTCCTTCTGACTTATAACTACTGTGGTCGAGGCAATAGGGATATATGCTATCTCAGCTTCTTATTTTCTATTGAAATATCAGAATAGTACTAAGGATAATGCCTGGCTTAAAGACATTGTGACTGCCGTGAAACATTTTCTTAAAACAAGTTACAAATAAAAACGGAGGTGGAAGGCTGCTTTTTGTTGAAAAAAACTTTTTTTGACACATTTATTCCTGGATTTTTTTTCTTCTGACTACGCTGGGGTCTTTGTTGCGCCAGCAAGCTCAACAGTGTGTGGGCTCTCTAGTTGTGGCGTATGAGATCTTAGTTCCCCAACCAGGGACTGAATCTGTGTTCCCTGCACTAGAAGGTGGATTCTTAACCACTGGACCACCAGGCATGTCCCTATTCCTGGACTTTTAAATAAATCATGTGACTTCTAACTCAAGCCAGGTGATAGTAAATAATTTTCAGTAACCAATCGTACCTTTAGAGTGTCATAGAAAATCACATTGTACCCAAGGGCTGAACAACATATACGAAGTTAGTCAAATCGTTAGCCTGCACTTTGCACCTGAAATGTCCTAGTTTCAAGGTGTTAGTACAGTGGCCCTGAAGATGAAGAGAAGACCCACAAAGTGACAATTCCATTTCCTCGAGACTCTCCCAGCAGCCCAACCTGTGGGAGATAGGAGGATGTACAACACAGAGGTAGTAAGTTACACCAGCAAAATAGATTAAGCTGCAAGATTCAAATATGACTCCTTAAACCCTTGACCTAAAATACTGTAAAATAAAATGTACAAATAAGTTCCTTATATGCATTTAAAATGCAGGTTGAGAAGAGAAGAACCTCACGGTTTATGTAGTTTTTAGGAAACTATTAAAGATAGTGAATTAATACATCTTGAGAAATTGAGAATTGCTAGAGCCAAAAAAGATCTCAAGGATCAATTAATTGATCTCATTTTATACGTAAGAAAACAGACCCAGACAAAAGCAGTGTTCTTTCAGTGTCAAATTCAGTAGAGCCAAGGTCAGACAGAACAGGGATAAAGAATCCACCTGCCAATAGACACACGAGACGTGAGTTCAATCCCTGGGTCATTGGGAAGACCCCCTGGAGTAGGAAATGGCAACTCACTCCAGTATTCGTGCCTGGAAAATCCCATGGACAGAGGAGCCTGGTGGGCTCCAGTGCGTGGGTTCGCAAAGAGTCAGACACGACTTAGCAACTAACCAACAAACGTGTGGGTATTATGTATAAAGTACTGGGAATTAGGACTTTAGCATGGGAATCTGGGGAGGATACTGTCCGTATCAGAGCCCCGTGATGCTGGGCAATGAAACAAGGCATCTCGGAGCTGACTGCCGTGATTGTGCTGAGACTTGCTTACAAGGTACCGATTTCCAAGGACACGTTCCCCAGATCCCACCCCAGACCTTGGGAAACAGAATTTCTGAATAGGAGGCTAGCAATCTCAGTGTAGAAAATTTTCACAGCTGAATCAAGCATGCAGTCAGTTTTGAGAATCACTGATACATATTTAGTGTTAGTGCTCCTGCCTTTTATATGAAAAGTGAAAGTGTTAGTTGCTCAGTCGTGTCTGGCTCTTTCCCACCCCGTGGGCAGCCCGCCAGGCTCCTCTGTCCATGGAATTCTCCAGGCAAGAATACTGGAGTGTGTTGCCATGCCCTTCTCCAGGGGATCCTCCTGACCCAGCGATCAAACCTAAGTCTCCAAATTGGGAGATTCTTTACCATCTGAGCCACCAGGGAAGCCTTTTATATAGTTATTTAAGCAAACCTTGAGCTTCCCAGGTGGCGCTAGTGGTAAAGAACCTGCCTGCCAGTGCAAGAGACATAAGAGGTGCGGGTTCAATCCCTGGGCGGGAAAGATCCCCTGGAGAAGGGCATGGCAACTCACTCCAGTATTCTTGCCTGAAGAATCCCAAGAACAGAGGAGGCTGGTGGGCTACAGTTCATGGAGTCAGAAAGAGCCAGATGCAACTTAGCACGCAGGCACATAGCTTCCTGGGGTAAAAACATTTTTTTGATTAGTTAGCAACAAAAGGTCTCCTCAGTTTTGAACTATTAGAGCAGTTGACACTTTAACATGAATTCTGAAAAAAGTGAGTTAATTTTTAAGCCAGAAAGCATCCCTGTGGGAAGAGAAGTCCTTCATTCCTTGTTGTTTATTTTGTTAGCTTAAGAGCATCTGGGAACCTCTAGACTGACCACCCCACCTCCTTTGGTGTTTCTTTTCCTTATTTCTGCTCAACTCCTTCTTTTTTTAAGGAAGGATGTTGTGAAGAGCCCAGAAACCATCTCTTTCTCCCTGGAGAGGTCTTCCTTTCTCTCCAGTCCGTAGGTAACCCAAGCCTTCGTCAAGCTCTCTGTTGAGTGTTGGAAGAGATCTTCATCGAAGGCGCTGGATACCATCCCAGCCCTCAGGAAGGTGATGGTCTGGCCGAATTCAGACACTCAGAACTGCAGCCCAGCCTGAGCACCTGGACTGGCTCACCTGGCGGGGTGATGCAGCATGAAAGGGGGTTTCAGCACCATTACTCTCAGAGTACGTGCCGAATCAGGTGATTGCCCCCACCCACATTTCCCTGCCTGTCTGAGTGGGCTTCTCCCCCTTAAGGACAGGGAAATAAGTTTATTGGCAGCTGGTTCAGTTCAGTTCAGTCACTCAGTCATGTCCGACTCTTTGCGACCCCATGAGCTGCAGCACGCCAGGCCTCCCTGTCCATCACCAACTCCTGGAGTTTACCCAAACTCATGTCCATTGAGTCAGTGATGCCATCCAACCATCTCATCCTCTGTCCCCTTCTCCTCCTGCATTCAACCTTTCCCAGCATCAGGGTCTTTTCAAATGAATCAGTTCTTCACATCAGGTGGCAAAAGTATTGGAGTTTCTGCTTCAATATCAGTCCTTCGAATGAACACCCAGGACTGATCTCCTTCAGAATGGACTGGTTGGATCTCCTTGCAGTCCAAGGGACTCTCAAGAGTCTTCTCCAACACCACAGTTCAAAAGCATCAGTTCTTTGGCGCTCAGCTTTCTTTACAGTCCAAGTCTCACATCCATACATGACTACTGGAAAAACCATAGCCTTGACTAGATGGCTGGTTAACCTGCTTCATTAATGAGTAACCTTATTTCACTAAGAACAAAAATGAGTAAATGGGTATCCCCAGATACCAGGTCCTACATCTGTCAGGACAGAATTCAGCCGTGAAGGAGAAACCCCAACAAAAGCTTTGGTCTCCAGGGATTCGCTCCTTCTTAGAGGGAAGGATTGCTGCAGAAGATCACAGAGATGGGAAAGTGAAGCACGCCTAGGGCTTTTATTCATAGAAACGTTACCAGTTGGAGGTGAGCAGTTGCTAGTTTTTGTTGTGCAAAACTAAGCAGTAAATATTGATTTAATATTTACTTTCATCATGAAGCCAGACATTCAGCCTGTAAGTCATTAGTTGTGGTTTCTCACGGAGATGCCAGTGCTTCACTGGTGCCTCCAGGAGTGACAAGACAGCCCTCTGTTACTCTGTTCCCCAGATTGTGCACACCATCTCTGGTGGCTGACGATGCCAGCACGCACTGAATTACCCACCATTGTCCTGCCAGTGAGGTTCTGCAAATCCCACGTTAGGAGAACTACACTCATGTCAGCTGACACTGAACATTTTCAAATATATCTTGGAGCTCTCTCCACTATACCTTCTGGACAGAGACTTCACCTTTAACAGGAAAAAAGTGGTATAAAGCCTCTTGATTGAAGAAATTTAAAAAAATTTTTTCGCAGATCTGATAACTGGAATACCAGAGGTCTCCTATCCCCTGCCCCCAGTCATCTCTGATCTGAGTAAAAGGGTTCCTCATTTAGCTTTTTATGGAGATACAGCAGATGACTCTTTTGAAGGAGTGTGCTATCCGATTGGTGACATTATAAAACTATGTCACTATGGGTCCTTTCTTCCTGGCAGAAAGTCAAGTTTTAGTGGAGGCATCTAGCAACCACTAACAGGGGTGTAGAGCAATCTGGCAGTTTGGAAAGGTTAAATGGGAGGCAACAGGAAGAAAAAGTGAAGGGATGGGACTTGCCTGGTGGTCCAGAGGCTGAGATGCCACACTCCCAATGCAGGGGGCCCTGATTCAATCCCTGGACAGGCAACTAGATCCCACATGCTGCAACTAAGACCAGGGAAGCCAAACAAATATTAAAGAAAGAAAGAAAAATCGAAGGTAGACTCAAATCAGCAGGAGATTGGAAGCAAACAGCAGGAGTAGAAACTAGAAGGTGAAAGGAACGCGTCAGCACGGCAGGGAGTTCCGGGGTGCGCCTGAAAGACTACTTGATGTAGGCAATAAGTATAACAGCTACTTAGGGAAATAAGGAAATGTAATTATGGAAATGACCGTGTATACAGTAGAAAACCAACGTAGCGAGGTTACTAAAAGTGATAAATGATTAACTTGAAAACTTCATTGCTGTTCTCTGAGCGTGTCCTTTCCTTCCCAGGTTGCTGGTGTTCTTACACTCCCTGGTGGTTTTACGTGTTTAGTTTATCCTATCCTCTGTTCTTTGTCCACCTCTGGTACAAGCATGCTTAGTGGTGTCTGACTCTTTGCAACCCCATGGACTGTAGTCCACCAGGCTCCTCTGTCCATGGGATTTCCCAGGCAAGGAATACTGGAGTGGGTTGCCATTTCCTTCTCCAAGGGATCCTCCCGACCCAGGGATCGAACCTGCAACTCCTGCAGTGGCAGGTGGTAAGGAGAGATCCAAATAGATTTTATGTCTACAGTCTAATGGTTGAGCTGTAAATTCCTCTGCACGTAGTGAAGGAATAAGTGGCTTCAGAGAGTCGAGTTCAGGGAGAGAGGGGTAGGAAGAGGGCATTAGCCAAACAGTAGTCGAAAGTTCTATTCAAGATGGTGTTAGCACCAGGTGGATTGAGCTCTTTGGGCTCAGCTCTCTATAATGTCCATGAAAACGAACATGTACACAGTAGAAAAACCAACATTTCAAGGTTACTAGAAGAGAGAAAAGGGTCAGTAGCAGTGGCCCATGGAAGCCAAGCTGGGGTTCAGTGTAGAGAGTGTCCCAGGGTCTCTGAAGAAGATGAAGACTTCAGATCAGTCATTGCTCCCAGAAAGTCCAAAGAAGGGGTGCTCAGAGGTGCTATGCAGGTAGGTTTTCATCTCAGCCAGTGACACCTGGTTCCTGCCTGGGGTTGGGGTGGGGAAAGAAGCAGGAAGGAGAATTCAGTCCCCTGCTCCATTGCCCTGTAATTCCTTCCCAAATAAGCACCACTGGCTCCATTTTCCCCCAGCTCCACTTGAAGGGAAGTGATACTGAGGCCCCGTCTACCCAGGGTCATGGTGGGCTGGCCCTCACCATGCTGGGTGGCCAGCAGCAGGGCTATGGCTGAGCCGTGAGTGACGGATGACTGAGCCCTGCAGGGTAGGAAGGCTCCCCCTGACTTCTTTCGGTGGTGGGTTTATCCATGGACCAGAGCACTCAGCCTTCCACCTTTAGCTTTCAAGGATCTGGGGATAAAAAGATGCCATCTACACTCCGTGGGTGCCATGTTGTAAAGGTAATCCCTTCTCCTGTAGCTCCAAGCCCTCTGAGACCTGGGGGCCAAGCCACCCCGCTGCAGCACTGGGGAAACGTGAGCCACCCTCCCAGCAGCAGCAGGTCACAAGAATTAGCAAGTAGAAAGGAGGCTGGGTCCTGGGTGTTCTGTGGAAGGACTGATGCTAAAGCTGAAACTCCAGTACTTTGGCCACCTCATGTGAAGAGTTGACTCATTGGAAAACACTCTGATGCTGGGAGGGATTGGGGGCAGGAGGAGAAGGGGACGACAGAGGATGAGATGGCTGGATGGCATCACCAACTCGATGGATGTGAGTTTGAGTGAACTCCTGAAGTTGGTGATGGACAGGGAGGCCTCGTGTGCTGCGATTCATGGGGTCGCAAAGAGTCGGACACAACTGAGCGACTGAACTGAACTGAACTGAAGGAGGCTGGGAAAAGACAGGAAAGTTAGCTGTCTGACTCACATACTCTGAGCCTCACATTTCTGGCTGTACTCTCTTAAATAAGAGTTTGGCTTTGGCCTTCGAAGAGAAGATCAGCTATTTAATTGTTGCTCTGCCCCTGATGAATGCAGCCTGTGTGAGGGTTGATGTAGGTTCAGGTAAACTTGTATTAATACAAGTTTAATACTCCAGCAATCAAGCAGCATTATGTTTTCTTCTGCACTCAGACACGTAGCAGTGCCTGATCTCTGAGGCAAGATGCTTTTTAATCTCTACATTCTTTGAAATCTCAGTTAAGAGGTGGCACAGAGGGAAAAGATGCCCACGTTCTAACGGCACAGGACTGCAGACAGGCTGTTTCTCAGCAAGCAGATTCGGAGAGTGAGGGAAATCTCTCATTACTGGTGCTGATCTTTAATGATGGCGTTTTAACTTACAAGTTCCTGGTTAATGACACAACTGCCAATTAAAGCCCAGTGACCTCATTTGTTGAAAACAGAGCAGATCAAAGGAAGAGAAAGGGCTGGGGAAACATCTCTGATTATTCTCCCAGGGACAGCAATGTGGAGCATCCATTGGCGCGGTGTCCTCCCAGTGGAATTTTATGTCTGTTCCAGCTGCATTAAGATTAGCCAAGGCAGTCATTCCAACTCTCACCCAGACTGAAAAGCCCATGAGGTGGAGTCATAAAGTAACCTTGGGGAAACCAGCTTATTCCAGATGCTAAAGCTGAAACTCCAATACTTTGGCCACCTCATGCAAAGAGTTGACTCATTGGAAAAGACTCTGATGCTGGGAGGGATTGGGGGCAGGAGGAGAAGGGGACGACAGGATGAGATGGCTGGATGGCATCACCGACTCAATGGACGTGAGTCTGAGTGAACTCCAGGAGTTGGTGGTGGACAGGGAGGCCTGGCGTGCTGCGATTCATGGGGTCGCAAAGAGTCAGACACGACTGAGCGACTGAACTGAACTGATATATAACACTATTAGTTTTAAGTTTGCAATATTATGATTTGATATATGTACATATTGTGAGGTGATTACCAAAATAAGTTTGAAAGTGAAAGTTAGTCGCTCAGTTGTGTCCAACTCTTTGCGATCCCATGAACTGTAAGCCTGGCACGATCCTCTTGGTCCATGGAATTCTCCAGGCAAGAATACTGGAGTTTAGTGAACAACTTTGATTTCACGTAATTACAGTTTTTTTTCTTGTTATAAGAACTTTGAAGATCTATTCTTTTAAACAACTTTCAAATATACGATACAATATTGTTAACTGTAGCACCACGTTTCTCCTCCTGAAGCCAGTAAGGACAGACGCCAGAGGGCAGGTCTGTTGGTGCGAGGACATCATGTCGAGGGATGGAAGACAATTCCTGTACCATGACTAGAGCACACCGGCTAGTGAATAATGCAGACCAAAAGAGCGGTGCCGTCACTGTGGGGGTGCAGTCAACAGTATGGAGATTCCTCAATGCACTGAACACAGAACTGGCATACAACCCAGCAACTCCACGTGTGAATATGTATCCAACGGAAATGAAATCACTATCTAGAAAGGACATCTGTACTCCTGTGTTCGGCACAGCATTATTTACAATAGCTGAGGCATGGGAACAAAGTGCCAATTAGTGGATGAATGGCTAAAGAAAATGAGACACACGTGATGGAATATTGTTTAGCCATTAAAAGGAAGGAAATTCTGCCATTTGTGACAACGTGGATGAGCCTTGAGGGTATTATACTAAGCAAAATAAGTGAGACAGAGAAAAAGAAAAATACTGTAAGACTTCACTTATATGAGAAATCTAAAAAAAAAAAAAAAACTGAACTCAGGAGAACAGGTTTTGCAAGGCCAAGCAAGTGGTATGGGCGGCTAATTCTCAGAAGACCCGACCTCCCCGGTGGCTTTTCAGGGAAGGGTTTTTAAAGACACAATGAGAGAGAAGGTCATAGGATGCCTGGTGTGGACATCCTTCTGTTGGTCGGTGGTGCGGTAGCCAGGTGAGATTTGGAGAATCAAGGTCACCAGCCCTCTGGTTCCAGCTAATTTAAGGTCTCCATGCTTGTAGTCAACAGGAAGTTGACTTCTTCTTGCCTGTGCTGGTTTCAGTATCTGAGGGAAAAGTTATTTTTGTTTTAAAACAGTAATAACACAATGTAGGTTTTCATGTATTCAGCAAAGAGATAAGTACTTCCTCTCTTCTGTGGACTGTTTGAGGTACAGCAGATACGCTAGAAACCTGAACACCTTTCCCCGTGCCAAATGGACGTCTGGCTCGGCCTGCAGAGAGTAAGAGGGCCTGACAGAGAGCCTGAGAGGACCAAACCAAGTTTACAACTCAGAGGACCCACCGTATCAACAGAGGGCATCTGTTAAATCTTTAGCCAGACATACTTTTAGAATCTTGCTGCTGCTGCTAAGTCGCTTCAGTCGTGTCCAACTCTGTGCGACCCCATAGACGGCAGCCCACCAGGCTCCCCCGTCCCTGGGATTCTCCAGGCAAGAACACTGGAGTGGGTTGCCATTTCCTTCTCCAGTGCGTGAAAGTGAAGTCGCTCAGTCATGTCTGACTCTTCGAGACCCCATGGACTGCAGCCTACCAGGCTCTTCCGTCCATGGGATTTTCCAGGCTAGAGTACTGGAGTAGGGTGCCATTGCCTTCTCCGTTTAGAATCTTAGTGCTCAGTTAAAAATAATAATCTGGAACAGTATGTTGTTTATCTTTTTTTTTTTTTTTTTGAAATCTACTTAGGTTTAATCAAGTGGAAATTGATCATTTAGGCACTGCCAGGAATGTGTAACACTTAGTACCAAGACAAAAATATAAATGATCCTACCTTCAAGACACGTACAACCTCCTGGGGCGGGGAGAGAAAATGAACATCCCCTCCCAGAATTTCAATATAAAAGTAAAGGCAGAATGGAGTTACCAGTATGTTGGCAGATCAGACAGAGTGGAGGTACAGAAGTTTCCCTTTTGCTCTTACCAATGGAAGGTGCAGGTTTTCTGGGAGGGAGACTCCTATGCCGAAAAACCTCACAGTTGCCCGTCAAGAGTGACTGTCTCACTCTCTCCCATTCCTCAGCCTCTCAGAGCTACCCCAGTCTGTTTTTTTCCTTTGTGCCCCTCCATGGAGTTTAAACTGACACCACCGTAGTTGTTTTCTATTAGTCAATCCTAGAGCAAGATCTCCAGGTAGCACCCTCCCAAGGGGTTTGCACCGTGTTCATCTAGTCAAGGCTATGGTTTTTCCTGTGGTCATGTATGGATGTGAGAGTTGGACTGTGAAGAAGGCTGAGTGCCGAAGAATTGATCCTTTTGAACCGTGGTGTTGGAGAAGACTCTTGAGAGTCCCTTGGACTGCAAGGAGATCCAATCAGTCCATTCTGAAGGAGATCAGCCCTGGGATTTCTTTGGAAGGACTGATGCTAAAGCTGAAACTCCAGTACTTTGGCCACCTCATGTGAAGAGTTGACTCATTGGAAAAGACTCTGATGCTGGGAGGGATTGGGGGCAGGAGGAGAAGGGGACGACAGAGGATGAGATGGCTGGATGGCATCACTGACTCGGTGGACGTGAGTCTCAGTGAACTCCGGGAGTTGGCGATGGACAGGGAGGCCTGGCCTGCTGCGATTCATGGGGTTGCAAAAAGTTGGACACCACTGAGCGACTGATCTGATCTGATCTGATCTGATCGGATTCTATGTAAATTGTATCCCTTTCCGGTCTCCTGGAGCTGGCAGCTTGGACTCCACTGCCTCATCAGGAAATGTTGTTCCTCATCTGTATTCACATTGAAGTGTCCAGAATTCTGCTGTTAGCGCACTCACTTTTATCTGAAGGAACCCATTAAAGGGAACAGACCCCAAAGAAAATATATTTGGATTTTCCCCCCTCACCTTGACTGATCAGGAAAGCCCCCTCCAAGAGCCATCTCTGCTTCTGTCTGCCTCTTTAACGTATTCAGTTCAGTTCAGTTCAGTTCAGTTGCTCAGTCATATCCGACTCTTTGCGACCCTATGAATCGCAGCACGCCAGGCCTCCCTGTCCATCACAAACTCCCGGAGTTCACTCAAACTCACGTCCATC
The DNA here is from genome assembly GCF_000754665.1 of Bison bison bison. NCBI lineage: Eukaryota > Metazoa > Chordata > Mammalia > Artiodactyla > Bovidae > Bison > Bison bison. Next base: position 1,964,352 of record NW_011494666.1, read on the forward strand.
GAGTCAGTAATGCCATCCAGCCATCTCATCCTCTGTCGTACCCTTCTCCAGGGACAAACCAAAACAAGGGTGCGGAGATACTCAGCAGTTCAGATTTTGAGTGTCAGTGAAAAGTGAAGTCGCTCAGTAGTGTCCAACTCTTTGGGCCCCCTTGGGCTGTAGCCTATCAGGCTCCTCCGTCCATGTGATTCTCCAGGTGATTCTCCACCAGGTTCCTCCGTCCATGGGATTTTCCAGGCAAGAATACTGGAGTAGGTTGCCATTTCTTTCTCCAGGGGATCTTCCCGGCCCAGGAACTGAACTCCGGTCTCCCACATTGGGGGCAGACGCTTTAACCTCTGAGCCACAAGCATGCCTGCCCTGGTAGCTCACACGGTAAAGCGTCTGCCTACAATGTAGGAGACCTGGGTTCAATCCCTGGGGCAGGAAGGTCTCCTGGAGAAGGAAATGGCAACCCACTCCAGTATTCTTGCCTGGAAAATCCCATGGACGGAGGAGCCTGGTGGGCTACAGTCCATGGGGTTGCAAAGAGTCAGACACAACTGCTTAGCTAAATCTAAAACTCTTTTTTCTAGCTTGACACCACACTTTCAAGTAAAACAGTCTTTCATGGAAGGCTTTTGTTCTTTTTCAAGCCAACAGGGGAAGAGAATAATATTTATTGCGTTAAGTGTATCCAGTTACTACTAAGGGAGGGAAGCAACCAGTGAGCGCTGCCTAAGGCAAGCCAGCCGGTCAAGGGTTTGAGCGCCACCTAGTGGCCAGATGGAGTGTCTGCGTAACTGGTGGGCTCAGGCGTTGTTAGTGGGTCAGTGGTGTCCGACTCTTTGCGACCCCATGGACCGCACCACGCCAGGCTTCCCTGTCCCTCACTATCTCCTAGAGTTTGCTCAGACTCATGTCCGTTGAGTCAGTGGTGCCATCTTCTGTCGCCGCCTTCTCCTATGGTAGTGTTAGTCGCTCAGTCGTGTCCAACTCTTTGCAATCCCACAGACTGTAGCCCACCAGGCTCCTCTGTCCCTGGGATTCTCCAGGCAAGAACACTGGAGTGGTTGCCATGCCCTCCTCCAGAGGATCCCGACTCAAGGATCGACCCGGGTCTCCTGCATCGCAGGTGGATTCTTTACCATTTGAGCTCCAGGGAAGACCTCCTTCTCTACTCTCCATCAAAGTGGAAAAGAAAGGAAAATTTGTGGGGTTTCTGCAATCTTGGCTTAGGAAAAAAAAGTACAGTGCACCTTATCTTTCTCTGGCTTCTCCATGTGCGCTCTTAAAAGATTGTTTAAAAAAAAAAAAACTCATTTGTCTTCGTTCTTGCTCTGCAGGTTGACGCTGCTGTGACCCCAGAGGAGCGCCACCTCTCTAAAATGCAGCAGAACGGCTACGAAAACCCAACTTACAAGTTCTTTGAGCAGATGCAGAACTAGACCACCGCCGCAGCAGCCTCTGAAATCGGACAGCAAAACCATTGCTTCACCACCCATCGGTGTTCATTTAGAGAATAACGTGGAGAAAAGCAAACCCTTCTGTTTTATTATTTACTCATTATCGCCTTTCAACAGCTGTGCTGTAACACAAGTAGATGCCTGAACTTGAATTAATATACAAATCAGTAATGTATTCTCTATCTTCACATTTCGGTCTCTACACTACGTTATTAATGGGTTTTGTGTACTGTAAAGAATTTAGCTGTATCCAACTAGTGCATGAATAGATCCTCTCCTGATTATTTATCACGTAGCCCCTTAGCCAGTTGTATATTATCCTTGTGGTTTGTGACCCAACTAAGTCCTACTTTGAAACATGCTTTAAGAAACGATGGGGGAATGCTTTCTGTGAACGTGGGGGTTTAGCTGCTTCTCTTGCCTAAGTATTCTTTTCCTGATCACTATGCATTTTAAAGTTCAGCGTTTTTATGTAATCCAAATGAGTTAGAGGATTTTTTTTCCACAATTGCATTTTACTGTACAGATTGCTGCTCCTGCTATATGCGTGATACAGGAAGTATGAGGATAGACGTTTATTTCTTCGTGCCTGTTTTATGTGCACACATTAGGCATTGAGAATTGAAGCTTTTTTCGTCCATGTATCTTCAGATCTTTGATAAAGAAAAGAATCCCTGTTCATTGTAAGCACTTTCACGGGTTGGGGAGGGTGGGGGTGGGAGCGCTCTGCTGGTCTCAATTTACCAAGAATTCTCCCAAAAAACTTTTCTGCAGGATGATTGTACAGGATCATTGCGTATGACCATGATAGCTTTCTACACTGTATTACATAAATAAATTAAATAAAATGACTCTGGGCAAGAGTTTTCTTTGAAGGATGAGTATGGACGTTAAATATTCAAAGTTACTTTGGATGGGGAAAAAGAGTTAGATTCAGGTTCTTTCACCCAGTCTAAAACCCTTTATTTATGATACCAAAAAAAGGTGAGAGTGGAAGGGACAAAATCAGGGAATGGGGAAGGCAAGCCTGGACAAACCCTTCAAGATTTGTCTTCAATTTGTATAAAATGGTGTTTTCATGTAAATAAATACGTTATTGGAGGAGCGGCATTGTGCTGTTGTGAATGCTTCCATGGTAACCACCTTCTGATCCTGAGTCATCAGAAGACTGATGAGAGCTTTCTGATGCAGGGTATCCACACCTGTTGTGTCTTAATAGTAAGTCCAAGCTGGACGCTAGGGCCAATAGGCATCTCCCAGCTTTAGTAAAATACTTCATAGACCCAACTCAGTCTTCACTTGGTCCAAACTACTTTGTTGCCATATCTTGGTCCTCAGCTTTGTCCCTGTCTTGGTCCATTCGTACTACTATAATAAAATATTATAAGCTACTGGGTGGCTTATAAACAGAAATTTGGGGATCCGGTGGGAAGTGGGAGGGAGGTTCAAGAGGGAGGGGACACTTGTATACCTGTGGCTGATTCACGTTGACGTATGGCAGAAACTAACACAACATTGCAAAGCTATTAATCCTTTTTGTTACAAATTTATTTAAAAATAAATTTTTAAAAAGAGCTCAAAAAAAATCAAATTTACTTCTCATAGTTCTGGAGGGTAGAAGTCTGAGATCAAGGTGCCGGCGTGGTCAGGTGAGAGCCCTCTTCAAGGTCGCAGAGTTCTTGTGTCCTCACGTGGTGGAAGGGGCTAGGACCTCTCTGGAGCCTCTCTTAGGAGGGCACTAATCCCATTCATGAGTTCTCCACCCTCATGACCTAATCACCTCCCAAAGGCCGTGCACCTCCCAATGCCATTGCAGTGGGCATCAGGACTTCAGTGTGAATTTTGGGAGAACACAAACATACAAACAGATTGTAACAGTTTCTGATAAGATATGAAGAGAAAAGTTCTAGGAAAATACCAGCTGATCATTATCGACTGAGCAGTATTCTCAACCCTCACACGGTTGATATTGTAGGGTGTAAGTCCTTGTTTCGAACATCATAAGATGTTTGGTAGCATTCCTGGTCTCCATGCACTTCACACCAGTGGTGCTGTCCAGTAATGATCATCAGAAATGTCCCTGGAGGACTTCCTGGGTGGCACAGTGGATAAGAATCTGCCTGCCAATGCAGAGGACATGGGTTTGATCCCTGATCTAGGAAGATCCCACATGTTTCAGAGCAACTAAGCCCATGAGCCACAGCTATTGAGCCCATGTGCCCTAGAGCCTGTGTGAAGAGAAGCCACTGTGTTGAGAAGCCCTCATACTGCAGCTAGAGGAAGCCTGAGCAAAAGCAGCAAAGACTCAGTGCAACCAAAGATAAATTAATTTTTTTTAATGTCTCCAGACATTGTTAGATGTCCCTTACGAGGGACAAAACCATCCCACTTGAGAACGTCTGCTCCATGTCTATTTTAAAACAATGTCGCATATACTGTACGTGATTTTTAATTGGAAAAACCTGCGTGTGTGCTGTCACTTCAGTCCAACTCTGTGGGACCCCATCGACTGTAACCCGCCAGGCTCCTCTGTCCGTGGAATTCTCCAGGCAAGAATACTGGAGTGTGTTACCATTTCCTTCTCCAGGGGATCTTCCCACCCGGGAACAGAACCTGAGTCTCATGTCTCCTGCATTGGTGCAGGCTCTAGCACCACCTGGGAGAAGCCTGGGTCACCGCTATTCCAAGTGTCTAAGAACAAGCTGATCCTGGTGGTGTGCTGTGCTGCACTTGAGAACAGGGGAACATGAGAACCAACCAGCACCTTGTAGCCTTAGATGGCAGCCTTTTAAACGCTAAGCACAGAAAATTAATCAAAATTGTTTTATCAGGCCACTATGGCACTGGCACCCCACTCTAGTACTCTTGCCTGGAAAATCTCAGGGATGGAGGATCCTGGTAGTCTGCAGACCATGGGGTCGCTAAGAGTCAGAAACGACTGAACGACTTCACTTTCACTTTTCACTTTCATGCATTGGAGAAGGAAATGGCAACCCACTCCAGTGTTCTTGCCTGGAGAATCCCAGGGATGGGGGAGCCTGGTGGGCTGCCGTCTAGGGGGTCGCACAGAGTCGGACATGCCTGAAGCGACTTAGCAACAGCAGCAGCAGCATGCAGTATGAGCAACTCAAAACTCATCTGACTGTGTCTTATTTTCAGGAGAACAAAATATTCGTCTCCCTCTTGCAGTTTAGGGCAATCAGACATGACTGCTATGTGAAGATACTTAACATGACAGTTTACATGTATAACCAACAGCTCCATTTCATCTGACCCAAAGAGAGGTAGCGAACGCGGGGAGATCAGTCATGTCCACTCTTTGCGACCTTGTGGACTGTAGCCCACCGAGCTCCTCTGTCCCTGGAGTTACCCACTCAAGAATACTGGAATAGGTTGCCATGTCCTCCTCTAGGGAATCTTCCCAAACCAGGGTTCGAACCCTCC
>NW_011494666.1:1969340-1975880 GCF_000754665.1 Bison bison bison
AAACCAGGGTTCCAACCCTTGTCTCTTACATCTCCTGCATTGGCAGGCAGGTTCTTTACTTCTAGAGCCACATGGGAAGCACAAGTCCTAATATAACAGTGATGAAGCAACAGTAATGAAATGAAACCAAACCTTTTCAAACATATGATGCTACTCCCAAGCCATCCTTTAATGCCCATAGTTGCACGCTTTAAGATTGATCATTTCAAAGCTAATGAAAAAAAAATATATATATATATACACATATATGTGCACACAATTATGTATACATATATATAATTGTGGAGAAAAAGAATAAGGCTTTATAATCTTATTCTCAAGTTAAGATATAATGAAAGAATTCTCTGACAGTCCAGAGATTAATCAAAAGGTAATTTAACTAAAGTGCTACAAAACAGAATTATAGTGGTAGTTGTCCAGGCCAAAGTTCAATGAGATTTTCAGGAAGTTTGGCAGTCTGATGGACAAAAAACAGATTCTCAATACAGTTTTAATTCATATTTATTTATTATGGGTGAAGTTGGAAATTATTTTGTATGTCCGATGGCCACTTTATATCTCTGAATTGTTTGTTTATGTGTTTTGTTTTAGACTTAAAATCTACTTGGCTCTCACGATTGCAGCTCCTGCTGTTTCACTGTTAATATTTGCCTGGTAAATCTTTGCCCAAGCCTTTATTTTTAGTTTTTTCAATTGCATTTTAAGTGAGCGTCTTGTATACAGCACAGAGTTAAGTTTTCACTATGTGAGCCAAATTGAAATCTTTTAATAGACAAGTTAGGCCCATTCAGTCTTATGACATGACTGCTGTGCCTCCCACCTGACTAACTATACAACAATCAGTGGTCTTAACTCTCCTTTCCCCCTTTTCTGTCTCCCATTTTTTGGTAGTTGTCATATTTGATCCACTTTATCAGGTGGTATTGACATGTTTTTCTCCAGCCCATGATCCCCGACCACCCATCATTTTAGTCTTAGCCCCGCAGTTGAATATGTGGGATCTCTCTGCCTGTCTTGTGTTCCCAGGCATCTTTAAGCTGGATGCAGCTGACCCTCCAATAAGTTCCTCATCAAGAGCACCTGTGAACAGTGTCCTGGCATCCCAGCAATTCAAAACTGATTTTCCGTGACCTTGAAACTTGAAGTGCAGCTTCTTCATCCTTAAGTTTCTTTCCTTTTCTTTTTTTGGCTGTACCTCGCAGCATGTGGGATCTTAGTTCCCCAGCCAGAGATGGAATCCTGTGCTCCTCTGCAGTGGCAGCTCAGAGTCTGCCTGGACCTCCAGGGAAGTTATTCTTGTTTCTTGAGAATGCTGCAGCACTCTGTCCTTATTTTGTAAGTTATATTGGAGAAACCCGAGTCCAAATTAAGCCCGTGCATTTTTCATGAGCACTCCCCGCACCCCCGCAGTGATTACAGAAGCCAGGGAATGTCATGGGAATCACTGCTTTGGATGTTGGTGGGCCGCAAGGCTCTGCCTTCAGGGTTCTCTTCTATACACAGCCACCTAGAAAATATTAGTAATAATTGGTGTGCAAAACAGTAGATTTAACCTAGACCCTTTCCCTGCATTCCAGGCCCAGATTCCTATTTTTCTTTTAATAACATGCATTGTGATTATAAATGCAATGCCTGCTAATTATAGAAAATACAGAATACCGGAAGAAAAAAGATTCACTCATAATCCCTCCATCCAGAGGAAAGTACTGTTAACACCTTTGCATATATGCTTTTAGTAATTTGAAATCACATACATTTATCTCACTTGCCATTTTTTTGGTCATAGCTTGTAGCCCATATCCTGCTTTTTCCTTGCCTTGATATGCACATATTCTCATTTCATTTTTAAAAACCCTTAAAATAACCATTATAATGACTGCATAGGATATTAAATTCATCTTCTGGAAATTTGTTACTGTTATAAATAAACTTTGAACCAACATTTTCAATCACAGGCCAATGTTTTACTTACTTTGGATTTTTTTTAAGTAAAAGCCAGATTAGCATCTGATTCAAGAGAACAGACCCAACCCAGGCTCTGTCTTGGTTTCCTCATTTGTAAAATAAGATAATAAAAGTACTCCATAGAGAGGTCATGAAGATTCAACTCGTTAACAAATATGGAGTGTTTAGAACATTGTCTGATATGTTGTAAATGGATATGAGTATTAGCTACAAAGGAGTGTCCAACAAGTAGAAGGGTATTTCTTTTTTATTGAACTATAATTGATTTACAATGTTGTATTAATTTCTGCTATACAGCAACATGACTCAGTTATACACACATATACGTTCTTTTTCATTATGGTTTATCCCAGCGAATTGAAGATCCTGTCTCTCAGGTCAAGGAGAGGTGATATAGACTCCATCTTTTGATGAGAAGAATATCAAAGAACTTGTGGACATGTTTCAAAACCACTATATTAGGAAAAAAAAATCTATTGGGCTAAGTAGAGGTGACAGCCATTCCCTTTTCTTGATCTGCCCAGTGTAATTAACTAGCAACAAAAGATTGGGGCAGAGAAGAGTGAGGCCTAATTCCCTTGGGTACGGCGATTTCTTTTTACATTTTCCATTCTGGACCTGTCCCCTGAACTGCAGATTCCCTGTTGCCTGCTGATCTCTTCATCTGAACATTTAACAGACATCTCACCCTCGATGCAATCAACGTCAAACTCCAGATGTCTTGCTCCTTCTTTAGTGTTTCCCTTCCCAATAAATGACACCACCATTCTTCCAGTTGCTTTGACCAACACTCACAAGCCACTGTTGAGCCACTTACCTTCTTCCCTTGTCTCATTTAGGCCTTTGATCAAATGTCATTGTTTGGATGAAGTTGTGCCTGACCGTGTCAGTTAAACACTACACTCCCTCGGGACTTCCTTGGTGATCCAATGACTAAGACTCCACACTCCCAATGCAGAGGGCACAGGTTCCATCCCTGGTCAAGGAACTAGATCCCACATGCCACAACCAAGAGTTCATATGCCACAACTAAAGATCCCCCATGCCGCAATGAAGATTGACGATCCTATGTGCTACAACTAAGACTCAGCACAGCCAAACAAATAACTTTAAAAAAATAACTACACTCCCTCCCTGCCCCTTGAATTTTCTATACCCCTTACCGCCACCATTTTTATTCTTGACACCATCTGACTCATGTTTTACTCTCTTATTTGCTGATTGTCCTTCTCTCATTCAGGGCTTCCTAGGTGGCTCAGCAGGTTAAAAATCCACCTGCTATGCAGGACATGCAGGCAGACATGGGTTCAATCCCTGGGTGGGGAAGATTCCCTGGAGAAGAGCATGGCGAACCACTCCTATATTCTTGCCTGGAAAATCCCATGGACAGAGGAGCCTGGTGGGTTACAGTCCATAAGGTCACAAAGAGTCAGATGCAACTGAAGTGACTGAGCATACACTTCTCTCATTCCAACAGAAACTCCCCAAAGGAGGGATTTTTTTCTTTTTTTGTCTGTCCTGTTCGCTGATGAATCCTTAGTGCCTAGCACAGCATCTCACATGTGAGAGCTGTTCAATTTATTTAAATAAATGCATGAATTTATTTATTACATAAATGCATGAATCTGACTTGTCACACTTGGGCAACTAGCACAGAGAAAGTAATGAAGAGGAGGAGAAAAGGGAGGAAGGAAAAAAACTTACCCAATATTATATAAAAACTAGAGAGAAACAACAGAGTTGTATGTCTTGTTTTGCTTTCTCAAGATCCACTCATAGACTGAATAGTTTTAAATATTCTTCATAGTTTATTTGTTGTTTAGTTGCTCAGTCATGTCCAACTCTTTGTGACCCCATGGACTGCAGCATGCCAGGCTTCCCTGTTCTTCACTATCTCCCAGAGTTTGCTCAAACTCATGTCCATTGAGTTGGTGATGCCATCCAACCGTCTCATCCTCTGTCATCCTCTTCTCCTCCCACTTTCAATCCTTCCCAGCATAAGGGTCCTTTCCAATGAATCAGTTCTTTGCATCAGGTGGCCAAAAGATTGAAACTCCAGCTTCAGCATCAGTCCTTCCAACAAATATTTAGTGTTGCTTTCCTTTAGGATTGACTGGTTTGATTTCCTTGCATTTCAAGGGAATCTCAAGAGTCTTCTCCAACACCTGTGGTTGTTGGAAAAGCATCAATGGTGTGTTCAAAAGCATCAATTGTTTGGCACTCAGCCATCTTTGTGTTCCAACTCTCACATCCATACATGACTACTGGAAAAACTATAGCTTTGACTAGACGGACCTTTGTTGGCAATGTTTCTGCTTTTTAATACTTTGGTATAGTTTTCATAGTTTGGTCATAGTTTTCTTCCGAGGAGCAAGTGTCTTTTAATTTCATGGCTGCAGTCACCATCTGCAGTGATTTTGGAGCCCAAGATAGTAAAGTCTCTGTTTGCATTGTTTCCCCATCTATTTGCCATGAAGTGATGGGACCAGATGCTATGATCTTAGTTTTTTGAATGTTGAGTTTTAAGCCAGCTTTTTCACTCTGCTCTTTCACCTTCATCAAGAGGCCCTTTGGTTCCTCTTCACTTTCTGCACAGTACATTTGCTGGGTCTACATAGCATGTCTGTATCTGTGTCTCTTTCCTGTGGTAGTTTCCTCCATGCAGATGTGAGGGAAATGGCCTGAGAGTGCCTGGCAGAGAAAATCGACTTCTCATCAGCTTGTGTGTCAAAAAGTAAGCTTCTAAATTGCCTCTGATGTTTTTATTCATTTTTCCAAACCAGAGGGTTTTATCTCCAGCCAGCAATCCTTTAACATCAAGTGATAGAGCTCCAGCAATAAGAAAAGGAAAGCAATCATTTGATGAAAATTACACCTATTATTGAAGAATTTTACTTCAATTTAGAAAATATGATAAAAGCTTGGGTGAATTGCACTATGAAATATAGACACTTAATAGAAGTGAGGAAAATGACAAACTTAGAGAAATAGAAATACCTCAGGAGGACCCAACCCAAGGCATAGACAGTATAGAATCTTTAATAGCTTTAGGAATTGAGAAAACAAAATGGTCTACAAGGAAATAGGCCTAAAAACCATAAGTTCCTGGAGACTGTACCTAGCCAATCTCAGTGGAGATTTATAATCACGTGTCTGGTCACTCTTGGCTCATTTCAAGCTTGGGTCATCAAAGGTCTGCATGTATGGAAGGAGAATCTTCTTCAAGCCAAAAGATAATCCAAAAAAGCACTGGACTACCTGCAGAGACATCAGCAGCATCTTCTGTGAGCATCTCTTGCCGGAAGCCAACATGTCCATAGGCCTCTTCTATGAGTCTCTAAAAATTGACATCTTTACCTCCAACACTCTATGTCTGTCTTTAAAAGATGAATGAAGTCATTCTCAGGTGCCCAAGAGACATGTCTCACTCTAGTTACTGAAGCTTTGCCCAAATGTAAGATCAAAAATGTTAATAAAGGTGGAGGGATATTAGAGATCATTATTTACATGGGGGAAGGAGACCCATTGCAGGAAGGGGACCCAGGAGTGCACTCCAGATATAAATTGTCCTAGGAGACACACGTGATGACAGAGCAAGAGATGACTGGGAAGGAGCACCCAGGCAAAGAGCAGCAAGGTAAGGAAAACCAGGAGAACTGCTCAGCCATGTGGCTCACAGTCTCAGGTTTTACCATAATGGAGCTTGTTTCTGGGTAGTCTCTAGCCAATCATCTTGCTTGGATATTTGGTATTCAGGGTCCTTCCTGGTGGGGCAAGCATCCCCCAGTATATCAGGGAACTTGCCCAACGCATTGAGGGGAATCTCACCAGGAGAGACGACTCCCAAGAGAGAAGGAGCTGAAAAGTATCACTTGGTTTTTCCCCAGGTACCATGGAAGATGTGCATTACTCTACACAATGGTAAATGTTGGACTGCAAAGGCATTTTGCATAAATCACAGTGGCATTAAATATATTATGTATAGTTTTTAAATTATGTCAGAAGAAGACCAACTTCTAGGTGCTAATCAGTTAAAAAGTCACCTCTCAACTGGCCACACATATGGGGATTGAGGAAGCTTCCCTGGTGGCTCGGACAGTGAAGACCCTGCCTGCAATGCAGGAGGCCCAGGTTCAATTCCTGAGTCAGGAAGATTCCCTGGAGATGGAAATGGCAACCCACTCCAGTATTCTTGCCTGGAGAATCCCATGCACAGAGGAGCCTGGCAGGCTGCAGTCCATGAGGTCGCAAAGAGTCAGACACGACAGCAAATGACACTTTCACACTCTTCATGGGGGCTGAAATATTATCCTACATTATCTCCACACTATGAAGTTCCCCACCCCAACCCTGATATGATTTTGCTGGGCCAAGAGAAAGAGGTTTTGTTCTCAGGTTTCACTGTGATGCACAGCAGAATGTAAGATTGTTGAAGGGGTTGAAAAGGTCAGCTTGAGACTGAGAATGATACTTTATGACAAGGAACTTTTTTTAATTATGAAAAGGAGTATGGCAAGGCTGTATATTGTCACCCTGCTTACTTAACTTATATACAGAGTACATCATGAGAAACGC
>NW_011494666.1:1976388-1976793 GCF_000754665.1 Bison bison bison
GATGCTGGGAGGGATTGGGGGCAGGAGGAGAAGGGGACGACAGAGGATGAGATGGCTGGATGGCATCACTGACTCGATGGACGTGAGTCTCAGTGAACTCCAGGAGTTGGTGATGGGCAGGGAGGCCTGGCTTGCTGCGATTCATGGGGTCACAACGAGTCGGACATGACTGAGCAACTGAACCGAACCAAACCAAACCACTTGACTGTCTAAAAGGTGAAAACTCATGAAGAAGTAGGTAAGGAAAGAAAATACATATCATGGTGGGATTTTCCCTCACTTTTTTGAATGAAGTTCGTGTCTCATATCAACTGAAAAAAAAAAATGCACAACATGGAGAGTTGTGCGTTGTTTTATTTGGGCAAAATGAGGACTACAGACCAGAAGACAGCCTTTCAGATAGCT
>NW_011494666.1:1976966-2006943 GCF_000754665.1 Bison bison bison
GAGGGTCAGTATGCATGTGATTTTGGCAAAGAGAGAGTGCATGCAATCAAGCATTTTTTTCCAGAAGGTTTCTACTAGTCTCATGAAGACAACTGCTAGTCACCAGGAGCAGATGACAACAAGAAGGATTTTAGTACTTCTCTAGATAAGAGGAGATGCAAGAATTTGGCTCATAAAGTCTTCTCCTAAAAATATCTAACTATCTGAAGACCAGTTCTGGCAGTTTTTCCCAGGACACAGAGTGCCTCTTTCCTGCTCTCCACCCTGAACTTCTTTTGGTGATGCCATCCAGCCATCTCATCTTCTGTCTCCCCTTCTCCTCCTCAGTCTTTCGCAGCATCAGGGTCTAACACATCTGGTGTGGATCTGTTCCTGGCAGCCTGTTCTTCCCTAGGAGAAACAGAATTCTCTCATTTACTCAAGAGAGAGCTAGGGGGAATTTTTCCTTTAGACTGCAGACAAAATTTTAACATCAGAAAACTTTGAGGAAAAGCAAAAAAAAAAAAAAGGTAAGAGAACACAGATGTTTTATTAAAAAAAAAAAAGGCACAATAGCCTTATATAAAAGAACCCAAAATTAAAGTCCAAAACAGTTCAGTCCATTATGATGCAAACTGCTCTGACACCAGCAGTCTCATTATATCTACATTTTACTAAACTAATTTCAATGCTATCACTGTGTCATCTGACCATTCATTTTTTATTGCTTATGCTAATGGGTTTTGTGGGTGGCGGATTAGTTGCATTTTAATGCCCAGTGGCAAAAGATGAAAATATTCCAATGACAGTAATGGATGAAAAAGTACCCTGCTGCTTACAGCTTCAGACACAGAACTACATGATTTTTTGTTTTAATGTATGTTGCCTCTGCTGGTTTAATCATTTTGACAATAATAGACCTCAATTCCACAGAGACTTTCCCCAAAGAATCCAATGTCTCTTGAATAATATTTTTCTCTGTACCATCCCCTAAATCTTTTCTAAAGTTTCCTAAGAATTACAGATAAGCCAGGCAAATGTATATGGTTCACTGAACATAAATCTATTTAACTTTCACATATGAGCGGATTCATTTAAAGGAAAAGAAAATAAGATAACACTAGTAAAAATAATGCTTGATTAAAGGTGGCAAAAGTTTGAGGGAAAGAGAATGAAAACTCTGGGCGTACAGACCAACCAAGGCTGGAGAATATTTACTCTGGCTGCCCAAAAGGTTAAGTTTCCCCACCTTAGTGTGATAAAATACGAGATCTTACCCGCAACCCGTATAATGTTCCCGGTAGTGGAAAGAAAGGGAAACTTAGCAGGCTCATGGCTTGGGTGGATCTTGTGTTTTTTCTCTCCCATGCAGATAGAAAGCAATGCAAAAGTTGTAGACCTTCCAAAAGTTAATGCAGCAATTATCTGCTCTCAACTACCAGTGTGGAGCCCTTTCAGGTTAAAATCTGCTGGGCCAGAGGCTCAGACTGGTCCTGCCATGTACAACCCAGAGATGTCTAATCATTTCACTGGAGTGATACTCCAGTGAATATTTAAACAATCCAGACAACAGACCACAAAACTTTCTCTCCTTTCTTTTCTGGAGTGAGGAGAGAGGAGTATGGTATGGTAAGTAGAAAGATCTTAGAGATGCCATAAGTGATTCTTATAAATAAATCTTTCCCAATGTGAATAGCACACTGATCCTTGAACTTTTCTCCTTCGGCTTTTTCCTTCATTTCTTCAATCAAGAAAACCAAGGCACTTTCTGCCAACAAACCTCTGTAAGCAAGAAATATCAACATGAAACTTCTAATGGATTTTTCTTATATTCCCCAGTGAAGAACATCCCAAGAGGGATTTGTCTATTGTGGAGAACATGAAACCACTCCTGTGTTTGCATGTATGGCACTGACCCCAAACCAACAGCTAGCTCCCTGTAAGATGTCACACACATTGTGTATGTAATAACACACACACACACACACACACGGCAAAACAAAGCTGGAGAGGGAAGCTGACAAGAACCCATGAGCTAGAAATGGAATTCCTTCAAATAAATCTTCTTGGATTCATTTTATCAGGAAAATTATTTATGCTTCTCTTTGCCTTCAGGTTGAAAGAGTCACTGTAGCTAAGCATTATGAAAATTACTTAAAGAAACCAGAGACTAGAGTTTGGAACCATCTTGAAATAAACACCCAAACTGAACATATTCTCTCCACTATATATGTATGTTATAATGTATAATGTATACATTTATATGTATATATCACATACATATATACACTCTCCATTGTGTATACATATAGATTTTCATTACAAAGGAGTGGTAATAACTAAAAAGGAGCTTAACCTCTTATTAAGTAGAGCATATGCATGGGCCTGAGCTTCTCAGATGGCGCTAGTGGTAAAGAACCCGCCTGCTAACGCAGGAGACGTAAGAGATGTGGGTTCGATCCCTGGGTTGGGAAGATCCCCCGGAGAAGGGAAGGGCTACCCACTACAGTATTCTTGCTTGGGAAATTCCATGGACAGAGCAGCCTGGCAGCCTCAGTCCATGAGGTCGTGAACAGTTGGACACAACTGAAGTGATTTAACATGCACACATGCATGGGCATGTGATGGAAATTTAGGTGATTAATATAAGCCCTGATGAGAAGATGCTGAGAGCTCTTAAAACAGAAACAACAAGCCAGGATTCTGAGCTCCAGGCTAAAACAATGGCATGTGGCATCACAGAGCCCAGCGCTGATGAAAAAGTGGAATCCAGCTGAAAGCACACAGGGCTAGAGAACGAGTCCTCCGTGCACACCTGTTAGGACCCGATCCGTCTCCAGAATTTGGTTTTATCTTTTCCGAGGAAGCAAAGTGAAAATCTAATGTGATAAGAAAGAAAAGAATAATAACACAGAGTGAGGTAAGTCAGAAAGAGAAAAACAAATATTGTATATTAACATTTATATGTGGAATCTAGAAAACTGGTAAGGATGAAACTATTTGCAGGGCAGGAATGGAAATGCAGGTGTAGAGGAAAGACGTGTGGACGTGGTGGGGTTGGGGGTGAGCTGGGAGATCGGGCTTGACATATACACACCACCATGGGTAAAGCCGATAGCCTGTGGGAACCTGCTGTCTAGCACAGAGAACTCAGCTCCTTGCTCTATGATGACCTGGAGGGATGGGATGGGGGAGAGCAGTGGGAGAAAGAGCCAAGAGGGAGGGGATGGATATATGGAAACATAGAGCTGATTCACTTTGTTGTATAGCAGAAACTAACATAAAATTGTAAAGCAACCATAGCCCAAAAAACTTTTTTTAAAAAAATAAGTTTTGGCATAAATTAAAAAAAAATACAATGGTACCATCAGCTAAGATACATTATTTTAAATTTGAAACAGCACGATATTCCTGATTTTTATAATTGTGCTATGAATACATGGGGGGCTTCCCCAGTGGCTCAGCAGTAAGAAATCTGCCTGCAATGCAGGAGATGCGTGTTCGATCCCGGGCTTAGGAAGATCCCTGGAGGAAGGCATGGCTACCCACTCCAATATTCTTGCTGGGAGAATCCCATGGACAGAGGAGCCTGGGAGGCTGCGGTCCACAAGGTCACAAGGAGTTGGACATGACTGAAGTGACTAAGCAGGGGATTACATGTAAGATGTTAACTTTAGGGGAAGATGGATGCAGGGTATATGGAGTGTGCTTTTCTATTTTGGGATCTTTCTATAAATCCAAAATTATTTCAAGGTAAAAGATTTAAAAATAGTATTATATGGTACAAGATTTTTAAAAGAAGTTAGCACAGATCATTCAAACTCCAGAGTCATTATGAGCTTGTCTCTCTTTTGGATGATAATCACAATAATCCTTGTGACCACTGTTTGCACAAAGTTAAATACTCTCATGGGGACTCAATAGCTATTGCCAGTGAAAACCTCAACGTGTCCAGCCTGAGTCAATTTAGACTGAAAACACCCAAAACATGACGTTAGGAATAAGCAATTGATGAAGAACAATGAGACTTACCATATAACCCAGACACTGAGAACTGGCGTGTGTTTTATGTATTAGCAGCTTGTAAGGGGAAATAAGTTCGGCAAAAAGGGAAGGAAATAGACATCTTTCATCCCCTATACTTTTGACAACTAAAAAAAAAATCGATGGCCATCTTGATTCTACAAGAATGAAGTCACCCGCCACTGGAGTCAAATCACTGACCTTCAACACACCCTGAAAGGAGCTTGGGAGTGAAGCAATCTGTGCTCTGGGAAAACTGGCAGGACAGGCCTTCAGAGAGTTAGATATTTCCAAGAGAAAAAATTCTGAGAACCTCAATTCTTACATCTTCCCATACTTAGAAAAACACTAGAGCTGCTAACTAAGATGTCTGCTCCTCATGACTGGCAGCTGTCTTCTATCAAGATGTACGCTTGGTTGCAATGTATCCTCTTCACTGAAATCATATACAATGACCTTCCCCCCTTACTGCTTTGGAACAGTTTTTCAACACCGAGAGGCTGTCTCTTGGGCCATAGTCCCCAGTAAGATACTGAATAAACTTGACTCAAAGTTTTTACATTATGCCTTTTTTTTTAAAGTCCACACTTGTAATATCCCTCTGATCAGTTTGCTCTTTTTTATTTTTTTTTTTTGAATCTATATTAATAGATTTATTAGAACAAGAAGTGGACAGATACACCTGGGTTCCATTTGCTCATTCCAGATTATGTCAAAGAACCTCTGAGCCATCTTCTGAAATACTAGCATTTATGTATGGTTTATAATGTCAGAAATCCACTGGCCTTTGTTTCCCTTGAGTCATCTTGCTGAATCGGTGGGTATATCCCATTGCTGTCCATTGTACACTGCGTGTGTGCTCAGTTGTGTGCAAGTCTTTGTGACCCCATGGACTGTAGCCCCCAGGCTCCTCTGTCCATGGGATTTCCCAGGCAAGAATCCTGGAGTGGGTTGCCATTTCCTCCTCCAGGGGATCTTCCAGACTCATGGATCGAACCGGTGTCTCCCGTGTTTCCTGCAGTGGCAGGCAGATTCTTTACTGCTGAGCCACCTGGAAAACCTCACTCTGGCATATTAAACTGGGTTTAATTCTATTCTAATACACAAAGGCATGCTTTTTAGCAGAAAGCAATTACTAATTGCACTGAGAAAACACTGACTTCAGCCAAAAGAAGAAAAAGCATCATTTAGTTATTTAGCTTTCAGGAGTGCCACGTTTAGAAGGTTTATCTTTGGGTTACTAGATATGTCATTTTCAGCATAAGAAATAGAGGCAGGCAACATTCAGATGAAAACATAATTAAGAAACACACTTGGTTGCTGAGTTGTTTTGTCATGAAATTAGGCACTCAGATTTCCATACTCAGGAAAAATAAATTTATTTATTTTACCACTAAATCAAATTTATTCACCACTAAAAAGTCATTTACATTTTAAAGGGATGTAAAGAAAGACTGGTGATCCAGAAAGACTATGTAACTTAATCCTGAGTCAGGTTCCCTTGATTAGAAAACAAGTCAACTCAGGTGCGTAGGGGAGGTGGAGAGGGTGAAGATCATCAAAGACCAAGCTATTGGATTTTTAACTACTCCGCATCCCTTTTTAATGCACCAATTGCAAGCAAGTATCTTGTCATGCTCAACAAAAATTGACATTGAAAAAAGCTAACCACCTCAATCTCCATTTCTCAGTGGGGTCATTGACATAAAAGCTACTGCTACTTTGGTCAAGTTTTGAACAGAATAAAGCATTAAGAAGTTTTGACTAAATATGTCTTTGAGACCTAGTATAAACAGTGGTGGTCACAAAATTTTAAAAAACTTAGAAGAAAAGAAGGACCTGCCTCTTGAGAAACCTGTATGCAGGTCAGGAAGCAACAGTTAGAACTGGACATGGAACAACAGACTGGTTCCAAATAGGAAAAGGAATACGTCAAGGCTGTATATTGTCACCCTGCTTATTTAACTTATATGCAGAGTACATCATGAGAAACGCTGGGCTGAAGGAAGCACAAGCTGGAATCAAGATTGCTGGGGGAAATCTATCAATAACCTCAGATATGCAGATGACACCACCCTTATGGCAGACAAGTGAAGAAGAACTAAAGAGCCTCTTGATGAAAGAGGAGAGTGAAAAGGTTGGCTTAAAGCTCAACATTCAGAAAACTAAGATCATGGCATCTGGTCCCATCACTTCATGGCAAATAGATGGGGAAACAGTGGAAACAGTGGCTGACTTTATTTTTCTGGGCTCCAAAATCACTGCAGATGGTGATTGCAGCCATGAAATTAAAAGGTGCTTGCTCCTTGGAAGGAAAGTTATGACCAACCTAGATAGCATATTAAAAAGCAGAGACATTACTTTGCCAACAAAGGTCTGTCTAATCAAAGCTATGAGTTTTCCAGTAGCCATGTATGGATGTGAGAGTTGGACTATAAAGAAAGCTGAGCGCTGAAGAATTGATGCTTTTGAACTGTGGTGTTGGAGAAGACTCTTGAGAGTCCCTTGGACTGCAAGGAGATCCAACCAGTCCATCCAAAGGAGATCAGTCCTGGGTGTTCATTGGAAGGACTGATGTTGAAGCTGAAACTCCAATACTTTGGCCACCTGATGTGAAGAGCTGACTCATTTGCAAAGACCCTGATGCTAGGAAAGATTGAGGGCAGGAGGAGAAGGGGACAGCAGAGGATGAGATGGTTGTATGGCATCACTGACTCAATGGACATGGGTTTGGGTGGACTCCGGAGTTGGTGATGGACAGGGAGGCCTGGCATGCTGCGGTTCATGGGGTCCCAAAGAGTTGGACACAACTGAGCGACTGAACTGAACTGAACTGAAAGGAGGAAAGGAAGATGTTTCCTGATGTGTGTATGTTCATTCATCTCTCTTTGTGACCCTATCGATTGTAACCTGCCAGGCCCCTCTGTTCATAGAATTTTGCAGGGAAAAATACTGGATTGGCTGGCCATGCTCTCCTCCAGGGGATCTTCCCAACTCAGGGATCAATCCTGCATCTCTTATGTCTCCTGCATTGACAGGTGGATTCTTTACCACTAGAGCCACCTGGGAAACCCTCCTGATGTATACTGTAAATTATAACTTTTTCCCACTCGAGTAAGAAAAGAAAGGGACCAGTCTAACTAAGCCTGGAATTTTATTACTTGTATAAAAATTGTCACCTTAATTTATGATCCTTACAACCAAAACCAAGTCCTTTCATGTTATTTTTTAAAAACTCCCTAACAGGCAATCTCTGACATTCCTCATTAGACTTATCAACTCTTGTTTCTGGAGTCCAGTTTATTTGGCTTGGAGGGATCAGCCAACTCTTTGGAGATTCCCAATAGGCCCAATGCCAAATTCTTCTGTTTGATCTAATTGTGATTAGTTAATGGCTTCACAAAAATTTATTTTGATCCAAATCTTCCCAGGCACACAGACTTTTTAAAGAAATAATATTTTCATACTTAGAGAAGAATAACAACCAAGCTTTTAAAATATTTGATTTCCTTCCTTCTCATTCTAGCTAAAACCTTTCTTCATTCTCCATAGAGGTTTTAAGGGATATAAACAAGTATAAATCACCTGCCTGACTAACCTGAACCTTCACACACTTGGTGGACTAGAGGTGATGGGCATTTCTGATTTATATTCTACATTTCCCTTGAAGTGGTTAGTGAGTAATGAACTGGCAAAAGAGAGGCTCAAAGAGAGAATGCCCAAGTGCAATCCCTGCTGGGTGACCTTGATTATTGTTGCTGTTCAGTCATGTCTGACTCTTTTTGACCCCATGGACTGCAGCATGTCAGGCTTCCCTGTCCTTCACCATCTCCTGGAGTTTGCTCAAACTCATGTCCATCAAGTCGGAGATGCCATCCAACCATCTCATCTCTGTTGTCCCCTTCTCCTCCTGTCTTCAGTCTTTCCCAGCATCAGGGTCTGTTCCAATGAGTCAGTTCTTCCCATCAGGCGGCCAAAGTATCGGAGCTTCAGTTTCAGCATCAGTCCTTCCAATGAATATTCAGGGTTGATTTCATTTAGGATTGACTGGTTTGATCTCCTTGCTGTCCAAGGGATTCTCAAGAGTCTTTTCCAACACCACAGTTCAAAAGCATCAATTCTCAGCCTTCTTTATGGTCCAACTCTCACATCCATACATGACTATTGGAAAAATAATAGCTTTGACTATACAGACCTTTGTTGGCAAAGTAGCATCTCTTCTTTTTAATACACTGTCTAGGTTTGCCATAGCTTTACTTCCAAGGAGCAAGAATCTTTTGATTTCATGGCTGCAGGCACCATCTGCAGTGATTTTGGAGTCCAAGAAAATAAAATCTGTCACTGTTGCCATTAAGACCTTGATTAAGCCCTCCCTTTTGGTTGAAGGTTCAGTATCTCTCAAGCAGGGGAACTACATTCCCAGGACTTTTCTGAGAAAGAAGCCGAGAGCTGACAGGGGCAGAAGTACAGGCAGGAAGTTTGATGATCAAAAGAATTGCCCGCTCATAAGTGAAAAAGTCAGCTTAAAACTCAATATTATAGAAGCTAGGATCATGGCACCCAGTCCCATCACTTCATGGCAAATAGAAGCGGAAAAGGTGGAAGTAGTGACAGATTTCCTCTTCTTGGGTTCTCAAATCACTGCGGATGGTGAGCACAGCCATGAAACGAGAAGATGATTGCTTCTTGGCAGGGAAGCTATGACAATCCTAGACAGTGTGTTAAAAAGCAATGAAAGACATCACTTTGTCGACAAAGGTCTGTATAGTCAAAAGATGGTTTTTCCAGTAGTCATGTACGGATGGCAGAGATGCAGCATAAAGAAGGCTGAGCACCGAAGGACTGACGCTTTCAAAATGTGGTGCTGGAGAAGACTCTCAAAAGTCCCTTGGACTGCAAGGTGATCAAACCAGTCAATCCTAAAGGAAATCAACCCTGAATATTCATTGGAAGGTTTGATGCTGAAGCTGAAGCTCCAGTACTTTGGCTACCTAATGTGAAGAGCTGACTCATTGGAAAAGACCCTGATGCTGGAAAGATTGAAGGAAGAAGGAGAAGAGGGTGACAGAGGATGAGACTGTTGGATGGCATCACCAATTCAATAGACATGAACTTGGGCAGGCTCTGGGAGATGGTGAGGGACAGGGAAGCCTGGTGTGCTGCAGTCCTTGGGGCCGCAATCGGGCATGACTTGGCGACTGAACAACAACAACAAAGCTAGGGCCAAGCAAAACTACAGAGGCTCAAAAGTATTCGCTCTTTTCCAATATCAGATGTGATAAGTGAAAGACTTGAAAAAAGGTTCTGTAGTCAAGGCCTATGTAAATTCCACTTCTGCCGCATCATTGTGAATGTGGGGTGGAAGTTATAAAGCCAGTTAGTATAACATTGTTTTTCAAAATAGTTATCCGTCTTGATTAAAACCAAAGAAACTATGAATTATTATAGATGTACTGGTTAAAAAGATGGTCTTCCTCAAGATCACTGCTGACATTTTGGGCCAGATGATTCTATACTTGAGGGGGTGTCCCTGGCATTATAACATGTTTAGCAGTGTTCCTGTCCTCTTCCCACTAAATGCTAATGGCCCCCCTTCCCCCCTGCAGAGAATCAAAATGTCTCCATACATTGGAAAATGTGCCCTGAGGGTACAATATCTCCTGGTTGAAAACCTCTGTTGCTTTTGTTTTTTAAGACAGGGAGCCACTTAAAAGCACATTCAATTTTTCCATGAAACTCCCAGGTCCAGATTTTTGACGCTTTGACTTAGCTTCTCATTTGAGGGCCTGTCACTTTAAGAGAGCCTTCCAAACATCTGGGAATATGTTTATTAATAATTATATGAGGCTTGAATGTTTGGAGAGGGAGGGAAGAGATTATTTCCTATTTGTGCTACATACCAGCTCCTGGCAGAGTACTAACATCGTAGTATGCTCTGGTAAGGACTTGGATGGATGATGGATGGATGGATGGATGAAAAGTGAAATGAAAAGAAATCAGCATAGGGAGATTTATTTTCCTTAGCTGTCTCTTTACATATACTATACCAAGGTACTGCAAAGAGCATCCTAATGATGGAAGGGTTAAACTGTGTGACTCTGAAAGAAAACCTCAGTGAGCTTCTGGAGTGGTGTCCCCCATGCGTGCTCAGTCATGTTCAACTCTTTAAGACCCCATGGACTATAGCCCGCCAGGCTCTTCTGTCCATGGAATTTTTCAGGCAAGAATACTGGAATGAATTGCCATTTTCTCCTCCAGGGAAGCTTCCCAGCCCAGGGATCAAACCTTTGTCTCCTGTGTCTCCTGCATTGTAGGCAGATTCTTTACCTACTACTCTATTATTATTATTGAAGTATAGTTGATTTACAGTGCTGAGTTGCTTTCAGGCGTACAGCAAAGTGATTCAGTTGAACATATACAAATATCTATTCCTTTTCAGATTCTTTCCCATATAGGTTATTATAGAATATTGAGTAGTGGTCCCTGTGCTGTACATGCATGCTGAATCGCTTCAGTTGTGTCTGAATCTTTGTAACCCTATGGACTGTAGCCCGCCAGGCTCCTCTGTCCATGGGATTCTTCAGGCAAGAATACTGGAGTGGGTTGCCTTTCCCTTATTCAGAGGATCTTCGTGACTCAGGGATCCAGCCCACATCTCTTATGTCTCCTGCATTGGCAGGCAGGTTCTTTACCACTGGCACCACCTGGTAAGCCCTTGTTGCTTATCTATTTTAGCAACCCACTCCAGTATTCTTGCCTGAAGGATCCCATGGACAGAGGAGCCTGGCAGGCTACAGTCCATGGGATCGCAAAGAGTTGGACACGACTGAGCAACTAACACTACACACTATATAGCGGTGTGTGTATGTTAATCCCCATGGAGTGGTACATTAAAGGGCCAGGAACATACTGTGATACTCTGGGTCTCTCACCCATTCTGCAATAGATAATGCCATCAGGTTGGGAATTAAACCAGCCATGGCCCTCACCAGGAAACTTAATGCACAACAGTAGGAACGTAAACACACCAAGGTGTGAGAGTCTGTCCCACCACCTGCATTTGGTCTGTACCTTCCCCCCACTGCCTGGGGACAAAGGACTTCAAGTGGGTCAGCGGTCAGTGTTACAAGGAAGCAGGCTTCTCAGGGCAAGCTCTCAGTTCAGACTGTACTTGAGGTTCCAGGCCTGCCTGAGATCTGTAAATGCACATTCCTTCTCCACAGCAGTAATTTAATCTGCCATCTCTATTGTGGTTGGCCAAGTTTGTCTAAATTACCCCTTCTGTGATTCTGAAACTTGACCTTGTGGATTTGTTTTTGGAAAATTCTTTTTGTCGTCTGAAATCAGCCAGGCTCCAATTTGAAGATCTCATCTTTAGACTATATAAATAAACTGGCTTCTGACATGATATTCACCCCCACCCAGCCACCTCCTAGGGAGGCTCTGACTTTTCTAAAAGAACAAAACTGGGCCCTGCAGAAGACTGGAGATGGGGAGTTTCTAACGTTTTGATTTTGTGGGAGGTATTTTTGTTGCTATAGAAGTAAGCAGAACATCCCCCCGGCCCCCTTCAATAATAAGTCTGGCCATCACCCCATCTCCCCTGTGAGGAAAATGACTTGTTCATAAAGTCGCTCATGGCAGGACTATTTGGCTCCCACAGATAAATGTCGTATAGGGATCTTCTGCTTCCTAGAAATCACTCTCTTCCTAACCCCAGGGAGAGATTATTCTTGACTTTTAAATGGCACCCTGTGTTCAGCAGGCCAAGCAAAGAAGAGGAGTTAATCACTCCTTTTAAGGATCAGATTAAGCACCGAGACAGAGATGGCAAAAAAGGAAGAAAGCTTTTAGAGCATTGGGAATGTTAAAAAAAATTAAACATCTAATAGTTGTCAGGGAGAAAGAAAAGTTTTCCTCTACCCTTCTAGGTTTTTCTGGCTGGTTTAAGAAATAAATGAACATGATACAGCATGCTGTTGTGGTGGTTTAGTTGCTAAGTCACATCCAACTCTTTGAGACCTCATGGACTGCAGTGCACCAGGCTTCCCTGTCCTTCACCATCTCCCGGAGTTTGCTCAAACTCATGTCCATTGAGTTGGCCATGCTATCCAGATTAACAGGAGAAAATCAAGCAAAAGTTTAGTAACAGGTATATCTAAGACTTTCCTAGTGGCTTTGTGAGAAAGAATCCGCCTGCAATCCTGGAGACATGGGTTCCATCCCTGGGTGGGGAAGATGCCCTGGAGAAGGAAATGGCAACTCACCTCCAGTATTCATACCTAGGAAATCCCATGGACAGAGGAGCCTGGTGGGCTACAGGCCATAGGGTCGCAAAGAGTCGGACATGACTTAGCGACTAAGCACACACCACACACACACACATGAGACCCAGGAAAACCAAGCATCTGGTCAAAACGACTGCAGCTCTCACCTGAAATACCATGTCAGCTAAACACAAATGAAAGTGTTGGGGTCATGGTTTGGGACCTCAAAGAAAAGGAAGGCAATTCACATGGAGATGGAAAAGCAAGTGTTTGGTAAACAAATGTTTGCTGAGCCAGGCAGGCTAATGGGACACAGAGAGAAATTCTAACAAATTTGCTAGGTTCCTGTCTACACACCTAGCTCATATCATAGCTGTGATGAACAGGTTTTCTATCCACATTCTTTAGGCAGTTAGGCGGAAGGTCAAAGATTCTTCCAGAGTCTGTTGGGACTTAAAAATAATGAGGCTCTGGGAATTTCCTCATGGTCCAGTGGTTAGGACTCAGTGATTTCACTGCCATGGGCCAGGGTTTGATTCCTGGTTGGAGAAACAAGATCCTGCAAGCCATGCAGCGAAAAAAATAATCAAAAAACAAAACAGAAAAAAATAATCAGCCTCAATCAAATTTCAGGTCAAAGAAACACATTTTGGGGGGGCAAATTTTGCTCCCCCACATATGTTGCCTCCCACACCTCCGTGCAGAAACCCATCATCTCATGACCCAGCTCCGTCTCCCATTCTTTCCATGCATAGCACACCAAAGCTCAGAGATGAGTAAGACCAGAAGGAGATCAGTCCTTGATCCTCAAAGATTTAAAATCCAGATGTGCGGTGGCAGAGAAATAAAAAGTATGCAGAAATAGCAACAAGACAGGGAAGAATATAATGGCGTAAATGCCCGAACAGCTCTAACGTCCCATGGAACGAGGAGACATATTCATTCTGTAGTGGCTGAAGAATGACTTTGCGGCACGTGAACAGATCTTAAAGAATGGATTGCGTGTGGGCAGAAAGAGATGAATGCATATGGAGGAGTGGGAAGGCTGTATTTCATGTGACGCAGAAAATGAGCAAATGTGGGAGAGTGCTCAGAAGGGAGGAAGAGAACAGGCAGAATTCAATCCTCACTTGGAGGGTGCATCATTTCCGAGTCCATTCAGGAGAGAAAAATCACATTCGCTGTTTTAACAGAGAGAAGGTAACATACAGATGAGTTAGCTAGGGCTTCCCTGCAGGCTCAGTGGTAAAGAATCCACCTGCCAATGCGGGAGACACGGGTTCAATCCCTGGCCCAGGAAGATCCCATATGCTGTGGAGCAATTAAGCCCATGTGCCACTACTAAGCCTGCGCTCTAGAGCGGATGCTCTACCAAGAGTAGCCCTGCTCCCTGCAACTAGAGAAAAGCCCACACAGCAATGAAGACACAGGGCAGCCAAAAAATAAATAGATAAATATTTAGAAATATTTTTAAAAAAGCATAGTTAGCTAGTACAATATTCTGAACTAAGTAGGTGAAAAAGCAGTATTAGCCACGTGAAGCATATTGAAGCCTGAGGCAAAAGGAAAGGAAAACGTGTGCACCCCAATACACATGATTTCATGTATTTTTTAAGTGGTGAATTTTTCCATAACACTAAATTAGCTGAAAAATAATGAAAAATTGAAAAGTTGGTGTATTGAAATTCACAATACTATTTTTAATTTAAATGCTTTATTTATACCCAAACCCAATTTATAATAATTTTACATCACTTTAAGCTAATTCAAAATTATTCAACCTTATCCCCTGGACAGGAGAAATGGTCAAATATGGTAATTCTATCAATAAGAATTTGAAATGAGCAAAAAATCTTATATTTTGAAAATTCAGTTTATGAGTTTATGTCTATTAAACCCAGTGGATCCCTGACTGAACCCTACTAATACCTACTAACAGCCTGCTCTTCTATCTGTGACTCTGTTCTACAAGTAAAACTTAACTGTTAACAAATGTGATAAATAAAAATTCTCTGCATGTCTCAGCAAAAAAAAAAAAAGCCTGTGGAGCACATTTTTCTCTTTAGCCTCAGGCTCTAAGATGCCTCAGCATGGTACTGAAATTTTGGTATTTTGTTCCCCATGGTTTTGTGCATTTAATTTTGAGTTTTGAAAAATATTGCATTAATATATAGGTTGCCTGATTTCCTGAGAATTTTGATGTCCCCTTTAATTCTATGCCTGAGGCAACTGACTCACTGACCTCACCCTAATCTTGGCCTTACGAAAATGTAGAATAAATTTCTAACTGCCATATGATTCTGCGATTCCACTCCTGGGTGTGTATCCAGACAAAACTATAATTCAAAAAGATGCATGTGCCCCTGTGTTTATAGAAGTACTATGTACAAGAGCTAAGACATGGAAACAACGTAAAAGTCCATAAACAGATGAATGGATAAAGCTGTGGTACGTACATACAAAGGAATACTCCTCAGCTCTAAAAAGAATGAGGCAATGCCATCTGCAGCAACGTGGATAGAATTAGAGATTATCATGCTAAGTGATCAGATCAGATCAGATCAGATCAGTCGCTCAGTCATGTCCGACTCTTTGCGACCCCATGAATCACAGCACGCCAGGCCTCCCTGTCCATCACCAACTCCCAGAGTTCACTCAGACTCACGTCCATCGAGTCAGTGATTCCATCCAGCCATCTCATCCTCTGTTGTCCTCTTCTCCTCCTGTCCCCAATCCCTCCCAGTATCAGACTCTTTTCCAGTGAGTCAACTCTTCGCATGAGGTGGCCAAAGTACTGGAGTTTCAGCTTTAGCCTCGGTCCTTCCAATGAACACCCAGGACTGATCTCCTTTAGAATGGACTGGTTGGATCTGCTTGCAGTCCAAGGGACTCTCAAGAGTCTTCTCCAACACCACAGTTCAAAAGCATCCATTCTTCGGTGCTCAGCCTTCTTCACAGTCCAACTCTCACATCCATACATGACCACAGGAAAAACCAAAGCCTTGACTAGACGAACCTTTATTGGGAAAGTAATGTCTCTGCTTTTGAATATGCTATCTAGGTTGGTCATAACTTGCCTTTCAAGGAGTGAGCATCTTTTAATTTCATGGCTGCAGTCACCATCTGTAGTGATTTGGGAGCCCAGAAAAATAAAGTCTGACACTGTTTCCACTGTTTCCCCATCTATTTCCCATGAAGTGGTGGGACTGGATGCCATAATCTTCGTTTTCTGAATATTGAGTTTTAAGCCAACTTTTTCACTCTCCACTTTCACTTTCATCAAGAGGCTTTTGAGTTCCTTAACACCATGTGATATCACTCATATGGGAGATCTAAAATACAACACAAATGAACTTATGAAACAGAAACAGACTCACAGACATAGAGAACAGACCTATGGTTGCCAAGGAGGAGGGGAAGTGGGGGAGGGATGATTAGAAGTTTGGGATTAGCAGAAGCAAACCTTTGTATATAGAATGGATAAACAACAAGGTCCTACTGGATACCACAGGGAACTGATTTCAAAATCCTATAATACACCACAATGGAAAAAATATGTCAATATATACATATAACTGAGTCGTTTTGCTGTAAAGCAGAAATTAAACAACATTGTAAATTAACTGTTCTGTGATTAAAATAAGAGAGAAAGAACTCTAAGAAACCACAGCTAGGTGAGCAAGTGTTGCTGGTTCCTAGGAGCAGACAGCCTGAGGGCCTCACCCAGGAAATAGGAAGTCCCTTGTTCTTCTTCCAGTCCTGCAGTGGGTGCCCACAGGCAAGGCAGAATCCTGGTCCGGCATCACAAAGCCAATATAGAAGAGTGAGTTTGGGGCTAAAAGGAATAGCCAAATAACTGGCACATGGACGATTTCCCCTGAATTGAATCTTGAAAGATAAGTAAGATAATCATTTTTTGAGCACCATGCTAGGCTCTTTACAATATCACACAGTTAATACATGAAAGTGTTCTGAACCCAAAACTAGTTCAGTTTCACCCCAAAGCTTCTGCTCTCAGTCACAATGCCATAAGTGAAGGAGAGGACATGGCAGGCAAAGGAAAACAGAACCAGTTCAGTTCAGTCGCTCAGTCGTGTCCAACTCTTTGAGACCCATGAACCGCAACACACCAGGCCTCCCTGTCCATCACCAACTCCTGGAGCTTGCTCAAACTCATGTCCATCGAGTCGGTGATGCCATCCAACCATCTCATCCTCTGTGGTCCCCTTCTCCTCCGGCCTTCAATCTTTCCCAGCATCAGGGTCTTCTCCATGAGTCATTTCTTTGCATCGGGTGGCCAAAGTATTGGAGCTTCAGCTTCAGCGTCAGTCCTTCCAATGAATGTTCACGACTGATTTCCTTTAAGATGGACTGGTTGGATCTCCTTGCAGTCCAAGGGACCCTCAAGAGTCTTCTCCAACACCACAGAATAGAGCGAGGTTAAAGGGTTGACAAATAACATGGTGTGTGTTATTGGTCTAGTTACAGAACATCTCGTTTGTGCTGGACAATTTGCCAAGTGTTTTGTATTTTATTTTTTACTTATAGGTGCTCTTCTTCATTCCATTTTACAGATGGGAAACCAAGTCATAGAATATTAGCTAAATTTTCCCAGGGACATTCAGCTCATAGGTGAAGCAACCAGAATACAAACCTCAACTTCACAGTCTTTGCCCTTACTCACTAGCCAGACTGCCTCCTGCAGAACATAAAATGAACATGAGGCCAGAGGTATGATAGAGTCAGGTCATGGCAGCCACCTAAGGTACAGGACTTAATTCTCTGTAGGAATAGGGACTGCCGAAGCATTTTGAACAGCATCAGTTTTGTGTTTTGTACGGGTCACAGTGGTCTGATCCCAGTTTGGAGGATAAATTTTAAAAGGTCAAAGATTTACACAATCTGAAGAGAAACCAGAATATAGGATGTATTTTAAATGTACCCACAGGAATTAGAGAAACCAATTATAAAGCTATTGCAGTAATTCAGTGAGTAGAGCTCTAATGGAGTTGAGAATAGGGAACGTATTTAAGAGACTAGAAATATTTATAACACTAGTGATTAGACAAAGATAATGATAAACAGCATTGGAGAAGACTCTTGAGAGTCCTTTGGACTGCAAGGAGATCAAACCAGTCAATCCGAAAGGAAATCAGTCCTGAATATTCATTGGAAGGACTGATGCTGAAGCTGAAGCTCCAATACTTTGACCACCTGATGTAAAGAAACGACTCATTGAAAAGACCCTGATGCTAGTAAAGATTGAAGGCAGGAGAAGAAGGGGACCACAGAGGATGAGATGGTTGGATGGCATCACCGACTCGACGGACATGAGTTTGAGCAAGCTCCCGGAGTTGGTGATGGACAGGGAAGTCTGGCGTGCTTCAGTCCATGGGGTCGCAAAGAGCCAGACACAACTGAGCAACTGACTGAACTGAACCGTGTGATAAACAGAGAAAAGCAATGGACTACCATGGTTTGGGGTTCTGGCCAGTAGGTTAGCATGTCATCCACTGATAGAAATATCAGTCTAGTGCAGTAGACTAGTTCCTTTCAACATTTGTTTCCCGGAGCTTTGAGCGTATGTAGAAATATCCCTGGTCAGGAAACCAGATCCTACATTCTGCAACTAAGGCTTGGTGCATCCAAAATAAACAAACTATTTTTTTTAGGAATTAATTTAGCTCAACAAATAGAATGTATAGTAATAGACAAAGAGGCAATGAGCTACATCAAACTCCCTGGAAAATAGAGGGGCCCCAATAGACCCCAACAACCAACCTTACAGTGCTTTGGGAAGTGAGACAGGGGGCCAAGAACAAACCAAAAAACACATGCTATTTTTGTCCAAGAGAAAGAATAAACGAACTTAGGGGGTGGTTCATTTGCTTGTTGGGGCTGACATTTGCAGTTCTGTCTGCAGCAGAAGAATATACCAGAAACTGGAGATCAGTGATTCATATCCTGGCTGCAAAGATACTGCACTAAGGCGGAGGGATTAGAATGGGTTTTAATGAGAGATAATAATCCAATCTTGCATTCACATTTGACTGTCTGAAAGGATTTTTACATGTATCATCTTATATGCTTTTCAATCAGCCAGAGATCAACACAATAAGAGAATGCAAGAGGCTCACAGCTGAGAAAGGAAGTTCCTCTCTCTCTCCTCTGCTTAGAAAACCACAAACTTGTGCTAGGAGTGATGTTGCCAGGCAACCACCAACTTCTATAAGCTTTGAGACTAGATGTTCTTGCTCTCCAGTAGGAGGAAATATCGGATTGAAGGCACAGGAGAGACGTGATGTTGGTGCTTGTTGAAGCTTGTTGCTTGTTGATGGTGGTGAACTTGCCGGTGTCCTGAGGGTCCTTGGTCACTGGGTCAGCTCCAAGGCAAGTCATGGGTCCAGACAGGCCTTACACATATCAAATTTTAGAGGGCCTTTTTTTCTTAAGCTTTTTTTTTTAAGGCTTATCTATACAGCTGAAAAAAATTAGCTTGCCTTTCAGAAATTATCAACGAATCAAACATAATTACAGCATGGCCTCTGGAGAAACTTGTGTGGTAATGTTGAAGTGATACAAGATGAAAGAGTTCAGCTTCTTTTCATATTGCTCAAGATATTTTATTACAGTAGAGAAGAACAGAGAGAGAGAGAGAAAACAAAAGGTCAAGGCCTCCTGGACCATGGATTATTTAAGAAAATAAGAAAAGTGAATATTAAAGCAACTCAAATCTCCATCCACAAATATTAGATTTAGCTCAGTTACATGATTATTTTCCAGTAATATTCAGTATCATGTATGTAAATAAGGAAAAAGGAGATGGTTATCTAGGGCTGTAGATTTACAAAACTGGCTGTACTGGATGGAAGGAGGAATAAGTCTTGTCAGTGTAGATCAAAGAAATGGTTATCATGATGAATTCAAACATGTAAGCTGGGTAAGAAGGAAAGTGAAATCAGAAGTGAGCTGCTGCTACTGCTAAGTCTCTTCAGTCGTGTCCGACTCTGTGCAACCCCACAGACGGCAGGCCACCAGGCTCCCCCATCCCTGGGATTCTCCAGGCAAGAACACTGGAGTGGGTTGCCATTTCCTTTTCCAATGCATGAAACTGAAAAGTGAAAGTGAAGTTGCTCAGTCGTATCCAACTCTTCACGCTCTTATGGACTGCAGCCCACCAGGCTCCTCTGTCCATGGGAGTTTCCAGAAGTGAGCAGAGACTTCTGTATCCCACCCCACCACCTTTCCTTTCACAGCTCTAAGACTCTCCTCTTTATCCATGTTGGAAAATGTTCAGAGACTTTTGGTTTGAAAAGGTGCCTGATTTATTATTCTGCCTGTAATACACATTCTCATTTGGTTCTGACTTATGGTAGCTTGTTTTCATAGCCAAATGGCATTTTTACATCCATTAAGGGTTACTCCAACACAGAGCTTGGCAAACCCTGAAGCGTTCCTCTCTTTCCTGGCTCTTTACAGTCTGAAACAGAGATCATCAATGCACTGCATTCACAGGAGATATAAAATGACTCTTGATGAAACATGCATAATAGGTTGGGGAAACAAATATCACAGAGGCAAAGGCCACTTTTCACATTATGTCTGCCTCAACTGAGAGCAGATTCTAGCAGTGAACAGTCCAGTGTTCTCCAAAACTGAGTAATTCAGGGGGCAAGTAAATAATTTCTGATCCATGCATACAGGAGTGTTCAGCTGGCTGATTTATATTACAGTGCTATTATGACTAATCTCATCAGAGGGAGACTAGACGGAGCTGAAGAAAGGAGACATAAGTAGAGCACTGAAAAATAATTCTCTAGGAGAAACAAGGCTGATGAACAAATTCATTTCGGGCAGCTTGCATTGCCTGTGACCACCAATATCTAAATAAAGTTGTTAATACTCCAGAGCAAGAATTTTGAAATAATGAACATATTTCTTAAAAGCACCTGATAATCAGGTTCGGCAAATAGACAGATGCAAACAAAGGTTTATTTAGTAATACCATATGACCCCACCATCACCGGCCACAGAGAGCCAGGAGCTTCAGTTGCCTAACTACAGCATCTAAACAGCAGGTGATGAAACACATGTTGAGAAATAAAACAAATAAACAAAAACAAATCCATAAAGTTGCAAGATATAAAATCCAAACAAAGATCTGTTGTGTTTCTATATTCAAATAGCAAACTATCAGAAAGAGAAAGAAAATAATCTTATTTACAATTGCATCAAAAAGAGTAAAATTCTTAGGAATAAAATTAATCAAGGGAGTGAAAGATATATATACTGAAAACTACAGATATTGATAAAATTAATTGAAGAAGACATAAGTAAATAGAAAGATACTCTGTGCTCATGACCTGGAAGAATCAATATTCTTAAATTGTCCATTAAAATATCCATGTTCATTGTAGCATTATTTATAGTAGCCAAGATATGGAAATAACCTAAATGTCCATTGATGGATGAATGAATTTTAAAAGTGCATATATATATAAAATATATATAGGAATATTATTCAGCCATAAAAAGAATGAAATCTTGTCATTTGCAATGTGAATGGATATCAAGAGAATTATGCTAAGTGAGGTAAGTCACACAAAGATGTATGTAAACTGTATAATTGTATGATTTCTCTTATATGTGGAAGCTTAAAAAAAAAAAAGACTTGTTAGATAAGAGAATCGGTTGGTGTTGCCAGAGGCGGGTGTTGGGAGGAAGAGGGAGAAAAAAAATACGGGAAGTTGAAGCTGTGCTTTTTTCCTAGTATGGACATTTGTAAATATTAGACACAATATCCATAGATTTTCTATCAGTGTTTGTCTTTTTTAGCTTAAAACAGTGCTATATGTATTAGATTCTGGGGATATAAATGTGAATAAATAAAGATAAGCCTTGCCCTCGAGTAGCATAGAGAATAGGAGAGAGATATGTGATAAATAATTGCAATATCAAAGATTAATTACTAACTGTAGGGGAGACCTGGAGGATTTAGGGCAGTTTCCCAGAGGAGAAGACATTTGACACTAATTTAGATGGATGTACTGAATCTGTGAAGCCTGAACTAGCATAGAATCTCCAAGCAAGTCCCTTGTGAAGAGTTGAAGTAGAGACCTCAAATGGTAGCTCTAGATAAATGTGGCATATATGACCTAGCCACAGATTCCAGGAAAAAATAATGATCTCTCGGCTCTCAGAGAATAGGAGTGATTCCTTGAGCCAAATTTAACGTTGACAATCAGGTAAGAACATCAGAATTAAAACTTGATCATCATTTCAGATATTTACTTCTGTTTGCCTTGCCAGCCAACCAATATACCTGTTTATAGTCTGTTTCCTCCATGAGAACACAAGGTTTATGAGGGCAGAGATCACTGAGACAGACCAGTGTGCAGCATTTAAGAGTTGCTCAAGAAATATTCGTTGTGTGAATGAGTAGAAAAACAAATGAATAAAATACTAAGCAAGGTTTTGAGTATCTTTGTAAGATACCCACAGACAAGTTTAGACACTGCGATGACTCATGTAAAACTAGTTCTGTTGAACATTGTGACTACTACTTGAAAACCACTCAACTGTTAGCTATTGTTTTCAAGAGTGAAAGTGAAAGTCACTCAGTCATGTCCAACTCCCTGAGACCCCATGGGCTATACAGTCCATGGAATTCTCCAGGCCAGAATACTAGAGTGGGTAGCCTTTCCCTTTCCCAGGGGATCTTCCCAACCCAGATATCAAACCCAGGTCTCCCACATTGCAGGTAGAGTCTTTATCAGCTGAGCCACAAGGAAAGTCCAGGAATACTGGAGTGGGTAACCTATCCCTTCTCCACTGGATCTTCCCAACCCAGGAATCGAACCAGGGTCTCCTGCATTGCAGGCAGATTCTTTACCAACTGAGCTATCAGAGAAGTTCCAAGATTAGTGTCATCAACACTATCATTTATAACATGCCAGGCACTGAATTAAGTACTACTTTACAGTCATTATAGCTTCTATTCCTAATCCTTTCAGTCCTTTTTCTATTCTTTTCCTGGGACAAGTAAGTAGGTAGTATCATTTTCACTTTAGAGATCATGATTGAGATTTAGAAAGGTGCAAAAATTTGCTTGAGGTCATGAAGAGAGTTGAAGAACCAGCATGGTGACTCCATCTCCAACTCCCACTGTCTCATTCACCAGAATGTGCTACCGCCAGGGTCTGCTGCTGCTGCTGCTGCTGCTGCTGCTGCTGCTGCCGCCAAGTCACTGCAGTCGTGTCAGACTCTTTGCGACCCCATAGACGGCAGCCCACCAGGCTCCCTCGTCCCTGGGATTCTCCAGGCAAGAACAGTGGAGTGGGTTGCCATTTCCACCTCCAGGGTCTACCTTACCTTTAATAGCAACTGTCAAGCTGTGTGACAACTAGTTGTGTGTTATGCTCATTTCCCCCACTCAGCTATGAGCTTTCAAGGGGACGGGGTTCTTTGTGGCAACTTTCAAAGTGGGTTTCCAACTGAATTCTGCAAGTCCAAGAACCTGAGTGTGCCTGAGGGACACCCACAGAGAAGGAGAGAAATGGAATGCTACAAGCCCCCTTCTCCCACCTCAGTTATTTAGTTTTCTTAGGTTTCTATGGGCTTCCCAGGTGATACAGTGGTAAAGAATCTGCCTGCTAATGCAGGAGACATGGGTTTGATCCCTGGATCAGGAAGATCCTTGGAGAAGGAAATGGCAACTCACTCCAGTATTCTTGGTGAGAAAGCTCATGGACAGAGGGGCCTGGATGGGCTACAGTCCATGAGGTCACAAAGAGTTGGACATGACTGAGCAACTGAGCACATATCTTAAGCTTCTATGCCATTTCCATTGAAGAAAGGATTTTTTCTTTTCCACACAGCATGTGGGATCTTAGTTCCCTGACCAGGGGTGGAACCCCTTTCCCCCACATTAGAAGCCCAGAATCTTAACCACTGGACTCCAGGTATCTTCTGGGGAAAACAAGTCAAGTTCTAGAATCTACTAGTGCCTGAGCACTCAATGTTATTGTTGTTCAGTCCCCGACTTGTGTCCAACTCTTCATGACCCCATGGACTGCAGCACACCAGGCTTCCCTGTCCCTCAACATCTTCCAGCGTTTGCCCAAGTTTATGTCCTTTGAATCAGTAATGCCATCCAACCATCTCATCCTTTGTCACCTTTTTCTCCTTTTGACTTCAGTCTTTCCCAGTATTAGGATCTTTTCCAACGAGTTGGCTCTTCTCATCAGGTGGCCAAAGTATTGGAGCTTCAGCTTCAGCATCAGTCCTTCCAGTAAATATTCAGGGTTGATTAGTTTAAGGTTGACTGGTTTGATCTCCTTGTTGTCCAAGGGACTCTGAAGAATCTTCTCCAGCACTCTAATCTGAAAGCATCAATTCTTCTGTGCTCTGCCTTCTTTATTGTCCAGCTCTCACATCCATACATGACTACTGGAAAGACCATAGCCTTGACTACGCAGACCTTTGTCGGCGAAGTGATGTCTTAGCTTTTTAACACACTGTCTAGCTTGTCATAGCTTTCCTGCCAAGAAACAATCATCTTCTGATTTCAGCCCAAGAACTCGATGCTGTTAATTAAATAAAGCTAGTGTTAGAAGCAGAAGCAGAGGACAGCCTCTGAATATCAGGCATACTGAAGGAACCAGTGATCTCCACACCCTGGTCACATAGGAGTTACTTATGTGAATCAGTCTAAAATTGGACTGTCACCTTCCCACATAAAACACAGCAGAATACAGGCAGTGTGGACGCAAGAGAGAAACCAGGACTCGTACCACAACCATGGATGTCAGGCCACCTGTTATACTGAAAAACAAAAGCAGGACATGAAAATGGATGAAAATAAAACCAAAAAAATCACACTGAAGCTTGCTTATATAATTGAAAAACAGTAGACCTCTTTTGGGGGTGGAAATTTAGTGTCACCCTCAGATTTCAGGCTAGGAACATGCTCAAATATAATAGAGCAATGGGAAATCACACTTTCTCCATAGCAACGACCTGAAAACTCAGCTCTATTCTCATTACCAGAGAACATTTGACAGAGAAATCTTGAGAAGTAGTTTTCCCCCAGAGCTTTATCAAGTTTCAGAAAGCAAACGTGGAGGAGAAATTGAAGAAGAACCAAGGTGTAGGAGGTGCTAAATGGGAGATAAGCAGGGATAGATCCACAAAAGTTATTTCAAAAAATCAGAAATATGTAGAAAGGTTGATTAACCAAGTGCTGACTCACTTACCCACGACCCACATCACCAAAGCAGAGAAGCTAAAAAGCAAATTACTCACTCTTGACAAGGAGGCAGCAGCCTGACCTTCCAAAAGAGACAGTGACAACAGTCTAAGCTGTCCCCTAAAAAGGCCCCACATTGACTTCTACAGACGGGCCCTTGCGCAGGAGATGTGTGCTCAGTCTCTGCAGTCATGTCCGACTCTTGGCGATCCCATGGACTGTGTAGCCCACCAAACTCCTCTGTCTATGGAATTATCCAGGCAAGAATACTGGGATGGGTTGCCATTTTCTACTACAGGGGATCTTCCCAACGCAGGAATTGAACCCTGCCTCTCTTGCATCTCCTTCATTGGCAGGCAGATTCTTTACCACTGTGCCACCTGGAAAGCCCCCATACCACACTTGGTTTTGGCCAAGAGGCCAAGAAAGAGGAGGGAACTATAAAGCTTCCTGGGGCTCTGTGCAGAGATGCTTTAACTTCCAAGAAGCACCTTTAGCACAAGCAAGGACACCAAAATGCCCCAAGGGCTGCTTCTGAGGCCAGTCTGAGGAATTCCATCAAAGCTGGGGTTAAAATTAATTCATTCATTCAATGCATTTAAGAAACATTTATTGAACAAATAGGCACTGGGATAGATATTACAGGTACAAAACTGAATGATATGATCTAGGTATTCAAGAACTCCATTTGGGAAGGCATTAGTTGGTACTTTGATGGGGTGTCGAACAGAGAATAGGCAGTAGGGCCCTGCAGTCAGAGAGACCTGGGTTCACATTCTAGGTCTGCCACTTTCCATCTGGAGGCACACTGCTTTAATCTCCCCTTGCCTCCGTGTGGAGGGGGATCATTCTTCCTTTGCTGGGTGGTTTTCAGGACTTCAGTGCTGGTGTATAGAAGATTCTCAGCACTGACTTGAAAACATTGATTGCTTTTTCTTTTTTAAGTGAGATTTAATTTAAATTTACTATGGGCTTCCCTGATAGCTCAGTTGGTAAAGAATCTGCCTGCAATGCAGGAGACCCTGGTTCAATTCCTGGGTCCGGAAGATCCCCTGGAGAAGGGGTAGGCTACCCACTCCAGTATTCTTGGAATTCCCCTGTGGCTCAGCTGGTAAAGACTCTGCCTGTAACGTGAGATACCTGGGTTCGATCCCTGGGTTGGAAAGATCCCCTGGAGAAGGGAAAGGCTACCCACTCCAGTATTCTGGCCTGGAGAATTCCATGACTGTATAGTCCATGGGGTGGCAGAGTCTGACACGACTGAATGACTTTCACTTTGTACTTTGTACAGTGTGTTGAGAACACAGAAAAGAGTCATGTAAGTTGTTTCTCTACACTTGGAGTTTCTGTTCTTAGTCTGTAGTTAGCAGCTGCCAAGAAACACAGAGAACAAAGGATTAAACTACCTCTATGGATATGAACCATCGCTAGTGAAAGCGGCACAGCAGGAAACAACACGTCCCCCAGGGTAATGCCAGAAAAACCAGCCACCGCTCACCAGCCTCGATCCTACTAACAAGTCTCCGAGGTGTGTTAATGTGTCTTTTGCCACACTGTTCAATTGTATCCCAGACCCGGGGCTTAAAGAGCCTCCAATTGAATTCTGCTTCAATTAAGGCAGTTCACTTCCTTTGTCACATCAAAGTGTGAAAGAAACTTCCCAGAGGGAAAGTCTCAAAAATACCCTCATTGCAAATCACTCCAGTAGAAGGTAAGAGAGGGTCTCAATAAGCCACCGTAATGAACAGCTGCCTCTGGACATCCTGTCAAAAGTGTCATCCTCCGATGACACTTAGCCCTGTTCCCACTCAGTTCATTATTCTCAGTCTCCGAAGGTGACAGGATTGAATTTCAAGGGCTCCCTGAAGGAGTAACGTGGGCAGGGAATAAGTAATGAGATCCCAAAGCGTTGGCTCTGTCAGGAGGTGCCAGCCCCTCTAGGAAGAGAGAGAAGGAAGCCCTGGACTGAGGGGCGAAGAAGCAGATCTCCTGGGCCAGTCTCCACTTTGCCTTCTGCCTCAGCTGCACCCCTTACAAAATGGAGCCACTTCCAATCACCTTCTCCTCTCCCCCTGGAGGATACTGGGTCTGCTGGTTGGTTGGTTCCAACAAACCAACTTTTGGGGGGAGGTTGTGCTGGGTCTTCATCGCTGCTCTAGTTAAGGTGCGTGGGGGTTACTTTCTAGATGTGGTTCATGGGCTTGTCACTGAGGTGGCTTCGCTTGTCGTGGAGCAAGAGCACTAGGTCATATGGGTTTCAGTAGTTGCCCTGCGGCTGGCTCTAGGGCTTAGTTGCTCCACCACATGTGGAATCTTCCTGGACTGGAAATCGAACCTGCGTCCTCTGCACCGGCAGGCAGATTCTTATCCACTCTGCCACCAGTGAAATCCCCAACAACCTGTGCGTGTGTGTTCAGTCTCTCAGTTGTGTCTAACTCTTTGTGACCCCATGGACTGTAGCCCACCAGGCTCCTCCATCCATGGGATTTTCCAGGCAAGAATATTGGAGTGAGTCACCATTTCCTCTCCAGGGGATCTTCCCGACCCAGGGATCGAACCAGCATCTCCAGTATTGCAGGCAGATTATTCTTTACCACTGAGCCATCAACCCCCGCCCCGCCCCCACAACACACACATACCCAACAAGCTACTTAAAATAAAAAGGATAAATTGTTGGTAGCAAATCTGGGCTTCACTAGAGAATGAAATGTAGACACAGAAGTGAGGAGCTTGTATGCTTTCTGTCCATCTCTCTGGGAGCCTGCCTCTCTCTCCCCTTCCTCCTTTCTTTCCTGCCCAATCTCTCCAGGACCCGCCCTCCCACAAGTCAAGGAAGACTTAGCATAAAGATCATGAAGTTTCAGCAGCAGGATCTCTCTCTTGTAGGGCCTCTTCCAAACAGACACCCTATTTCATTCTAGACTTTGGGTTGGTTGCTTTTTCCTGCTTTGGCCACCTGATGTGAAGAGCTGACTCATTTGAAAAGACCCTGATGCTGGAAAGGATTGACTGCGGGAGGAGAAGGGGACGACAGAGGATGAGACAGTTGGATGGCATCACTGACTCAATGGACATGGGTTTGGGTGGACTCCGGGGGTTGGTGATGGACAGGGAGGCCTGGTGTGCCACGATTCATGGGGTCGCAAAGAGTTGGACATGACTGAGCGACTGAACTGAACTGAAGAGGACCCTACGTTGTGTGTGCATCTGAAACCGGGATCTGTTCCTTCCCATGAAGCACATGCTGCTGTAGCTGACACATTCCATGCTTCATGTACCTCCACATACATTTTGTTTATGTCACACAGCCCCCAATTTAATCACCCCTACACCTGGAGCCTCAAAGAAGCTGGCTTGACAGAGGTTTTGGTTCTTAAATGAGTATTTTTAGAGCAGTTTTAGATTTACAGAGGAATTGAACAGAAAGTACAGAGAGTTCCTGTATCCCCTCCCATGCAGGTGCCCCTGTTACTAACATCTTGCATTGCTGGGATGTATTTGTTACAACTGATGAACCCATACTTATACATTGTTATTATTAACCAAAACCCATAGAATGGGAGTCAGTCACTCTTTGTGCTGGACAGACAGGTTTTGAATCCCAGTTCTAAGTTCCTGATGAGCAAACACAATGGGCTTCGAGGAGTAGGTGTTCACCCACCGGAGGGTGAGGCCATGGGGCTGACTGCCCGCTCAGCAGGTCTGAGAATGGTTTCTATGAGGTGGGACTGTGGCCATGGCAACATATGTGATAGGCAGGGCGGGTGCTGGGAGAGTCTTTCCACAGGGGATCCACTACAGAAAAAGAAGCCAAATTATATATAAGAAAACGACTGGATCTTTATAAAAAAGTTTATTAATACATATATAGAGAGCGTTATCACTGCACTGTATTCTCTCGCAATGTGTTTCAAAGAACTGTTTTTCCATTTCCGTCCTAATGGGTCAGCTATTTCTAAAAATTACTCAGATTTCCACTCGAAATATTCCCCTTCTGAATGGTTGTAGTTTTGCTAGTTAAAAATCAAAGATTGATCAGCTAAAGGAAAATACTACAATTCCATGCTCAGATTTAAAGGAGAATGGTGTATTTGTGGTAAGTCGCTTCAGTGGTGTTCGACTCTGTGTGACCCCATGGACTGTATAGCCCACCAGGCTCATCTGTCCATGGGATTCTCCAGGCAAGAATACTGGAGACGGTTGCCATGCCCTTCTCCAGGGGATCTTCCCAACCCAGAGATCAAACCCAGGTCTCTTATGTCTCCTACATTGGCAGGCGGGTTCTTTACCACTAGCACCACCAGGATGGTGGAGATAGATAATAAGGCAAAAACTGGGCATAGATAGAGATTTGAGTTGTCTCTCACTCCACCCAGCACCACAATGGCTCAGTAAAATGTGTTTACTAAGCAGAACACTTCTGGACAAAACATCCTTTTTTTTTTAGTTTATTTTTTAATTGGAGGATAAAATTGCTTTACAATATTGTGTTGGTTTTTGCTATACAACAAAGCTAATCAATCATAACTGATTCAGTCATAACATACATAACCATATATATATATATATATATATCCCCTCCCTCTTGAACCTCCCCCCAATCCCACCCCTTTAGATATCACAGAACACTGGACTGGGCTCCCGGTGTTATACAGAAGCTTCCCACTAGCTATCTATCTTACATGTGGTAGTATATATATCAATGTTACTTTCTCAATTTATCCCAGCCTGTCCTTCCCCAACTGTGTCCACACATGACTGATCCTTGGTGTATGTTTGCTCCCTATGGTGAACTGAAGAATGATTTCCAAAGATGTCCATGTCCTAATCCCCAGAATTTACAGCTATGTTAGGTTAAGTCTCCAAGGGAAATTTAAGACTGTAGATGAAATTAAGGCCGCCAGTCAGCTGCCCATAAAATAATGCTATCGTGGATTATCTGGGTATGCAATCACAAAAGTCATTAAAAGTGGAAGAAGGGACAGAAAAACTCAGAGTGATGACATGAAAAAAACCTGACCAGCCTTTGCAAACTTTGAAAATGGACGTGGGACATGAGCCAAGGAATATGAGACAGTCTCCAGAAGCTGGGAAAGGCAAGAAAACAAACTCCTCTAGAGCCCTTCAGAAAGAATCCAGCCATCATGACACTCTGTCTAGACCCAATGAGACCAGATCAGACTTCTCACCTCAAGAACCGTAAGATTTTTTTTTCTAATCCACCTAATTTGTGATCTTTTTACAGCAGCAAAAGGAAACTAACACACTCCTCAACATTCTGCTCTTCCTCAGTTCAATTTAGTTCAGTGGCTCAGTCATGTCCGACTCTTTACTACCCCATGGACTGCAGCACACCAGGCCTCCCCATGCACCGCCAACTCCCAGAGTTTACTCAAACTCATCCATTGAGTTGGTGATGCCATCCAACCATCTCATCCTCTGTTATCCCGTTCTCCTCCTG
>NW_011494666.1:2007043-2009589 GCF_000754665.1 Bison bison bison
GAGTTGCTGATGCCACCCAACCATCTCATCCTCTGTCATCCCCTTCTTCTTCAGCCTTCAATCTTTCCCAGCACCGGGGTCTTTTCAAATGAGTCAGTTCTTCACATCAGCTGGCCAAAGTATTGGAGTTTCAGCCTCAGCATCAGTCCTTCCAATGAATACCCAGGACTGATCTCTTTTAGAATGGACTGGTTGGATCTCCTTGCAACTCCTTGGAGTCTTCTCCAACACCACAGTTCAAAAGCATCAATTCTTCTGTACTCAGCTTTCTTTACAGTTCAACTCTCACATCCATACATGACCACTGGAAAAACCATAGCTTTGACTATGTGGACCTTTGCTGGCAAAGTAATGTCTCTGCTTTTTAATATGCTGTCTAGGTTGGTCATAACTTTTCTTCCAAGGAGCAAGTGTTTTTTAATTTCATGGCTGCAGTCATGCAGCAGACATGTAGTCTGTTGTTCCTACCACTGGTTTATTCTTGGGAATTGAGGCAATCAGGTCCCTGAGAGCAGGAATGCTTCAGAGCCTGGATCCTACATCAGCTCTACAGTCTCTAGTACATTGCTCTGCACACACCGAACCTTAAGGAAATACTGACCAAGTCCTGGCTTCACAAGTGGCACTAGTGGTAAAGAATTTGCCTGCCAAAGCAGGAAACACTTAAGAGATGCAGGTTCAATCCCTCCATTGGGAAGATCCCCTGGAGGAGAGCCCTGCAGTCCACTCCAGTATTCTTGCCTGGAAAATCCCATGTATAGAGGGGCCTGGTAGGCTATAGTCCATAGGGCTGCACAGAGTCAGACATCACTGAAGCAACTTAGCAAGCAAGTGATAGCTTACAGTGAATGGTGTTGGATTCGTGATCTCCAAAGAAGATTTAGATTTAGAACCAGGGACCAGGCTTGATCACTCAAGAGCTTCTGTGTAGCAAAGTTTTGTTAAAGTATAAAAAGTGAAAGTGCAAGTTGCTCAGTCCTGTCTGACTCTTTGTGACCCCCTGGACTTCACAGTCCACGGAATTCTCCAGGCTAGAATACAAGAGTAGGTTGCCTTTCCTTTCTCCAGGGGATTTT
This sequence comes from Bison bison bison, assembly GCF_000754665.1. Classification (NCBI taxonomy): domain Eukaryota; kingdom Metazoa; phylum Chordata; class Mammalia; order Artiodactyla; family Bovidae; genus Bison; species Bison bison. The sequence goes on from NW_011494666.1 coordinate 2,008,120, forward strand.
CCCAATCCAGGGATCAAACCCAGGTCTCCCACATTGCAGGTGGATTCTTTCCCAGCTGAGCCACAAGGGAAGCCGAATAATACTGGAGTGGGTAGCCTATTCCTTCTCCAGCAGATCTTCCCAACCGAGGAATCAAACCAGGGTCTCCTGCATTTCAGGCAGATTCTTTACCAACTGAGCTATTAGGGAATCCTTAACACACTGGTCATATCAAAGATGCTCTTCCAACAACACAAGAGAAGTCTCTACACATGGACATCACCAGATGGCCAACACTGAAATCAGATTGATTATATTCTTTGCAGCCAAAGATGGAAAAGCTCTATATAGTCAGCAAAAAAAAAAAAGACCAGGAGCTGACTGTGGCTCAGAACATGAACTCCTTATTGCCAAATTCAGACTGAAATTGAAGAAAGTAGAGAAAACCACTAGACCATTCAGGTATGACCTAAATCAAATCCCTTATGATTATACAGTGGAAGTGAGAAATAGATTTAAAGGACTAGATCTGATAGATAGAGTGCCTGATGAACTATGGAATGAGGTTTGTGACATTGTACAGGAGACAGGGATCAAGACCATCCCCATGGAAAAGAAATGCAAAAAAGCAAAACGGCTGTCTGTGGAGGCCTTACAAATAGCTGTGAAAAGAAGAGAAGGGAAAAGCAAAAGAGAAAAGGAAAGATATAAGCATCTGAATGCAGAGTTCCAAAGAATAGCAAGGAGAGATAAGAAAGCCTTCCTCAGCGATCAATACAAAGAAATAGAGGAAAACAACAGAATGGGAGAGACTAGAGATCTCCTCAAGAAAACTAGAGATACCAAGAGAACATTTCATGCAAAGATGGGCACGATAAAGGACAGAAAGGGTATGGACCTAACATAAGCAGAAAATATTAAGAAGAGGTGGCAAGAATACACAGAACTGTACAAAAAAGATCTTCATGATCAAGATAATCATGATGGTGTGATCACTCACCTAGAGCCAGACATCCTGGAATGTGAAGTCAAGTGGGCCTTAGAAAGCATCACTACAAACAAAGCTAGTGGAATTCCAGTTGAGCTATTTCAAATCCTGGAAGATGATGCTGTGAAAGTGCTTCACTCAATATGCCAGCAAATTTGGACAACTCAGCAGTGGCCACAGGACGGGAAAAGGTCAGTTTTCATTCCAATCCCAAAGAAAGGCAATGCCAAAGAATGTTCAAACTACCACACAGTTGCACGCATCTCACACGCTAGTAAAGTGATGCTCAAAATTCTCCAAGCCAGGCTTCAGCAATACGTGAACCGTGAACTTCCTGATGTTCAAGCTGGTTTTAGAAAAGGCAGAGGAACCAGAGATCAAATTGCCAACATCCACTGGATCATGGAAAAAGCAAGAGAGTTCCAGAAAAACATCTATTTCTGCTTTATTGACTATGCGAAAGCCTTTGACTGTGTGGATCACAAGAAACTGTGGAAAATTCT
>NW_011494666.1:2009838-2010084 GCF_000754665.1 Bison bison bison
TGACCTGCCTCTTGAGAAATTTGTATGCAGGTCAGGAAGCAACAGTTAGAACTGGACATGGAACAACAGACTGGTTCCAAACAGGAAAAGGAGTATGTCTAGGCTGTATGTCGTCACCCTGCTTATTTAACTTTTATGCAGAGTACATAAAGAGAAACGCTGGACTGGAAGAAGCACAAGCTGGAATCAAGATTGCCGGGAGAAATATCAATAATCTCAGATATGCAGATGACACCACCCTTATGG